>NC_134415.1:10135870-10440689 GCF_030867145.1 Opisthocomus hoazin | reverse complement strand
TGGTTTCAAAGACAAACTTGAATTTCAGGTGGCAAATAATGAGATATATATTTATAATACGATTTTCTGATTTTTTTTTTTCAATTTCACTCACATGTAATCGTGATGGGAGGCCCTGTAAAACCTAGAACAACAGATCACCTCTTTCCTGGTATGTGTGTATTTCAGAGGTGTGAATGTATTTTTTGCATACATACACACCCACACACACATAGATATAACATGAGCTGCACACAGATATTCGGCAATCAGGAATCAGGGGTACAATTAACAATACACCAGAAGAGAAGTAGACAGGAAGCTCGACCTGGACAGCAAGAAGCAATTTTGCAGCCTATACAGTGTCTCAAATAATTTCATAATTCTGTTTTGCTAGTTTGCTACATCTGTATGCGACTCGAATTGAAAGTTGTTGGATTCCTCGGAAACAGAAGAGTTGGGCTAGCTCAATGTGCTTACCTGAGATCCCAGAGTTGATTATAATCAAAGAGCTGGGCAGATCAGTAATGGGTTTATAATTGCTATACAGCTTCTTGCAAATTTGTAGGAAAACTTTATTAAGTCTTTCATTCCTTAGTAAAAACGTTGAAGTTTGTTAGTTTTTGCTGAATGCAGACTTGATTCTTATATTAAACTGGATTTATTAAAAGGATACATAAGCCTGGCAGCTGCTTTCACGTCTTGATGTTTAAATGTTTGAATCAGCACCCTGGAACCACCCTCCCACCCCAACCCATCCGTCCCAACTCTTCCTACCCCATCCCATCCCGTCCCATCCTGTCCCGTGCCAGCCTGTCCCAACCTATCCCGTCCCGTCCTCTCCCATCCCGTCCAGTCCCCTCCCCTTCCCTCCGCGTTATTTTTTTTTTAAATTGTTTAAAAAATACTACTCTATGAAGCCTCCCTAGGGATCCGCTTATGAAAAATGACGGACTGCCTTTGCTGATACTGCTGTTTGCGCCGTTTTCGTTTGTCGCACTGGCACAGCAGTAGCATCCTGAAAGTGTTTCTGAAGGTTTTGTTACACAGTGCATAGCACACGGGGTTCACCGTGCTATTGATGTAGCAAAGCCAGTACCCCAGGTTCCAGAAAGTTTTGGGGATACAGCTGCAAAAGGTGTTCACCAGAACCATGATGTTATATGGGGTCCAGGTAATGATGAAGGCAAACAAAATGGCACTGAGTGTCTGTGCCGCTTTCTTTTCTTTGATAAGTGACATTCGTTTTCGCTTTGTGATCTGACTTCTGGTCTTCAAGGCAAACTTTTTTGCCAGGGTTGCTTCCTTGGAGGACAACGGCAGGGCTGCAGATGTCTTGTTAACTGATGAGATGCCATCAGACGCTGTGGTTGTCTCTGCTGACCCTGGCTGAATTGGAAGCTTTGAAAAGCTCTGTTGGAAATTTCCACCATCCTGAACACTTTTGGGAGGGTGCAATTTTTTAGGTTTCTTTTCCTTCGATTCTGTGTCTGATTTCTGCAGTTCATCCCCCGACTCGTGCAAATCTTCCGAGGAGGGCAGTTTCGTGGAATTGAGGATGGCACTGTGACCAGGAAGCTTCAGCACGATTGAATAGATGGCTCGGGTCTCTGCAGCGATGTCTTCTTCGTCAGAGGAAGCGGAATTTTCAAGGGAGGCAGCAGCGTCGTTGTTGTTCCAGCTGTCGCTGCTGCTGTGTTCTTGGTCCCCCTGGTCTGCATTGGGTTCCCAGCTCTTCATGCTGAGCCAGAAGTGGCAGCGTCTGTACTTCTTTCGGGTGGAGCGTTTCATGCTCTGCCGTTGCAGCTCGTAGCTGCTGCAGCTCCGGGAGCTGCCTGTCTGGTGTACGAAGCGCGCTGCCTCTGCTTCACTGCCCGAAGCCTGCAGCCCTGCTAACTCTTTGGTGCGTTTCTCAGTCTCCTTGTAGATCCTCCAATACAAAATACTCATAATGGTGACTGGCAAGTAAAAGGCAGCTATGGCAGTGCCAAAAGTGATGACAGGTTCAGTTAGAAACTGGATGAAACATTCATCAGGAGGCACAGTCCTCTCCCCAACAAAATACTGCCAGAATAAGATGGCAGGGGCCCAAAGAACAAAAGAGATGATCCATGCTAAACCAATCATCACCCCAGCCCTTTTGGTTGTTCGCTTGGCTCTGTATGTAAGTGGCCTAGTGATGGAAAAATATCTGTCAAAACTTATGACAAGGAGATTCATGACAGAGGCATTAGAGGCAACGTAGTCAATGGAGAGCCAAAGATCACAGGCCAAGCTTCCCAAAGCCCAGTGGTCCATGATGATGTATGTGGTGTAAAGATTCATGGAAATAACACCGATGATCAAATCTGCACAAGCAAGACTCAACAAGAAGTAGTTATTGACCGTTTTGAGTTGTTTGTTAACCTTAAATGAAACAATCACTAGGATGTTTCCTATGATGGTCACCAATGCAAGGATCCCAGTGAGGAAAGCAATCAAAACTACTTGCCAGACAGTGTGTCCACCCAGAGGGTCTTTGCTTGTGGCATTTAGGGACATGTTTGTTGATTCCACAGTGGAGAAGGGAAAACTCTCTGTGGTCTGAGGGAAATCATAGCTGCCAATGAGTGACGCTGCTTCATCAAGGGGTCCCGGTCCATGCGAATCTCTCTTCCAGAAGGAGCTCACATTTGAAAATAGGGGCGAGGCTGAGCTGTTATGTTGCATGATCATTGTGGCTCTCTGACATAGTCTGCAGCAGGGAAAAAAGAAAAATCAAGTGAAGATGGTAAATAGATAATCGCCCTCATACTCATACACAAAATACCTTTAGCACTTTGAAAGATGTCTTTAAAAGCCAAGCTGCCTGTGACACGGTCCAAGTCAAACGTGTGCGTGGTAGTACTCAGCCTACAGCTGTGATTAATCTGAGCTCTTTGTAGTAATCACAGAGTGCTTCCTTAGAAACATTCCATCACAGAAGAACAAAATTCCCAGGAGAATTTGAACCCTCAGTCGTGTTAAAAAGCCCCCTAACTCCAACTCCTAATTAAAACACTCCCTGATGGATCTGCCTTGAACTCCACATCTCAACAGCCCACGATCCTGGAGCCTTCAAAAACTGAATGCCAGACACATGCAGCGACAAATCCTCCAAGCTGGAATCAATGCTGTTCTCCAGTGCTATCCTGGCACTAGCAAAACACAGCCCTAGCCTCTGCTGCCTCCAGCTACAGCTAATGACAAACAAAAATATCGTTCTGTCTTTCCTCAAACTACAGAGGTACAAGCCAGCACCATTTCACTGTGTCAAGCTACTCTAAGCTGTGAGGCTGCACAGATCTTCTCATTTTCGTCTACATTTTGGCTACCTGATAAAGGTACTAAAAGTTCTCATTAGCGCTTTTTGCACACGCCACTATTAATTTTTCATGTACATTTTTATACATGGACTGAGGATTTTGTATACCTAATGACTTCAAAATGTCTTTGGGGCAACACGTGTTAAAAATCCCTTTGAAAATATGGTCTCTAAAGGCAGAAGAAAATGTTTGGCAGATGTATGTCAAAGCAATCATTAAACACTTCAGGAAAAGAGGAAAAAGCATGAAAGGGATTCATAATTAAGCCTTAATCCTTTTCCCCAAGTACTCATGTAAAATGAAGACATGCTCAGAATAGGAATTGGCATTTCCCTTATTTCATTAACTTCCGTGGTCAACTGACTAGATTTGTTGTAATAAATCAATTACATCAAGAAGCAAGAATTCTGATTAAAAGTCCATCACCGACCACAAATGTTGAACAAAATATGCTGTGGAAGAGAAATGTTTGTTTGTTTTCTAACCATGAATCCTTCCAGAGTCAATATGTTACAGCATGAGATAATATTAAGTATCACAACGCACTGGTATTACACAAAATATTTACCCAAAACAGGAGGTTTTGGTTTTGGTTCTTTAATTAATTTCATGGGGTGTATGCAGTAAACAGACCAACAATTCCTTTCCTTAGCTTATGCACAATAACTAACACAAAACACCCCATGTTTTGATATCTAGTGTAAATGAGATATTAATTTTTCTCTTTATTAATAGGAAGACAAGGTTACAATGACGCTGCCTTATGCTAATCTACCTTAATCCACTTTTAACGCATTCATCATGATACAACACAGAATGTGAACATAATAATAGTATAACAACAACAGTAAATATTGCTCTGGGAAATCACACATTTAAATTTAAATCTTTTCTTGAGAGAAAGATCAAAAATTTGGAGCAACTCAAAAATTTCTAAAATGAAAAATGGTAAGATTTTTATAAACTGTAAACTGACTTTGACTTAGGTTGAAACTAAAATTATCTTTTATCAAAAAACTTTGGCATTCGAAGTTTTCTTCACAGAATTCATATGAAAGAAATCTGCAGTTCCGCATGAAGTTTCAGGCAAAAAGACATTCTGAAAATTTGACAAGCTGCTCTTCTAAAACGTCAAATGTTTTTTGCCATTTCAATTGTTCCTTTCCCAAGAAAATCTAAACGAACCTTTCTGACACAATTTCACCCTGTCCTTGCCATCTATTAGAGAAGCTGTGGGACACAACTTTTTTTTTTGTTTTCTTCCTCAAGATACACTACTCACCATGGAGCTGGCGTAGCTCAGGCCACCAAGCATACAGCAACATGTCCTCACCTATCCCTATCATGCTGTTTTAAAGAAGCTGAAGAAGTCAAATCTACACTGCTTGAGACTCATCCCACCCACACTAATGAGACAGAGTCTGCAGAAAGGCACTTGCAAAAAGGCAAGCAGAGGTCTGGATGAGAAGCACGCTCTCTTGTTTTTCACTGACACCCCCTCAGGCACACTCATACCAGCTCACCCCCTTGCGTCGAGCAACGACGACATTCATTTACACATCTGTGAAAACGGAGATCCCACATACTCAAAACCCACACATGAAAGCCCATGTGCGCAGTAACATTCTCCTTCGATGAAGATAGTGAAGCAGTGTTCAGGTTTGGCTTGCCCCTTGCGATGCGTGGGTGCAGAAAACACGCAGTTCACTTGTGAGCAACCACTTAAGCAAGTGTTGACAATGTTCTTGCCAGTTGTTTACGGGCCAGGGTGGTTTCTCACAGTCAGGAAAAAAATCTTGGACTCAGATAGGATTGCTGGAAACCATCCTTCTCGCAATGTTTTATTGAGGAAGCTGGCATCTTTTCCAGAGCTGTCAGACAGGATGAGGTCAAAACCAGAATAGTATGAGAGAGGTCTGAAATAATGATATTTGCTAAATATATGCCAGAAATGATTAATGTTATAGGGTGCAGAACTTCCTTCACTGACATCAGGGACAGAGAGCAGAGGATGAAAGCCAGAAAGCCTCCCCTCCACAGACATACACTTCTCAAACCTCTACCAGGTAACAGCCAGCATAGCCCAGTATAGATTGAGAAGTCTGACAGGTAAGTACAGATGGCGATGACATCATTATGATGCTTTTTCATAAAAAAAGACAAGTCGGTATCTTCTAATATACAGAGAGGACCAGGCAGAAGATAGTAATAAGGAAAATGAAACTTTCACTACAGGGCATAGAATAAAAAGCAGCATCACTTAGAAGTGATGGTAGAAATAACAGTATTACTAAGAAATAAAAATAGTTGACAGTTTGGTAGTACTTCCCATTTTCATTGCATAACACAACCATAAACTAACCTAGTGTTAGCCTTGGAAGTCCAAAACAACTACCACAGAAAAGATGCAAATAATCTTGTGATATTAATGTGTAAACGCTGCACTATCTATCACTACATCCTTAAAATGATTGTGAATTCTATTTAATTGTATAGACTTCAAAAGGGAGTTTTAATGTTAATTAACCCATAAATCCTTTCAGACATGCCACGCCTCAATAGACTCATCATGGGGAAGCCCGGGCTAACCGTACTTCGGCTGCGGTCTTTCAGAGGCCAAGCAAGTGCTGGAACCAAACTATTTCTCAGGTCAGTTCTCCCATCCCTGGACTTCAAAGGAACTTCTTCAAGCCACTGTTTCAATTCAAACCCGCACAGTCCTCAGCAGCCCATCAGTTGAGGAAGAGGAGAGACTGAGAGCAACCCACCGGCATCCCCTGGCTGCCCAGTGCCATCCTGCAAGCTGGAACTCGGCTTTTGAAATGCCTCAGGCAACAAGGGGAGCCCTAAACTTGCATTGACTGGACTATTTGATAAAATGGAAGTGCTAGCAGGATGATGAGCACAGTCCTTTGTTATTCTGGCTCTTCTACAAGCTTCTGTAAGTGAACTGTTTAATTCATTTAAAAATGTATTATGCATACGTTCATTTGCATGGATAAAAAACTATCACTACCACCACCACCATAACATACCAGATCAGCACAACTGGATTTTCTTCCCTTTAGGAAGCCAAAGCAAGTTAAGGTATCCATAATTTTCCAAAACTGTCATGCATTTTCTGCTTTCTCTGTAAGCAGCGCTCCGGGAAAGAGCGGATGGCCTGGGCTGAAGCAGAGGACAGCGTGACCTGCAGCCCATCCAGCGAGCCACGCTCCCGGGCAGCAGGGTGCGCGACCAAGTGGGAAAGCAGCCACAAGTGTCCTGGTAGAACAAACTGTATAGTACAGCCCGAGCGAGGCAAACAAACCAAACTGCACAATTATTATAGGTTTATATACCAGGATAAGAGTTTACAAATCATTACGATACACTACCTTACAATTTCAAGCCAGGGAGCAACAAAGGCAACTTTTTTTAGACCAAGAATATACAATTACTTACCTAAGATTACCGCTATGCTATTCGCTGTAGTTTGGCTTTTTTTGTTCTTGTTTCTGCTTTTCAGTAAAAGCTTAGGAAAGGTACAGACCAGCGAACGCCAGAGGCAACGTACTCCTCCCAGCATTATTCGGGAGAAGGGCAGGCCCAGGACAGGCAAAGGCTACTCCAACCTTCACGTGCATCCCTCCAGCGCACCTCTGCTCCCTGCCCCGTCGCAGGGACTGAAACACCTGATATCCCACTAAGACCCACTGGAAGGGAAGGAGACAGAAGCTACAGAAATGGTCACTCATTTCAATAAATGCATATAACACTGAATTAAAAGCCTGAATTTTTAGAATAGCCTAATTCATTGCACATTGCTGTAAACAGAAATTAAAACAGACAGTAGCAACAGTTCTGTCACACGTTTTCACTGCATTTCATTTCTCTCTGTGTATTTCATATTTCAGCGGTTGTGAAGACTTAACATTTCAGTCTACCAAATTTTTTCCTTTCCTTAAACCTTTCTATTCACAAACACACAACCTCCATTTTTTGCAGAGAATTCTATTTTCTTGCTGCCTTTAAAGGGCTCTACGATGCATTTTCCGGAAAGTCAGACTCTATGGGCTTGGCTATATGTGAGCTCAAAACTGGCTAGCCTTTATGCTTGAAGAATTTCACATCTCATCTGTTTGCACAGACAAGCAAATTGCTTACTTTATTTTTTCATTTTCCTCCGCATTGCTATTGCATACCCATTAGCCTAAACAGCAGAGAACTCCATGCAGTGAATTACGAAACTGTTTTCTAACATAAAGAAACCAAGCCTTCAGAATGCTTAATGCAGTTACCTAAACTAGCACATAAGCTTTGTTCCAAAACTAATAATTGGTAAAATAAAAATATATAAAAAATATAAATTTTTCCTGCAATCATTCCCAAGATTACATTTATCTGTTTTGCAAATCACACGGAGATTTTTTTCAAAATACAATAAAGAATTTTGAAAACTTGAAATGAAAAAACCAAAGGTGCAAGTATTCACACTGGAATTCATGGTTTTACATTTATTACACAGCAGCTCACACCACTTGCAGCTAGAGTAGCACAAGATACGGGATTCCTTACGAATGTATATATGGTAACAGGAAGCACAGTGTCATTCTCAGTGAACAGGACCTCAGATTTACCATGACTCACTTCTACTGATGATTAAATATATTACACTCAATATAGTTTTGCATCCTTGCAGAAGGAGAATACAGAGCCATAGCAATCGATCCCATTATGAAATATCCTGGCCACTGTCTTACACATTCACAGTAGATATAAACAAATAGATGATATACTCTCATACTTTTATATATATGTGTATACGCACATAAGAATACATACATACAAATGTATGTCACATGTGACAAAAGTATGTATCTATATCTGCAGATATATGTGCGTGTGTATATACATACACATACACATATATATAAACACACGTGTATGTATATATATCTGCAGATATATACGTAAACTTTCATCTGCAGCTATATATACACATACTTTTGTCACATTATTCCAAATATTGCTATAAGGAAAGACTGTATCTTTCAGTAATTAGCTATCAACTTGATATAGATAAAGCTCCATCAAACATATCCCACTAACACTACCACCCAAGCTCTTCCATTTGCCACCCATGACTACATTTTGCTTATGCTTACTAAAATTACCTTGATTTAATGTCAGTGCTTTAAAATCGCTGTCATGAGTGATGAATTAGATTTGCTCACTATTTGCCTACTGTGTTGCTGCTGCTTGTGTGTGAGGCCTAGGACGAGCAAACCAGGAACTCATTTCTTTAATCAGACGCGTTTTTTTCATTACTTTGGAAAGTGTCTGGAGCACCTAACGCACAGCACCAAGTGCTCCATCACCTTGCTGCCTGGCCGTCAGCAGAAGGGAGCATCCCTTCCCGGGAGGAGAGGCAGCGCGATGCTCCGTCCGGCGTTCCTGCCGGAACATGTACGGACATGTAAGGACTGGGAGCGCCGAGACTGCCCACCTGACACAGCCAGGAAAGTCGGGACCTAACGCTGGGCCATGGGAAGAGCCTTTTTTATTCCTTAATTTGCCAGTTAGCTTTCGCCAAACATCTGCCATCTCCTTCCCTTGGGCTGAGAGCTTACATTCCTACCACCCAGCTCTACCTTGCTTGCTTCTACTCTGTTTGCTTTCGCAGTCGGTGCTCTTCCAAACACCTTACTGCAGGTAGTATGGACCCTTCACTGAGGGTGTTTATATTCTGATAGAAATGCAACTTTGACTGCTAGTATCTCTTAATGGCCAGTGATTTCAGTGGAAACATCTGCGTATTTACGCAGCTACAAAAGTGAGAATAAACACTGTGTTACCAGAAAATCAAAAAAATCTCAGACATGTTGCATCTGTTGCCGTTTCAAAAATCCAGATGTGTATTTCTGATCCCTTAAGATTTCCATTTAAGATTTCATTTGTTATATGAACTGCACAATTTTCTTGCATAATTTTTCCAGATATGCCACATGTAACAAACATACATCCCAGTCTGCACAGTTAAAAGCACAGTGATTTTAACAGCTACCCACATTTACTAAGTGCCTCTGTGCTATTTATTATTTATTTATTCTTTAGCCTCAGTGACCCAACACTCATTTACTCCATGACTTTTAGTTTCAAAATAATCCCACCCTGAAATCCTCTAAAATGATTCCAGGGGGAAGCTTCAGAAATGAGCCACTAATCTCGGCTGTGATAAGGGCAAGGGGCAGCGGGGGTTCACCCCGTGCTGCAGCAGCAGCCTTGCTGCAGGAACGGCACTTCTCTTTCTCGGGCACCTGCGCTGAGTCGTTATCGTCTGAACAGCCCACACAGAACAACGGGAAACTTTGAACAGCCTGAGCTGGGATGTGCCTACAATTTTCGAATGTTTGAAAACCAGAGCAAATTAGGTCTTGCTTAATTAAGATTACAGTAAATATTGACTATCAGCTCAAACGGTTAAATCTACGAGATGTGTTCTTATGAAGAGAGGAAATTATTTAAATTCCAGGCAGCTTCTCTTTCAGAGAGCTTTATTAAAATCACAACCCATCTGTCTAATTGATGCTGGAGGAAACAGACACACGGTCCAAAACGTAGTCAGAATGACAAATACTGAGAGCTTTACTCAGCTGAGCAACGCACTGACTTTGCCGGTGTCTGAGGACAGGAAGGTCTGGCTGAAGGGTTGGTCACTCCACTGAATTTCAACATGATATTAGATTGAGATGAGAAAAGAATACCAGCCATTTAATTATCTCATTTATGCATGAGGGGTGCATATTTTTCCCTTGACTACCATACCTATCCATCTTAGAGACTTCATTTCAATATTTTATTATATATACACTTTTTTACGTAGTATTGCTTAATATTTTATTATTTACTATGATGCTGAATCAAAGTAATCATCTAAAATTTCACTGTGCACTTAGTTCTCTCTTTATGAAATATTGTCCATTGACTCCACAGATAATCCTCCCAATGAGGGATTTAAAGATCACATTCAAATGTTGATCATGTGAAATAAAGTAACAGGAACTGAACTACATTGTCCTCCCAGATGTTGTTAAATGCTAGGATACCTTGAAAAAGCATGCAATAATATGTGCCTAGATAGAAAGAAAAAAAATTTCAAGCCTTCTAAGTGAATTTCTCCACTTCTACTAAAACGGCATCCTTCTCTGAAAAAGAATCATGTTTGAGCAAATTAATATCAAGAAGAGCTCATTATCAATACTAGATAAAACAAGTCAATTTTACTGTATTTGTAATCCAGTCCTACTTTTAGTAATCCTTTCATGCATTTAAAATCCATATTTAATATGAGTATTAACCTTTAGGAACCTTTACAGTGAACAACAGACTTTATTAGCAGACCTCTTTACTATCTTTAATGAAACTGCTTTAAAACAAAGTAGTCCATTGATTATGGTATAAAAATAAATAGGTTTTCGCTCTTCCCGTTTGCTCACTGACACAATACACCACCAGGGAAAACGGAAAAACAGTAAAAACGTTTTTCAAGCATCAAAGAAGACTGAGAGCCTGGACACCGAGCTTTAAAGCTCACCTGATACCTGACACACTCTTCTAAATTTTATTTGTCTGCAAGAAGAAAATGAAATAACAAAATTCTGTCAAGCCTTGAAACCAGAAAATTGAAAATATTTTTTTTCTGGAAATCCCTTCCATGGAGGGAAAAGAAATAGCCCAAACTAAAACACAAATACAGGCTCAAACCACAGTTTTGATTTTATGCCTTTTCAAAAACTACATTTTTTTCTTGGGTAAGTAATTTCATTTTCTGTGAACTTCAAGCTGAATCTCAGATATTTTTTGACAAACACTGCTGAAAGCAGATGACCTCCACTTTGTAATTTGTTTAGGGAAAATAATAAAAAATGTTGTCTTTACATCAAGGTCTGGCAAAGAGCTATCAAAACCTCTGGTCCGGATGTTATGTTTACTTGATGTCAGGTCCTGTTATATGACAGATCTCTAACATACATCATTTAAATGTGTTAAATAACATGAGTTTAAAGTTCTTGTGAGTCTAAGAGAATCCTAAAATGTTCTAAATTGTACTTTTGCTGACCACTACATTTTATACTGTAGCTATGGCATTGCATGCAGGTGCTAAAAATGCAGACTATATAGCTTTTGCTGATAATGGATGGTTTGGCAATTTTACATAAGGCACAGTAAAATGACTTGAACAATGTTAGGAAACATTCTATTAAGGGAAATTTATTGTTATTGGCTTTGGTGATTGAGATATTATTGCTGTCTACTGCAGCAAAACCAACACTCCCACACTGGACAGATGGTTTACTTAAAAAGTTGAAAGAAAACAAAAAATGTGTTGAGAGGCTTCAGCTAGAAGAGAAAATATTGCTAAGAAATAGCTGTTAACTAATTAAATCTATATAGATATTTGGACACTGGAACTATTTATAATGAAAAGAAAATTTTAGGAGAAAAAGTGTGTCAGAATGTTACCTTTTCAATCACATTGCTTATTTATTCTAAATCATGCAATCATAATACCATTTTAAAGCATATTAGTCAGGTTCCAAGTGAAAATTGGCATAGCTGGTCAGAAACCAGCATTTTCAGTGTGTTTATTTATTTAATTGTATTACAGAAAGGAAATTTGTAACATTTGAGATTTGAGGATATCCTCTCATACCGATAATTTGATCAAAGCACAAAAGCATGTGAACTTTGCCAGGGATTTATTAAGGAATGGCTCTCTTGCCAGGGAGCTGAAGAGCTCTGTGTGTGCCCTTTTTATACATTATATTTCTTTAACAAACTTGTGAGCAAAATGCTGCGATACAGCTGAAACAGCTTTGTTGCAACACATCACTGGAAATATTTGTATAAATACTCTGTCTCATTATTGACCCCGCTATATTTGAAGTCCAGCTCTCCACCTGTGTGACAGCCTAGTTTAAATCCCACTAGGTGGCAGAGTAGCTATTCAGAAGCAAAAGTCTGGACTCTGCAACAAAATCTTAGCTGGTCTTTCATAAAGCCTATGTCTTGTATGTGGAAATTCTAACCAAATTGTATCTATTCCTTGATAGGGAAAGCAGCTAAAAGAAAAGCATGTCATCCAAATATTGGTGCGAATCAAACTAGCAGCCAAATTACCGTCAGCTGTGGTTTATGCTGAAGCCTCACTTCACTTCTTTTTTTCCTGGAATAGACATATCTGAAAGTCCTGGTGGCATTCTGTAACTTCATCAAAATGGCCCATTCCAAATTTCGATTCACTGCATGCGTGCTGCCAGTCTCTGGGATATCACTGACAGCAGGCACCGCAGATTTTAATGCACGCAAACGATTGTTCTTTATTCAGATACAGACCAGTAATTAAATAATGCTCCAGTGCAGTAATCTTTTTTAGGGTTTGTCTGCAGGGTTGATTTTTTTTTAGTTGTTTGCTTTTTTGAGTTGCACAGCAAGATAAATGGAGACATGCACATTGAAAATAGTCCTGACAGAGAGGGAGAAAATGCTAATGAAAAATTTGAGTTCTTCTACATAAATGCCTGTTGGTGACCCTCATGGCAGGCTCCTCTTCCTACCACCATTTCATTACATTGCTATATATTCATTTACTTGAATATCTGCCCTTTCTGCCTACTTGAAATACATCCCAGGAGTTTAAAGTTTTTGAACTTAAAAGATCAGTTCTGGTATAAAGAAAACACGTTCACAAAGCTGTGATTCTATTCAGTGTGCAGGATGGACCTGCCCCAGCAACTAATTGCAGTTGCACAGCAGAGCACGAGTTTCTTTAAGACCCTCTTGCCTTATGGTTGTAGGAGGTATGTAGTAAAGGAGGCACAAGGCTGAGGAGCAAAAAGGAAGGACTCGCAGCTAAGTAAGTTAAATGTGGAACTCAATTCCTAATTCTGTCATGGGGTTTCCACATACTACAGGAGGAGTGACTTATGCAGATCTTTAAAATAATATCACCTTATGTTGAAAGGATACTTCAAAGCTGAATTTAGTAACGCACAGGCATCTCTCAATTTGTATATGCAGTTTTGCAAAATGGACGATCTTGAGCTGCATCTTTGCAGGTTTTCATCTGCATGCTTCTACAATGTGAAAATCACTCCATTGACAGAAAAGACCATTTCTAAATTCAGAAACCATATATTCAGCTACTACACTACAGGGTTTCTACTCGCTATCAAGCTAATACACTCACAGTACTCCGCACTCCCTCCTTGTCGCTGTTTCTGAGGATTCGTGCATTCTGACATGGCGAACAGAAAGACATGGCGATATAATTATATTAGCTGTAAAGGTTGCTATCTAAGTAACAGGATTTTGCTTTCAAGCCTATAAAATCTGCATTTTGCAAACCCATTACAGTCTAGGATAATCAACAAAAAAGTTAAAATCAGGAGTCCTAGCTAAATTGGAAGGAAAATATTTCTCCCAGCTTTGACAGAGTTGCTCAAATGGTAAGTAGAATATGTTGCTTCCAGAAAGGAACTGGAAAGCTAGAAGAAGGAGAATCTGGACGTAGAAAAAATATCTCCTGCCCTGAAATGTCAGAGGAATTTTTAACGCTAGAACTAAGAATAGGGATGCACACTGCATGTGGTTTCACTGAGTCCCATTGCCCAAAAAAAAGAAGTATTAATGCTTCATTAAGTATTTCCTTACATTCATCTGTCTTTATCTTCCAGCTGCCCCACTTTTATGCTTTGCTTAGCCAGTGATCTGTACGTCCAGGCTGCTGTGGGTCCGGAGTCGGTCCATGGATTGCCATAGATAAACTATCCATTATTTTCAGGTTCAGAAAAGAATTCCCTCTTTGGTTGCCATTCAGGAGGGTATTCTGTTTGTTGGTTTTTAACCTTTCTTGGCAGTCCTATAGTGATACATGTGGGTAAAAGCTCCTAGGACTTAGAAGTCTTAATTAAGTAAGTATCTGCAGCAATCCTTGGACAGACTCCAGATGAGGTAAATGGATTTTGGTTTTCTGCTGACGGACATCAGAGAAAAGGAAAAATGGAAACCTCAGTTGCTGCTCTTGATACCTCACCCTCCCATTTCTTGCAGAAGGAAATGCTTACTCTAGAAGTGCCAGTGTAGGCTCTGCCACGTGTTCACCTGCATGACCTGACCAGCAGCTCCCAGAGATGTTTTAAATCCAGTATTCCCAGCTTGCAGGACTTGTGAGCTGGTTCCCTGTGTTCAGAGAGAAGCTTATACTTCTGTGTCACTGTGTTCTCCTGAAAAAACCTGCCCTGTGGGCCAGGGGACGTCCTTTGGAGAGGAAGAGGTGCAGCTAGGGTTTGCACCCAGGGCTGGGGTACTGGGGGAAAGCGAAGGATCAGTGTAAACTGTATGTGTGTGTGAATGCTTGTGTGTTAAAAGCTCTGGGAGCCCTGCATGAAATTTAACTGTACAAACAACAACAATCTGGATAAAGATAAAAGGACCACAGATTATAAAATACAGCATAAAGAATGACAGAAGGCAAAACAACTGAGTAGGTAGAGCATGGTAAAAAAACTACTAAGATGCAATCTGATACCTCCTTATAGGAAACTGAAGTCAGCATGGAAAGCAGGGAGAGCATGCAGGCAATCATCCCTTTTGGGATAAGGATTCCTGTGTCTCAAAGTGGCAACAAAATCACTCGAAATAAAAAGATGTTTCCATTAGTTGGAGCAGCAACTCTTTGTCATCAGTCCTTCCTCTTCCCATGGTAGCCCTCATGGCTTACTTTGTAAGCAACTGAGGCTATTACAACCACAGCTACAGTCGGGAGAGGAGTTCAGATATAACGGAGTAAAGATGTCAAGAACAGTGGGGGCTTGTAAACCCCTTCTAGAGAAATAAGCATGTTCAGAGGTGAATAGTTCAAAATTAAGCAATAAAAATAATTGCCTGAGAGCTGCTGGAAAAAATGCTTCTGTCCTAAAGAACATAAAAGTTTTGTTTGTCACAGCAGAAAGACAAATTCAAAGAGTAGGAAGGGAAGAACAAGAGTTCTGTTAATGATATCAAATGTTTACAGAGTAAGGCGAGTGCACAGAGTTGTCCTGGCACATATTATAAACAAATCTATGTCTTATTTCTCATATGTGTGCCAGCAAAAGTGCCAGCGATGACCTTAGTGAAGAGCAGGAAGAAGCCACACTGCCTCCCACACTTTCAGAAAACCCACACCTTGCTAAACAAATAAATTAAAAAAAAAATTCCCTCACCCAGTTACTTCAGTTCTACACCATTGCAGCTGGGACTGAGATCTGATCGCAGATGCCTGGTACAGTACCATGAAGAACAGAGCTAACACGAGAATCAGGTTTCCAAAGAAATCAGGCATTATGGAGGAGCCCGTGACTCGTCGCAGTGAGCTGTGGCCAAGTGACAGCAGATAAACATGGGAGCCTCCGAGTCGAGTCCTTCTCCTTCAGCCTCTCCAGCTGCTGCAGAGCCAGTGTCTGAGCAAACCCTCCATGCCTGCTCCTGAAATAGCCATGGCACAGGACCTCTCTGAGCCAGGATCATTTTATGAGAGAAAGGAGGCGGGGAAAACTCAATAAAGCAAGAAGACATTAAAAACGACAGACGAGAAAAAGAAAAGCAATCTGTTCCCAGGCCTATCCTCGCATCAGCGAATTGCCGTAGCAGAAGAGCGGCCCAGATAAGCAGTGGCCCATCTGATAGTCTGATCCCCGTGGCGATAGCAGCAGGCAGCTAACGGACCCGCTCTGGTGCTGGCTGTGCTGGGAGCCCAGCAGCTCCTTGCTACTGGGGAGGCGGCAGCCGCTGGAAGGAGCGAGAGTAGGGTATCTTAATAAACCCGTGGGCACAAGGGAAGTGTGCTGCCTGGACTTATCTGTAGGCGCATGAAACACAGGGGGAGAGGGCACGTGGAAGGAACCTGGAGCTGGCTCGTCGAGCGGCTCTGTGCTGAGATATGATAAGAGACTGGAGTCCACATCCTGACTGGCCGCTTTATCTTTTCTCTTTAAGTGACATAAGTAATTCATATTTTAGTGCTAAGAAATAATTTTCAAGGGTCAGTCCAGAAATTATGTGCAAGGCATATAACCATGTTATTATGAAAGTGAACATGTGAATATTGTGTTAACATTTGAAAAACCTTGGTCTCCAGGAGGTCAAACGCTGTTGCTTGCACTGTATGATTACTGCCAGCAACAGCCGGGCAAGGCTGAACAGTGCAGGAATGTGCCGGACCTATATGCTATATTTATGCATACCCTTTATTTTTCTGTAGTCCGTGTAGATACAAGGTCCTGCATCCAGAGTTCTTCTGTGCACTTCAACATACCGTTCTCAGACGTACAAACAAACAAACTACAACCTCTGTTCCCTGCTTTGCTTCCCATGGTAGTGCAGCAGAGCTCAAAGTTGCTTATACACAAAAACTTCTGTGTCATAAATCCCTCATGACTCTGCAGACAATAAAAAATACTACATCAGTGGTCAGTTAAAACAACAGCATCCCTAGTCTCCCAGGAAGGAAGCAGTTTTTAGCATTTTAGGTTTTGGTTTAAAAGCGCTCTTGATATTTTTTTCTAAAAATGTTAAAGAGATTTTTGAGGGCATAAAACACAACAAGATGCTCAAGCTCCACCAAAACAAAAACCAGTGTAAACTGGGTATCCACCCTGTCTCTGCCCGAAAGGCTTACCTTCTCAGCAATGTCGGTTATATTGCCAGTGTAACCCTGTGCAAATTGTTTCAATAGTATGGACTTTCAGAGAAGACATATTAGGACAAGTTCACTCATATCAGGAGGATCTGCTGTTTTCCCTCATAGCACAAGAAGACTAATTTGAATTTGTAACTGAAAATTGAACTATAGCTGTGAATAGGAATGCAGGACATCACTTTAACACAGTGTGACCAGAAGGGCCAAACAATGACATGGTGGTGCGGTGGTGTAACAGCTGGAAGCAATGTTAAAGGGGTTTTTGAAGATGAGGCAGCTCTGTATCCCTGTCCTGCTCATAGGTGGATCCATTATCACTGGCTGCTGGCCCTTTTCAGAGATTAAATCCTTATGCCAGATGGACCTCTGTTTTTTAGGATTGCACAGCCAAAATAATGTTTCAAGGAGACACAAAACTGGATTTTTTATCGAACTAACATGAGCGATTCTGAGCAGAGAGATCAGAAACAATGCTGCTCTGGTTCCTCAATATGATTGTTTTAAAACAATAAATTACGTTATTCAACATCATTTAAGCATGCATTATTTATTCATTTACTTAGTTTTAAAAGTGCATTTGGTCTACACTGGGTCAGAACCAGCTATCGTGTATGGGTATCTCCAGTAGTGACAAACTCCATGATATCAGGTTTGAAAGACTACTGGGGGAAAAACTAAGGAGCATCAGCCCAGGTATAAAGGCATCTGAGGGTGCTTTTATTATTTACTTTGTGTCTACACCACTGAGTATGATAGATTTAATTGAATTGCTCTATCATCAGTATAGCACACAGCAGGCTTTTTTAGATTTTTGGCTGCATTGTGAATTTATCATCAACATGGTGCTGGATTTCCCTGCCATTCTCAATATTGTGAGCCAAAAATACATTTTCTAACTAAATGCTTAATGAAAATTAAAAACACTGGGGTTTCTATCCATCACTGAAAAGTACCTATTGACTTTGAATGGGCATTCGGCATCCAGTGTCTCTAGCTTTTTCAAAAATCCTAACCTTAATCAGCAAACGTGGTCCAGTTTCAGAGATTCAGATTATCTGCATTTCTGCTAAGGTTACTGATAAATTATGAATTCATACAGGAATTCCAAGATCTTGAAGTATCTAACACTAACTTAATTATTGACATTTAATAACATTAATTGTTGCCAGAGAACTGGTAAGACCTTCAAAAGGCAAAATGTCTCCACGAGGGACAGTTCTGAATCAGTCACTCCGCTACGTATTAATATTTCCCTTAGCTTTTGAAATGGAGAATAGTGCTTAAATCTCACTGTAGCCTGTTTTGATCTGAGCTTGCTTTTCCAAAATGTCTCTGTTTCCCCATCAATCCCTCTTGCTAATCTTTATTGCTGTTTCACAATGTTTCCAGTGGAAAACATGTCCATACAGTCAGTATCCTCCAAGCTCCAGCTTATTAGTGAATATGAATAAGCTGCGACTCTTCAGGATTCATGAAAAGCTATCAATATTCCCATGCCGGCTGCACTTTCAACTGCAGGCAAAACATTCCATGTTTGCAGCTGCAGCATATTAAAACTCAAAAATGAGGGTTTTGATGGCACTTGCACATTTCTGCCCTTTCATCTGTCCTTTATCACTCATTTACTCACAGGAGGAAGTGATTTTTCCTGCCAAGGCAGAGGTAAATTGTGTCAGACAAGGGCAAAAAAAAAATGATTCATCAGTGTACCAACGGAAACAATTTCTGAGATGCAAAGTGTCAGCAGAAATAAGAGTTTCTACTGTTCCACTGCCATGACCTTATTCAAAAAAGCGTAATAAACCTCATAGCTTTTCGCTATTAGAAATAGTTTTCAAATTATAGGACCTAGATGAATCAACATTTCACTAAAGCCTCTCTACTCATCAATATTTGTTTTTCCTTTCACAAAAAAAAAAAGAGGAAAAGCTTTTCTGAGAAGCAGAAATTAAAACGTGTGTTCTGCTTGTAAAAATGTGAGAGTTGGGAAATAATAAATGCTGACATAATTGGAAATATTGTCCTGAATTCAAATGCTGCAAGATTTCACACTGAGTTTATTTCAACACAGTTTGTTTGTAATTTCAACTTCTTTTTTTCCATTTAAGTAATTTAGCACTTTTGCAAAGCTTCTCGCCCCTCTTATTTTGTGATGTAAAAGAAAAAGAAGATTAAAACTAGTCTTAGTATTACATAGGCTGCAAGGAAGACAAAGGAGGAAGACGAAGTGGAGACATGAATAGACATGCAGGTTTGCTGGCACAGGCAAAGAGAAGGTCAGCTGGAAATGAGGGGGGACACCTAACCCCCAGCGTAAGAAGGAAGACAGAGGGATTCTGGTATCAGAGGAGGGAAATGGAAGACCATTTAAATCTGCAGCCATAACGCAGTCTCTAGTACAGAAGAGTTGCAGAGAATGATGGGGATGTGTCTTATAGGGAGCTCACGGTCAGAGATTCAGGGATTCTGTGCCTTACACAGCGCACAAAATCTCTAGAGCTAGTAACACGTTTGCGAGCCCTCATGACCCCAAGGAGATGAAAGGCTGGGATTTCACTCTCTGCGTGTGCCAGAAAGCTCCAGGTACAAGGGGCAAGCACGGCAGGGTCTCCAGCGTGCCATCTGAACTGCAAGCTCTGAGCGCGACCTCGGCTGTGCTTGCAGCTGGCTGCAGTTCATCCAGGCGCACTGCTGGGCTGGGACGCCGCGCAGCAACCACCGCAGAGCAACCCCCCAGGAACAGCCCTCGCAACACGGCAGCTCAGAGTTCACTCGAGGCTGGGTTTTTTTCTTTATTCATTGAAACTTTCGGGCAGAATCAAGCCAACCGGGAGATCGAACCTGGAAGTCGTGACTCTGTGTGACCAGATCTCAGCTGACTGCACTTACAGCGCCTTGCACTAGTCAGAGGCAGGGAGCTCCAGCCACAATCGAAAGACACAGGTGGAGAGAAAATCAGCACTGCTAAGAAAACGTACAGGGATAACTGATACACACGCACACAGGGCACGATTCTGGGATGCCTCATTTTAGCAGTAATTGCAAAACGAATCCATGTGGCTTTCCCCTTACTACACTTTCCCTTTACTACCCTTTCTCTTTACTATATACCATTCATTTTTGTGGCTGCATCAAGCACTTGATTATCTCCCAGTCTGATTCATATCAGTATTACCATCTTCACTCATAAATGTTTTTCAAAAAAATCTACATCAATATTAAATAGGAATGTCTTCTTGCAAACCTAGGGAAAATAATTTCTCCATTAGAAGGTCCCTTCAAGGCAGATTTTTCCATTAAGTAATTTTCACTGTAATGTCCACTTAACTTTAATTTATATAAGTGAAATGCAAGCAAATTCAGGTCTCTTAATTGTCTAGTAGGTGCATATTAGAAGTGGATGGCAACGAGATTCTCCTTTCTCTAGGAATTAGGAAGTTACTTTTTTTCTTCTGACATGGAAAGAAATGTCCAAATAACCAACCATTCTGGTTCCCTTGAATTTGTGAAAACCAGTTCATAAGTCAACACTTTCCAATACAAAGATCTTTTGAAACATCCTCCCCTGTATATGAGTGCACCCCCGCTCATGAGCAAGACCGGCAAACTGGTAACAGCAGATGAGGAGAAAGCTGAGGTACTCAACAATTTTTTTGCCTCAGTCTTCAATGGCAACCTCTCTCCTCACCCCTCCCGAGTCGATGGACGGCATGAAGGAGACCAGGAGGGTAAAATCCCTCAAGCTGTAAGTGAAGACCAGGTTTGGGACCTCCTGAGGAATCTAAATGTACAGAAGTCCATGGGACCTGATGAGATGCATCCCAGAGTCCTGAGGGAACTGGCTGACGTAGTTGCCAAGCCCCGCTCCATGATATTTGAAAAGTCATGGCAGTCAGGGGAAGTCCCCAGTGACTGGAAAAAGGGAAACATTGTGCCCCTTTTGAAAAGGGTAGAAAGGAAGACCCTGGGAACTACCGACCTGTCAGCCTCACCTGTGTGCCTGGGAAGATCATGGAACAGATCCTCCTAGAAGATATGCTAAGGCACATGGAGGCCAGGGAGGTGATTCGAGACAGCCAGCATGGCTTCACCAAGGGCAAGTCCTGCCTCACCAACCTAGTGGCTTTCTATGATGGTGTAACAACAAGGGTGGACAAGGGAAAACCAATGGACGTCATCTATCTGGATTTTTGTAAAGCCTTTGACATGGTCCCCCACAACATCCTTCTCTCTAAATTGGAGAGCCATGGATTTCATGGGTGGACCGTTCGGTGGATAAGGAATTGGTTGGATGGTTGCAGTCAAAGGGTAGTGGTCAACGGCTCAATGTCCAGATGGAGACCAGTGACGAGTGGAGTCCCTCAGGGGTCCGTACTGGGACTGGTGCTGTTCAATATATTTATCAATGACATGGACAGCGACATCGAGTGTACCCTCAGCAAGTTTGCAGATGACACCAAGCTGAGTGGTACGGTTGAGACACCAGAAGGACAGGATTCCATCCAGAGGGACCTGGACAAGCTGGAGAGGTGGGCCTGTGTGAACCTCATGAGGTTCAACAAGGCCAAGTGCAAGGTCCTACACCTGGGTCGGGGTAATCCCCGGTATCAATACAGGCTGGGGGATGAAAGGATCGAGAGCAGCCCTGACGAGAGGGACTTGGGGGTACTGATAGACGAAAGGTTGGACATGAGCCGGCAATGTGCACTGGCAGCCCAGAGGGCCAACCGTGTCCTGGGCTGCATCAAGAGAAGCATGGCCAGCAGGTCGACAGAGGTGATTCTGCCCCTCTACTCTGCTCTGGTGAGACCTCACCTGGAGTACTGCGTTCAGCTCTGGAGCCCTCAGCACAAGAAGGACATGGAACTGTTGGAGCGGGTCCAAAGGAGGGCTACAGAAATGATCCCAGGGCTGGAGCACCTCTCCTGTGAGGACAGGCTGAGAGAGTTGGGCTTGTTCAGCCTGGAGAAGAGAAGGCTGCGGGGAGACCTGATTGCAGCCTTTCAGTACTTAAAGGGAGCCTATAGGAAAGATGGGGACAATCTTTTTAGCAGAGACAACAGTGACAGGACGAGGGGTAATGGTTTTAAACTAAAACAGGGTAGGTTTAGGCTGGATATAAGGAAGAAATTCTTTACAATGAGGGTTGTGAAACACTGGAACGGGTTGCCCAGAGAGGTAGTAGAAGACCCATCCCTGGAAACATTCAAGACCAGGTTGGACAGGGCTCTGAGCAACCTGATCTAGTTAGCGGTGTCCCTGCTCGCTGCGGGGGGGTTGGACTAGATGACCTCTAGAGGTCCCTTCCGACCCAAAACTTTCTATGATTCTATGATTCTATATACTCAAGCACAGAGTCCTCTGTGTGTGCACGGACACACACAGATGCAATGCTGCATGGTTAGAGAAGTCAGTAGGCTACGCTGGGCTCTGTTCCTAAAGGGAGCCACTGGTGTGTTGCTCTCCAAGTTAATTGAATCCCTCATTTTTATAACTGGGTATAAAATCCATTTACCTAATTGTGATGTCCAAGTCACAACAGAATTATTCTGTATGACATGTTAATGCCTTTAGAAGAAAACTCCTTAAAGCTAATAGGAAATAGCTAATAGCTATTTAATTTGACCTTTTCCTTAAAGCCAGGTAAATATCAAACCTTAGTTTGCATGTCTAGATGAAATTTGATTTGAGAAATCCAAGTGGAACAGCGATACTTTCACAGCTCTCCAGTGATGACGTTACACCTGGTTAGAACAGCCACTCCACAGAAGCCCGATTCGGCTCCTTTTGCTCACGCGCAGCAGCGTGGACACGGATAGCGCAAGCAGACTCCGTGGGGACGTTCAGATCATTCAGCATTGTGAAACGCTGCCGGCAACTGGATTAATAAATTGGTACTTATCAGCTCAGTTTAATGGGATTTTGCAAGATCTCTCTGCATGTGCCTGCTGTTAACCAATAAGCCTGAAATCCAATCTGCAGAGGGTTTTGCATGACAGACTCCCACCGGCTCCGAGTGCTCCGAGGCTGCTGGACTGACTCCTCTGCCCTCACTGGGCTTCTGCGAGACAGCTAGGGTTCTTCCCTTCCAGGCTGCTAGGCACTATCATGCTCTTCACAGATCTGGACTTAGCCTTTTAAATAACAAACAGTCCTGATTTCTTTTTAATAATATTCTTCTCTTTGGCATAAGAACTTCACCCTCATCTCTTCTAAATGTATGCAAACCTGGGAGGTTCCTTATATCTGTGTTGGTATGACTTTTCTGCAAATTTGTATTGATTTCTCATTTTCTTTTCAGCTCATTTCCATCAATGCAAAACAGAAATCAAAACCTACTGTTCTTATTTGTGATTTATTCTAGTAACTCACAGATGAAAATAAGTCTATAAAGTGTAAAGTAGCAAAGAAGGATTATTTTTTAACTGTTTCTTTCCTGCAAAAATGATATCAAGTCTGGCTCATAGTAAATGAAGGACAGCATTTATGTCTTCATTCAAAATGCACTAAACAAGAAACAGTCATTTCCAAATACACTTGCCTATATAGAAGTGTTTGTTTCCCTACAAGTTTAGAATTGTAGCTTACAGAATGGATTCTGAAAATTTCATTAATGAACTGCATCAAAACTGCATAAAAGATATAATGCACCAAAACTGCTATATTTTCCACATTTTAACTATCCAGCAGGAAAATAATGTTCTGCAAGCTTGTTATTTTCTATTTGCTTGGGTGATATTTGACCTTCTGTGGAAGCCAAGATCTGAGCAAATGTGGGATACACATAACAAACGTCACTTTTTTTCTTTTTCCTTAAAAGAACTGGTAGCATATATCCACTAGCTGCTTTGCAATTAGAGAATGATGGGGCCAACCAGCCATGTGGCAATTCACCACTGGACAAACAGAGATGGTTTAATCCTGACCTATGTGTAGCAGTCAGGGAACAGATGGATGAGAGTCTGAGGGCAGGAAACCAGCTGGACCACTGGGAAACATTCTGCTCCTCAGTGCTCCGCAGCTCGACCCTGCAAACCCTCTGTGCGTTGCCCTGTGGGCTGAGGTAGCTGCATCTTCACTGCTATTCATACATCCTCTGGATCAGCAGGATCTTGCTCGGTCTGTCAAGCTTCTAATTTCATCATTATTTTTTACAGAATATAGAAATCACTTTCAAGCAGAAGTTTGCATGCATGTCTGTTACACAGCTGTACCATATATAAGCATATATATATATATATATAAGTTAAATTCTGGGTTTTGAAGGTTTTGTTCATATATATATATATGAACAAAACCTTCAAAACCCAGAATTTAACTTTGGTTTCTTGCCCAGACCTGCCACTCTAAAAAATATTTCAAGTATTGTTAAAAAAAAAATTCTGGTGTATTGCTCAAAAGTTGTTTCCCACACGTTTTTAACTACATGCAGGATTCCCACATATTTTTATATTCATAGTCATGTTTGATAGTCCTGTCCCAAGATTTTGATGTCTTCCTTCAGCAACAGTTTCTGAAAATCATTATTACCACCTGATCTGCTGAACTGTTATTCAAACTCTCACATAATGTTATATGTTGCTATACCAAACCAACTCAAAGCAAACCAAATCAAATCACTGTTCAAATCAGAGCTGTGGTGACAAAACCATAAAACCTTTAAAGCTTTAAGGGGGAGCACAATATGTTTCTGAAGAGAATTGTCTGATGGAAACAGGAGTGTGGATTAGATAATCCATGATGTGACCCTCAGACTTGTGATCCTAATTAAAATATGGTCTTCATGCAGAAAAGCTTTTCAGTTAAGTTCTTCATGCATGCATGTTCTTAAATCCAATTAAATCTGCTATAGATTTAAGATGTGCCTCAATCTATGTTTGCAGAAAGTATGTTTGCTGTAGAGACCACACACAAAGTCATGACTGACAAGCCTGAAAAACAAAACAACCTGAATGTAATGTTATGCAATTTCAAAACTAAACAAAAGTTAATTTGATTGACATGTTGCTTTTACACAGGTGCTTTTAAGATTCAAGGAAATAAATCCTGCTGATACTCTGCTTTACTGTTTTGACATCCATCAGAGTGTGATTAAAACATTGCGCTTTATTAAATATTGGAAATTTATTACATAAAGCTTCCAATAGCAGGGTGTAACTTATTAATTATTTCACCGTCTACTAATATTTGGACTTTTTCTCTAACTACAGAAACACTCTACCCCAAACACAAAAATGGTAAAACATGCCAGTGAAATTATAACACTTATTGCTCATAACCTAACCTATTTCCACTGGCCTACGGCACAACTGATCCTCATCTCATTCAGTAGATCTTCTGTTTTTTTTTTCTTAACCTCTCCAGCAGTTCATTAAGGACTGGAAAAGAATACCAGAGTAACAGGTAATTGTGGTAAAAAGAATTGAAAAAGTGACTTCTTTTTGCTGAGGACCAAACTGTGACCTTTTAGTAGCCCTGACAACAAATATGGCGGGTGGATCGCTTTGCCCTCTCAACACCGGCCTCTGGGAGTGGCCAGCCAACACGCACCTGCTCAGGAGTTGTTCCTCTGTGCCACAATCTCTCCTGACTGTTCGATGGCCGTTTGCTCGAAACGGCAAATGGAAGGAGATCTCCTGAACCAAATACAGCTGCTTCTTACACAACCACTGCATGAATCCCAGCGGAGGTCCTTTAATCTCCTTAGCCATCATGCAGTTGCAGGATGACAAGACATACTGAGCAGAGAATTGAACAAATCGTATCAAGCCAACAACTGCTCTCTCGAATACCACAAAAAATCTCTCCCTCATAATTTCAGTAGCTTATCTGAAAGGTATTGGTCCCATATCTCCAACGTAATCGATGTGTCCAACGAAATAAATCCCTTGAACTTACAGGAAGTTCGTCTCAGTACCTCCGCATGGAAAATGTGTTCTCTCTGACTTTCGATATTACCTATTTCTACCGAGGCTTTTTAGAATCTACAGTCTGTTTTACATATAAGTTTGTGATTGACGGCAGAGCTTCAAAATGGTGCTTTATGAACTACAGAAAAAATGCTACATCTGAAGACAGTTGTCATTTTCTTAGCTCAGTGAAAGTAGATTTAGTTTCCAGGTATCCCTGAGGGCATAGTTAATGAATGTCTTCAGAAAAAGGGAGGGTAAAAGGCACCTGGACTTCTAAGACTGTAGTTTGACAAACAACTTTCCAGTTGCAGAGCTTTTCCCAGTAGTATTCATGAAACTGCAAAAAAGTACACGGACTTACCAGTGTAAAAATGGTATCAAACCCACGACTTGAGCAGAGAAAGCTTTGAAGAAGACTCACTTGATAGAATGGTTGGAGCAGCTCAGGACAGATCATGGGTAAAACTGGGCATGTGAAAAACCCTATTTTTGTTCAGAAGAACCCTGGTTTTGTTTTTTTTGGTTGGAATGAAAAGCCGATAGTTCAGAAGGCTTTTTTATTTTATTTGGAATCCAGGCAGGTTTTAATTTTGATAATGGAGAAAAATTATTTCAGTGTCAAAATATTTTACTTTCATAATGTCATAAAGTGTTTTAAATATCTAAATTTTAAAAATATTAGTAGTTAATTAATTAGTAGTCTACATAATGCATTTAGACCCTTACAACATCTAAAATTTCAGCAGAATTGCTATATTCCAGGGAAAGTCTTCCACTTCCTGAAAAATGCATTCTGTTATTTGGAATTGCTGTATCTGAAGCTTTCTGGGCAGCTCTATCTGTAAGGCTTATAGATGTGAAGTTATCTGTTACTCCGCTGAGGTGCAGACACAATCTCGTTAGAAAGTTTCAAAGTAGAGTTTTTCTGAGTCTCTTTTTTAAAAGGCTTTGTGTCAAGCATCAGACATTTTTCCATCAAGCACTACTGCAGTACTGACCTAAAATGCTTTGCAGGAGAACAAAGTGAATTACAAGAAGACAGTGGGTCTCCCTTAGTCCTCTAAATGGTATACATGCCCAAACTGAAAGATTGATCCGACAGCACTCATTTTTAATCCATCTGAAGAACTGGAAGAACCATCACCAAAGGAATTAAAGCATCAACGCTCCAGATACGTGAAATAAATCTCTGACATGATATACAGGAGTAAACCATTAGAGACAATATCGGGATGCTGTCCAGTGCCAGAATCAGATACAAGGTTATACTAATTATACATATATGCTTTTACAAACCATCAAAGTGTGGTATACGGCAGTCAAGTATTGTCCTGCAACTATAACTCATACTCACTCACATCATTCTCATTTGGATTATAATTAAAATCAAAGCTTTCAAACCTCAGATAACTAGTTGGAGCTCAATTTTTTTCAGTGTTCCAAGGTTTTAGGGGGATGAATTCATCGGCTTCTAACAAGAAAGAAGTTAAAGTGATAATTTTAGGGGCTAAAATTCCAGTACTTCCAAAGAGCTGATTCTGCTACATGGCCCTTTGAGAAGGCAGGGAGTGGTCCCATCTGACATCCGTGGCAGTGCAAGTCAACCGTTTAGTCTAGCAGTCAACATTTTTTTTGAGTTCTGACAGTCATTATACGACTTCGAAACGAAGTTCCTCATGATATCATTTTCAAAGATACTAAGGCTGGTTTTCACCCTGAGCTATTGACTATTGTATATGAGAAGTGCTTAGAAGTTCAGAACATCAAAACCAAAGATGACTCAAGGTGAACATCAAACTACTGACTCACATGAACTTTGTTTCAAGATTTTGGCTTTTAACTGTTTTGTGCCTCAGTTGATCCATCAGACTAGGAAAAAAGCATTTATTTAATTGGCAAGGCTATTCTGAACTATAGCTGATTATTTAGAAGTCTATGTAATTAATTTTTCATTCCCTAAACTCTCAAAGAATTGCTAATTTGTCTTTCATTTTTCAGTATCTCTAAACACTGCAAACTACTCTTTCCAAGCAAACATAAAAAGTAGCTCCATATGGATTGAAAACCTTATTATAAAATCCAGCAGATTTATAACAAGCACCATCAGAGAAGTCCTGGATCACCTTTTGCAATGAAGCAAGGCCTTACATCGCCAACCTTTTAAAGTAAGTTAATATTACGGCAGGTTTGACAGAAAATGTTTCCTATCAAGGGCAACCGCCCAGGTCCCTGAATCCCCTGCTCACCTGTGCTTGGCAACCTTACCAGCATGATAGCTCATGGTGTTGGAGTTCTGCTTTATGTCCAGGAGGAGACCTTTTCCTCAAACTGCCACATTTCTGCTACCCCGCTGCTGCAAGGCAAGGCTGCGCCGGTGCCCGGCCACTGCTGCGGCCCGTTGGCAGCAGGCAGCCAGCCCAAACCCTCTTCTGTGTGGCTGCTGAGTCGCAGAAATCGGGACTGGAAGAGAAACGGGCACATCTTTACCTAAAGGGTGAAGCTGTAACTCCAGTATGTTGCGGAACATTCCATGGACCTCTAAGCACAGCTCTGCAGATGCCGGTGCTGAAGTGAGATGAGCCTCTTCGCAGGCAGGAAAGGGCATAAGGGGGACAGCCACCACCCCACTTGTGCCAGCAGCACCCAGCCCCGCTTCCATCACCCAGAAAAATCTGATGGGAAAGCATCAGATTTGGGCAGTCTCGTACTCAGGTAAGATTTAGGTCCAGTTTGAATGGCACTGGAGGTTTGTCAGAGCAGAGTCAGTTACCACTGACTGTGGTTGGTTATCTACACATGTAACTTTTTTTTTTTAATGATTTCAATTCGAACATGTATTACTCACCTAGCAATTTATTTTGAAGCCTGGTCTTACGCATTAAAGTTTTGAAAAGTGCCAGACCATCCAGAAACTGCAGATTTAGTACTAAAGCCCCTCATTGCACCCACTGCCTTAGTTCACGGACTTTGTGAAACAAACGTTGGTACACTATCAGCTCACAATTTTTTAAAAAACTTGAAGTCTAAACAGCTTGTTCCTAAGCAATGAAGGCAGACATCACTCCTCAGTAAAACCTATTCCTCTGCCAAACTTTATCTTTCACTTTTCCAATTTGGCAGTAGATATGTACAAAAGAGATCACCAGTTCGATCCTTGCCAGGGATCAGTGCAATACATCGTGCCTTTAGGCATTTATACAAAAGCATACACACACTCCAACTTACTTAAACAAATAGGTTTGGGAAAGCTAAAAGTACATCACAAGAGCAGCAAAGAGAGGACAGCTTAATATATTGATTACGGGAGTTATTACTACCAATGCCACTATAATGTATATGTGCATTTACAGAGACTGCTGGCAAAATTGCTTCTCTTCTCTCAGCCCACATCTTTAACTCCTGCTAATGGCAGTTTATTATCAGGGACAGGTTAATAAAGGCTGGGCATATCAGTTAGGATTGAAGACATGCTTGTGAAAGTATGTGTATTCATATGCATAAATACATATACAACTCTTCTAGAACATCTTCTTAGTGATTACAGAATATTCATGAAACTCAAACAGAATGGTTATCAATTTTTTTATGGCTGGCATAATTTTCTTGTACTATTTATACACACCAGGTTTTGTTTTTTCGCAGTAGTTTTTTATAAGACACAAGTGAAATGGGAAATAACAAGCAAAAGAAATGAAGGACTCCAAAGATCTACTACATGTAGTCACCCAATTACAAGTATTCTGTGAGCAACACAATATATATATACAGATCAGGGAGTTTCTGTTAGAACATTTATTAGCTTTCTGTGTCTTTCAATGACAGGAATAAATTCTTTGTAACGTAAGTGCTCTCCTGTAGCACACAGTTAGCCGTCTCCCCTCCTGAGGAGGCAGGCTGCATGGAGATTCCTTACTTGCTCCCTGAAAAATTATTCCGGAGTATACTCCTCCCGGGCACAAGAAGTGCTTTGGCTGTTGGGAAATAACTGGCTTTTCTCAGCTTGTTACTTCTCAAGCAATTGGTACCTCTCTCAGCACTGGTATCGCGCACACCTGACTGCATCTCTCTGCACAAACTGGGGGGGGCAGCAGCTTTTTGCAATTTCTGTCCTTTCTGCCTTGAGCACCCATGCCAGATCAGTAATAATCTAACCTTGAATACGACTTCAGCAACCCGGAAGAAGAAGCAATTTACATCCCCAAATTCCTCCTTCACATTTCTGCTTGCAGTTGCCTGAGTTGCCTAATTTTATTGCACCAGCTGTACTACACTAAGCAGAACCTGCAATTCCCAAATAGCTACTACTTTGAACTAATTTAGGAGCTAGGCTGGGGTAGATCTCCCACCATCTTCTTTCACGGATACTAATTCAGCTGATGAGGATTTTCTGGGTGGTAGTGGAGATCCCCTAAACAAAGGCTAGAAGCTTCCCATTCTTATTCTAGCATGCCACACGCTGAGGATGTTTGCTGGAAAAACCCAAATACACCAGGCAACAACAGAGGTGCTGAGGGCAGCCTGCCCCCTTCGTGTGAACACTCCTCTCGGTTTGCTGCCAGTTTCTTGTTTACTTTTTCTTCTGCCTCTATCTCCAGCAGAATCCCTGAAGCTTCTCAGATCTTTCCCAGCCACATGGGTTTGCATGCAGGATTCCCTGGCACAACAAGGCACCAGCCATTTGTAGGAAGTTTGGCTGGATTTCTCCTGCTTACCGTTCCCTTCTGCAGACATAATTCTCAGACTACAATGTACAGGTAAGTGCAATGGTTGTTTGGGAGTAAAAATGGTTACTGATACTCTATGAAATTGTAGGAAAAAGTTTGACCAGCATATACTTTATGTTTCTATCACAGCAGCATATATGATTCAACTTGGCTTGCAAATTCTACTTGTAAAAACACTGATTAAAAAACCACAAACCAGTAAGTGAAATGTGAACTCTCCCTTCCTGCAGGAATTTCTGACATTCTAGTGTTTAATTTTGGCCCACCTTTAAAGTTGGACTGCAATGACTTACAGCACTTTGCATCTATGTAAGAGAGTATTAAGCCCTGCACTGTCTCTGCAAGTTCCATTTTCAGTTTCTGGCTAGGTTATAGCTGTCTCAATATCAGAGGCAAGAAACATCCAGGACATACTGAGTCCAGGTGAAAATAAAATGAACTCACTGCCTATTAAGTAAAATCTACCCAAAAAATTCATATGGATTTTTGCCAAGAGAATACTCCCACAGAAAGTTTTTATGCAAATATTTCTACTTCTTGGAAAGTATATTAAATAATCCAAACAGGTAATTTTGCATATATTAGCTATAAACCACTATATACTTATAATACATACATCAAATCTGGTTTTGACAGATACTTGGAACAGAATTTCATAGCAAAACATGGTTCACTAGATATATTAATGCTCTTTTTTCCCATTTGTTAGTGAATCAGAATCCTCACAGCCAGATAGCAAGTGAATTGTGGGCAAAAGCTAAAATAATGGAAAGAAAATGGATACTGAATCATTCCCAAGGGACACTGCATTGGCTACCATTCTCCACCATATTTGTGCAGGACCAACGGATGGTCCCTGCACACTACCAAGCTGCTTCCCAGTAGCATCTTTTGGAAAACGTACTGGTGCTGATCAGAAAAATTTACTATGCAAGTACCTGTGTAATTGCCTATGTAAAAATACTGTCTACGCTATTAATTTTGACTTCACTAATGGAATATCACCTGCAAATCTGAGACTAAGAGTACAGAATCAGAGTATATAAGAATACTAGTGGAATAAAGTAAGAAAGAATTATAAACGTCAACCTTCTGAGAAAGTTATTTTTACGATATTGCTATACTTCACAGTCATATTCATTTGAAATACTAAGTATCCAGAGTAACTTGGTAGTTCATAATATTAACCCTGAATTTTGAACAAGTTACAAAACCAAATTGCTTTGGAGAGATGTCTTCATCTTTTGATGTTTTCCTTTAATTTTGAATTAATCTTATTTTGGCAGTTGTTTAAGAGGTGAACTGAAAATTTCACAATCAGGCTTAAGGTTTCAGGCTTAAGGTCTCATAATTGATCCTACAGCAGTTGACACCCTTAACATTTTAAGCGTACTTTGGAGCTATATTTCTGACACTACTTCAGCAATAGTAATATTACATGTTGCAGCAAAGGGAGAAAGTCCTTTCAAGCTTCTGGACTAAAGTTCTGCCATCTGAACAAAAGAAAAAAAGTTACATGATTTGAAGATTTTTTTCATACAGGTATGTTTTTATCCTTTAGTTCTAAATGAATTTCAGTTTACCTTAGACATCTTCCTGACCCACAGCCTTATATGGATTTCTGTGATACTTCATATTGAAAAGACTGAAAGCTGAAAGATACGTCAGTCGTACCACAGTGTAACAGAGTTTTGTTCCAGCCAGTTTGATCTGTACAAAATACTTACAAACCAACTAAAGATTGAAGAAAATAAACAGAAAAGATTGAGTAATAGGAGTGCTTGAGTTATGGGAAGAGAGTAAGGAAACATACTGTTTAAGCAAATTGACAAGTACAGGAGAAACACTGAAGATGTTGAAGGCCACCAAGTAATTTTGGAAATCACATCAGAATCAGTGACACATCATTACTCTCACAGGTTGTGTCTATATCTTACAATGAAATTATTCCCAGCAATGAAGCACAAGTGTCTCAGGAATAATGCACAGGCTAACAGCGGGGGCAAAAAAATCTCAGCGTAGCTCCAAGAAAGGGAGGATTATATATAGTGTTATAAGAAAGCCACACAATTTTATATGACCAAGAGGGAAGACATCCTGGCACCATGAACTATCATCCTTTAGGATATGTCTGAATCTCTGAAGGAAGTTCTTAAAACGCTAAACTGGCAAAGTAACTAAACAGACTAAACTGGCAAAGTGAGAAGCAAAGTACTGTAAGGAGGAAACTCATGTTGGCAAAGAGATGGGCTAGGGTGTCCAAAAAGATTAGCCATCTATAGCTTTTAGAAGTCTATGAAAATGTATAGTTTTTTAATTCAATCTGAAAGAAGAGTTTTCTTGGCACCTAAATGTATTGCGATGGAAGAATTCAGGACTAGAGAAATGAAAGACTTTTGTTCTCTGTTATTTTAGACTCTGAGAGCACGTTTACCTTTCCAGATCAAATGTGATGTGCATCAGGAACAACTGTAACGGAAAAAGCTCACTTCACATTCACACCTGAAACTCAATAAGAATGCGATTACAAGTTTTAAAGTTTTCATCTTCTGAAGGTCTCTTATCTACCATAGAAAAGGTTTACAACATCTTTTGACACATGAATCACATTTTTGTGCCCTTTCATGCTTGTAGGATCTTGTCAGTTTTCAGTTCCCATGAAAAATACTTTTCTTCCTTTATTTTTCTGGAGTCAATTGCGGTTTGCTTGCATTCATGCAAAAAGTACTAATAACAGTAATTTGAGCAATTGTTCCCACCAATGATGACTTACTGCTCATGGACTCCATCCAGCATAAAAATTCCCGTTGCTTAGAGAGCTACAAATGCAGCCTGAGCCACGGGATGACCAGGCTGAAAAATGCAGCTCTGCTCAAGTAAGAGCTCAACAATGACAGTAATGACAGCTAAAGCGCTGCTGTACCAGGAGCAGGGACATTTAGGCGCTATTATTTTAGACTGTGTCTACTGATGAAGATCTGTGCTTAACAATCTCTTCATCCCACGCTCCCCCAGATGTCTGAGTCTGTCCCTTTCTCTCAACTAGGGCTGAATGACAAAATTGCTGTGCAAGCCTCAGGAAAGTAATCAGAAAATATATATAACTTTATTTGACTGGTGGAAGTGGGACGTTATCGAAAACCTGTCTCTGCCACAGCTTGATAACCAGGAGAGAGTGGGAGGTGAACATGTTACCTCAGTAAGACAGAGATATTGTTCATCTCACTTAGGTGAAGTGAAAGAGTGTGAACAGAAGAGTCAGATCGCTGCAGGTGTCGGCTCATCGCGCTCCTGCTGTTACAGCCACGCATCACCCGGCTGTGAAACAGTGAAAACTCTGCTTTTCCATCAGCTCAGTGAAACGACCGCCCTCACGCCGCGGTGCAACACACATACAAGAGCAGTGATCCTGGGCAATGCAGTTCACTTGTAACGTCTCCTGTGTACATGGGAAATCCAGATGACGTGGATAGGACCCACATCAGAGATGTGATTCCACATCTGGAAACAAACAACTCAGAGTCCACTTGTTTCTAAACGCTACAGAGCTAAATATGGAAACCAAGAAGGAAATGTGTTTGGTGTCAAGGGAAAGCCTCTATTGTGTTTTCTATGCAAAAAATACACATGTTGAAAATAGATAATTGCAGTAATGACTCACTTTAAGGAAAATGTTTTCATTCTTACAAAACTGCTATGAACAAGAGATTTTCTGTTTTAGCGTACCCACAGACAAAATGCTCAGTGTCTGGTAACTTTTGTTACTCCCTCACTCCTACCTGCCTTTGCCCCAGTGTTAGAAGTGTGCCATTACAGTGTAAAATTGTATCTTTAATTGTGGTTCTTCACAGTGAAATAATAGATACCATTAACAAAAACATTTATTCCTAGTTTTCACACTGCATTTCTTCTCAGTATATACAAACCAATAATCGCAAACGTTTGTTTGTGGCTCTGAGCAGCCTGCTCTAGTTGAAGATGTTTCTGCACAGGGGTTGGACTAGTTGGCCTTTAAAGGGCCCTTCCAACCCAAACTATTCTATGCTTCTACGATGCCATGAAACATATCCATTTTTCACTTTGGAGGCTGCATACTGAGGGCTTTACATTTATGATCAAATCCTTACAAAGATTTTCTGCTCTGCAGAAAGACATTTTCTTATCTGTGAGAATCAGTCAGTTTGGTTAAAAACTTTGATCTTACACATTCTTGACACAGTTTCTTCACATAGTAAAATGGATTTATTCTACTGAAAATGACATGCTTCTTTTATCCTAGTGTATAAACAAACTGCCACCCTAATTGGAATATCCTTTAAAAAGAAAGTCTGCGATACAAAATCCCTGCAGGAATCAATTACAAGAGCAAGCTATTCACAAACAAAAGAAAAACAAAAACTGAAAGACCCTGCTGCAAAGAGTGATGGCTGTGAAACAGTAGAATTTGCTTGTGGATAATAGTTACCAAAAAAAAATGTTCAATGCTGTTAAATTTCTAATCCTCTCTGTTACAGCAGACTATTTAAAATATTTTCTATTTATTTTAAAGTTTATTTGTGACACAAAGAAAAAGGAATGTATTTTGTTCACTACCTACAGTGTAGGGTGTTAAACTGTATGCAGGTTAGTCTATAGGGTTATGTCCATTTTTTTCAAAGACAGAGAAAGTGAAAAAAATTGGTAGTGAATTACTTTTAAGACATCAACTGGCATTGTCACATGGTAGCCTAACCTGTAATGGGAAAAATCACGATGAATAGGCTGGCTAGATGACATTCATTTCCAGAGGTTTACCAGGAGATGACATGTGATGTCAACTTCATGTGAACATTGTCCTGTATCTAAGGGCAGCTGCTGATTACTTGTGAGTTCAATCACAATACATATGATTTGGATCTGCAACTTTGCCCAAAGTGCAGTCAACCATCTCACTGGATTTTCTGAAAGAAAAGCTGGAAACCATTGATGCCTCACATCAGGAGAGACTCTCTTCCCCATGACTCTTCTGCAGATTACAACCAGTTTCACTGACAATACAGGGTAAAATACGTCCTGTAAAATGCGACTCATTGCTAAAGCATGTATTAGAAGATTCTAAGTGGCTGACTTATCTCAGCCTGGTATTAGAAAAGCAAGACGAGGCCTTCAGGATATGAAATGTATTAGGAAACAGCTCACAACCTAAGCTAGAGGATCTGCTTTACAACATCTTACCATCTCACGTGAACATACTGCATCATTTTTATACCTTTGAACATTCACGAACGAGTGTTTCCCATGCTTTGTCCTGCAGTCCTCTCCACCCAACCAACCATGTACTGTGTGGGAAAGGTAGGCCTGAACATCAGCTAAAAGCATCTGAAGAAAGCTGTCTGCTTTTTCCTCAGGCCTAATTGCCCTCCCTACGGATACTCTCTTCTTGTGAGCCAAGGCTGGACACTGTGTTTTAGAAGTCCACACAGCCTCAGAATAACACAAAGCCATGTGTCCAACAGACACCCAATTGCCTTTCAACTGGGTGTGGCATCTGCACAGATTTCACCACACTGCGCAGAGCAAGTGGCAATTTTCCATCTGTGAATGGTGTTGACATGGTAGCAATCAGCCTTGCATCCAGGCCCAGCTCTACATTGTGCCTACCCAACAGCAATGAAAATTAAAGAAGAGAGATGCTGATTTAATTAACAGTGCTGCAGAACTTCTGGCCTTTTGCAGTGTCTCCAGCCAGCCTCAGACATGCAGGTTCTGCATGGATTCATACTGGCTCATGGCATACATATACATATACACACACATCTCCAATGCCAGAATGCAGACAGAATAACAGAGGTGCCACTTTTGGGTGTCACTGGCATCTCACCTACAAAAGTTAGCAAATGGACAAGAAGTGAGGACTTATGGGATTCCATGACAGAATTAAATGAAAAATCTCAAATATCAATGGACATATATTATATTGGTCTTTGACAAGGTTTTTCAGGAAGAGAAGAAATATGAGAAACTTACAGAGAGCGCTTTGTGAGTGAAAGCAAACCGAATGAAATGTTTCTTCTAGTCCTAACGAAATAAATAGGGTTTATGTGGTTACTAAATGTATTCAGTAAAAACCCACAATGGACACAATCCTCAGCCTTACTACTGAATTTCTACAGGGTCCCTGTACAGGGCACCATAAACCATAGTCTTTATCATAGATAAAGCTAGCAATTGTTCATTTGTGAGATCCAGATGGATCTGGCTTGGTATGAAGTTCCTTTGTATATATTATCCTGAAAAGGACTTGAATTCAAACATAAAATCTGTTTTCTGGCTATTTTAGTGTATAACTGATGGTAGCACATGTTATTTAGTGTGGCTTGCGAGATTTTCCGGTTGAGGGCTGTACTCGGAACTTGGCTAAAGGCTTTTCATTAGTGTAAGCAAAATGAAGTTATGAAGTTATGAGAAGAAAGCTGCTGGGGATCAGGGCCAAAAAACAGTTAAATTTCGATGTGTTTTGTAAGATTTTGGGGCATAATTTTCTCCCTTCAAGCTAATCTGATCTCAGTGGGGACCCAGGTATTTTTTCCTACAGACTTCAGCTTATAGTGATGGCACAATGTGCCTGAGACTTGACCACATGGTATGGTCTGGCTTAAATTTTCCCCTACTTTGCAAATACGGGACATAAATCCTGAGCATCACATAGGGGACTTACCAGGGACTGCTCCCACCGGCAGTGTGGAGGTGGGCATCCCACCTGTGCAGAAGGTGTGTTATGAAGTGCAAGGTGTTTGAGAAGATAAGGAGGGAAGATGCTTCTGCATCCACCCACCTTTAAATCTAGATCTTCTCTAGAACAGAAGTCAAGGAGGAAAGCACAGCCAAGAAGACTTGTAGGTATGTCTAAATTACCTCAGGCAGCAAGTAAGAAATTAAGTCATGACCCATGGCGAGCAGAGTTGGGGAAGTGAGAGTCTCAACTTAGGGAAGCCCAATGCCTGTAAGAAACACAGTGCTTCTTACCACGGGCTTTAGGAGGCTGTAGAGCCTAAAGCAATCAGGAGCAACAGAGCTCCAGAAGACCTGGAACATCTTTTTTGGGAAAAGTGGAAACTGATAGCAGCCAAACCTTCTATTCCCTAAGTCTTAATGCAGGTCCTAACACAGTAAAGCTAATTGCAAAATAATAACTATATAAAGACACTTTAGCAACAGCTAGGATTTAAAAAGCGCTGCACTTCATACACCTAAGACTGCCCTTGCAAAAAAAGGCATTAGAGAAATCTTACATAAACAGTGCTTTTCCACACTTGAGGGACTTCACTTCTTGAATTTAAAACACAAAAGATTACCAGAAGTAGATACACACAATCTGAATTTTAAACTGTCTTCAATTTCAAACTCAATTTCAAAACTCAAGCTCTTTATGATATGTTTTCAAACTGGAAAACATGCTTATGCAGAAAGGTAGCACAGAGTTTATGCAGCAGTTAGGTCCCACCTACGTCATCAAACTTTGACTTAAATTTCTTCCTAAAGCTGTATTAGTCTTCTCAACAGAACTTTATTTCATCCTAAATGAATACTTCTGTTAAATCATTACCAAAGTATGTGTTCATGAAAATGCAGCTAATCTAAGAGAGTACCAAAAAAGTACCAAAATGGTGTTGGTTCTTACAGTAATAGATTTTACTTTTATAAAAAACCTTCATTTAGGCACTATTTAAGCAGCTTAAGTATGTCTGCAAAGCATATTAAGTTTCTAGGATAAAAGTGTCTAGATGAGAGCACATTATCTGTATTAGGAACGTTACATACATGAGGTGATAAGATGCAATGCAATTGCAGTTTCTTCTTTATATATTTTCCAAAGACATGCCAATTATGTAGAATTATCATCTTGTAAAAGATAAGATAAAACTAACCAAACAAAAAAACAGTAAACCCTGCTCATCTTTCAAACAGTTTACCTTGATGGTAATGAAGAGTGAACAGAAATTTAAAAAAGAACAAAAAGAACTGTGATAGCTAAAAATGAGGTCAGACGGCGCTCTGAGCCAGGTTGGACGGGGTTCTGAGCAACCTGCTCTAGTTCAAGATGTCCCTGTTCACTGCAGGGACTGCAGGGGGGCTGGCCTAGATGACCTCTAAAGGTCCCTTCCAACGCAACGCATTCTGTGATTCTATGATTCTATTAGAGTAATCTTTCAGTTTTGTTAGGAACATACATTTCTGTAGTAACTTCAATGAATTATAATTTTTAATACATTTAGATTACTAGAGAATTGTATCCCCAAGTTCTGAATTTTGTTTCATGAAAATGTAGTTATGGTCTCCTCTTAATCGACAAGACTGGTTTGTTTCCTATACAGCCAGGCTTGCTTGGAAAGTCACTGCTTCATTGCATTTGACTAGTCTGAGTTTTTCTGTAGGATTTTCTTTATTTACATAGAACTTAGACAAATTTTGAAATTAAGATCTTAGAAATGCTGGATCACTCTATGGCTGGTGTCTGCAATAGCCCCAGGCACTGCTGAGCCTTCAACGTGTAACTGACCTAACACTTTGAGCCAAATCAAAAAAAGGCTTCCTCAGTTCTCCTGGTGCTTCTTCAAGAGGGAAGGTGGTCAAACCTGTCATCTCTGCCTTTGTCTGAAGCACAGAGACAGCAGAGGTACACATTTCTGAGTTCAGGTTTCAGATGTGGAAAGACAAGTCTCCTGAGCTGTGATTAAAACTGAATAATCAGTCCAACCTCCTGCGAAGCACATATTTCACCTCTTGCCACCCACATCCTCCCTCCCTCTTCTCCTCCCTAGGAGATTCCCATGCCTCTACAGAAGCCACAGAACATAAAGAAAAGCAATGAATTTTCTAACAAACTTTGTCAATGTTTATGTGCTGGCTTCATTTCCCATTGATTATAATTATTAACTTCCACTACGTTTAGGCCCTGTTCCAAATCAGAAGAAGGAAGCCCAAATTTTACTGTAAGAGCTGTTCTTTCATTACTCTTCATCTGGCTATTGGCAGGAAGTGCTGAATAATCCAGAAGTTCCTTTATTATCATTAAATGCCAAATCTTACTCTGCAAACACAAAAAGATCCTATACCTATAATACATCAGACCCTGTAACACATCACCTAAGTTTAACTGCCACGATCAAAATAACCAGCTGTCTCTTTGCCATGACACAAAGAAGTTTTTCATTAAAAGAAACAGCAAGTTGTTTTCATATGAAAAAATGATATTTATGCCTTCTATATACCTCCAGTAAGTATGCAATGAACACAATGGTTCCAAAGTAAATGGCATATATCAATTAGCAATCTGCTCACACTTGTGCTTGATGGTCAAACCCCACTAAAATGTTTTAAATACTTCATGTTCTCTTTACTACTATCAGATGAACTCACTGCATGCTTTCAGAGAAATTTAGAAACTGGACTTACAGAACCTCTGGTTAGTTTGCTGCAAAGTGCTCACTGCACTCTGACAGGCAGTATTTCTGAGTATCTGATTGCTGAAATTGAAATAACATGGGCTGAAACTGTGATTCCAAAAACAAAGTAGTAATATAAAACTAAAGAAAACATAATCTGTTTCTAAACTGAGATTACATCACCTTCAAGAAAAGCCTAGAAGCAGCTATTGTAGCATTCACATTGATCTCTTTGGATCACATTTGAAATATCAGGGTAGTGTGGAGAAAAGCTCTGGAATTTTAAAATAATTTTTCAGCAACCGAAAATCTTGCAGATGTTCTCACTTATACCAGGGTAAAATCAGAGCAACCTCACTAGAAAGTCAGGTGTCACTCCAAGCTTATGGTGATGTGAACTAGGGTGAAAAATGGTCCCATTAACCTTTTGTTTCCTTGAATTGTCCCTTAAAGAGCAGCAAAGACTAGAGGAAATTAAAGAAATTATCCAGTGGCTTTTACTTCCGTAAGACTCTGCAAACATGTCATTTTCAAATGAAAAGAAGCTACTGTTAATTTTCTGCTCTGCCTAGAGACCATTCAGAAGATGAGTACTAAGAGCTGAAGAATAATCATCGTTCTAAGATGATCAGCCCTTGAACTCTCAAGAGAGCAGCAATAATCACAACTAAGGACATCTGAGTATACACATAGCTATGGATGTACCCACATATATGGGACTTTGGAAGATGGAGCTAAAAGATCGTAATCCTGCTTAGCATGGCCTGATGTTCACGCTGGGTGATAAAATGCCTGTTTGTATCTCCCTTACGAATACTGCAACTTGCACCAGCTTGATTTATTTTGAACAGTTCAAAACATTGCTCCCTCCAGTCTAAATTAATTTTCATCAGTGTCAAGCCTTGTCTGCATCATCAAGTAAAAACTACATTTTACAGTTGCCGTGACAAACCAATAATTAGGTTTGTTTCATTATCAGAATTATTCATCAGTAACTCATTAAGGGACAACCGCTGCCTACAGCTCCTCCCCTCTAACCACATCCTAAATGGTCTCCTGCCTGACATTATGCTGAAGTTTGCTTTCCAGACTCAGTCATACCCCTAGCTCCTGTGTATTTGATTTTGCAGTTTTCATTTAACTGATCTGCATGGAAGGACACCCACCCAAACCCTGCCACCTTCTCCATACAAACACTCTTTTCTTCCTTTCTACTTCTCTCACACACAGTTACATAAATGTCCTGTGAAGACAAAATTTCAAAGCTCCTGCATGGAGGTGAGTGTTTTTGTATCATATAGTTATGTAAATGGTTTCTGAAACATAGAATTTGAAATAATACAGCATTTCTTTCCTAATGTTAATGGCTCATCCCAGCACCATTGAGTAATAAGAGACAGGTACATGAATGCTTTTAACTGCTCTTCTTACTATAGGTAACAACAGGAATATGGACCTTGGATTGTTAAAATTCCTTTCATTTCCAAAAAAGTATCCACTCCCAGGTCTGGTGATAAAGAAGGGCTGATTGGTATTAACATTTTCCTTTTCTCTCTGCAAAAAGAACTAGGAGGCGTATGCTGGATATTTTTATAGATACACAAACCTTCTGTCATACCATAGCATTCATAAAATGTGACAGCTACTTCTACAGACTGGCAAAGCAAACAAAACAGAATATAGCAACTGTAATTGAGGTTTGTAAAGAAACTTGGAGTGTTGTTCAAATAAAGAAAGGTCCTTTGGTTATTTGCACTGGCTTATTCCAAGAACAATTTTTTTTTTCTCTTTCAGTTATGAATTCTCCTTGAGGACACAATAGAAAATTTGGTATTTTTTTTCCTTATTTCCATAAGGGTCATGTACAAAATTGAGAATGACAGCCCAGACTTTTATGTAATTGCCTTTTATTAAATGCAAAAGCTACACACAAAGAGTATGCCACACAGAGAATACTAATCTCATTATTCATACCCTAGGCAATAGTGCTTCTCGTCACAAAAAAGAGACATTACAACATATTTAAAAGTTGTACTGATGTATGTTGGTGGCTGCCAAATTACCGGAAAAGTTTCCTGGCACGACACACACAAGTCTCGTCTCTTCTGGTGATGATACTGAAGTGTTCAGTACAAATACTGCTTCTGGAAACAGAGACTTTCTAGTGTAAAGATGGGTTTTGTGCCTCAGCGAAAGTCATCCAAAATGATCCTGAGGATGACTTTGAAGTATTTAAGTGTGCTGCAGAGATTCCTGCCTCCTTATGTTTATTTATCAGATTCCCATGTAATGTCTAAGAATTCACACTTGTAGGTTCATTTGTCACCAACAGGCATGTAAATATTTTCTTTGGATTGTCCCGGGAGGAGATCAGCCAAAGAAGGGTCGGCAGGCACCGCTCCTTCCTTGCTCCTGCCTCACCTCTTCTCTTGCCCTCCGCTTCCCTAGAGCCTCCTGGTGAAGGGGTTGGGATGTTTACGAGCACCCCGGCAGCACTGCACATCCAAACGTCCATGACAGCAGATGAAATCCAAACCTGTGATATCACAGGGCCTGACCAAATTATTATCAGCTATCTTTGATGCATTGATCTCAGTCTTAAGTCTGCTGCCAGGTTTTCATGGTCGCCACACTCAGAATAAATACTAAGTTTGGAAAGAGTTCAGCTGCTTTTGAAATACCTAAATAGGAGCCAGATTTTGCTTTTAAAAAAAAAAATGAAAAAAAAAAAGAAATCCACGTCGTGCTGGCGTTGCTTCAGTGCTTAGACGATGTTGTTCACATGTAAATGTTGCTAGACCCCAGTAAGAAATAATGCTTATTTTCTGAATTGTCCCTCTAAACAGGACAAAGGAGGAGCACAATATGAAAGAAGAGAGAGTTTCACTCTCTGCTTAGCTGAAGCGCTACGTAGGAAAACGACGGGATCCTGAAGTTTGGAAGCGCGCGTGTTGCAGCCTGACCCTGGCAGACGCACGGCGGGTTGCAGAAGCACCCACAGTGTGAGCTGACTGCTCCACTCCTCCATATCTGCAAACACTAGCTTGATGGGAAATTGTTGTTTTCTTTCAAAACAAATTGAGAAATAAAAGGAGAACAAGAAGCAATGTGGACAGGGCACACTGGATGACGAGACTAGGGAAGAAAAAAGGGAATGAGAGCAGAAGAGGTGAGAAAGGCTTTAACATTTCAAAGGAAATATTCTTGTCACCCTTCCTCGAGCTGCTCTTTGCAGTGAGGTTGTCAAGGATCAAGGCTATGTATCAACATGCACAAGTCACCTCAGTTTTGACATTTCCTATTTTTGCAGAGCTTTTGATATGGGAACACTAATAATGGACCTTTTAACATGGAGTTCAGCATGTAATTCTGATTTCTAGCTCTTCAAAGATCTAAAGTCCAAGTTATTTTGAGGAATCCTTTGATTAACGATTCTTTCCTGACTTGTCCATACAAAAATATATTTACATTTATATGCTGTATTTTCTATATGCTGCTAGTCTGCGTATACTGACCTGTTTTCCATATTTGCTGGACACGAGATAGTCATACCTTGTGATTTTAATTTACTGTAAACATAACAACAAACTTAATTGACAATAAATAAATATATATATAAATAAATAGTGGGAGTGAAGGACTCCAGGGATTAAAAAGCCTGCAAGAAACCAATGCTTAGAATACTGATTTCTGATAAATAGTAATAGCATTAAAATATCTCTCAGCAGTCTGACATTTGGCTGAAAGTTGCATATTGATTGTACTGAAGTGATTCCGCAAAACCTTGCTGAGACAGGCAGTCTAATCAAAAAGAGAATGAAAATCTTCAGCAGGAATTTAATCTTTTCAGGAAATGAATAGTCGGATGAATGTTTCTTGTACAAGCTTTTAATTATTTCTAAATTATCAGCAGTCTTTTGACAATGAAGCAGGTGGATTATAACGGTTGCTCCAAACGCAAAGGAAAACATCTTTGCCAAATGAAGGCAACGTGCACTATTTCAAGCCTGTATTGACCATGTAAGATGAAGCACATATCGTTAAAAACGACAGAGCAAATTAACCAGTTTGATAAAACATGTGACAGCTCCCTGGATTTGCTGACTACTTTACATAATTACAATAGCTCTTTAACAATGTCACTCTCCATAGATCATTTTAGTCGATTTCCCAAAGCACATTAATCCTTGCCGCTTTTCCAATTTAAATCATTACCTCATTCCAATTTACTCAAGTTTCCTCCTTTTTTTTCTCCTTACCCTTGATCATTACCTAGAGTTTAATGTAAGCCAGTCCTATGAATTCATGGCAGTCATTTCAGGGAAACAGAAATGTGAACCTCCACTCAGGTGTACACCATACGCAAACCAGCAGACCTGCTGCTGGGCTCCTGTTTGCTGAGGAAGTAAAGCCCTGTGCCAGCGTTTCCAAAACTGGATACCTAAACCTACACACCTAAACGCATGTGCATAAATCCCAGCTGCTGACTCAGAACCTCCGAGTCACTTGATAATTGCTGGACCTCCCAGGGCACACAGAAAGCACACAGACCCAAATTCTTCATCCAGCCCACCCGAGAGACACTGCTGTCCACGCTGCCAGCCCTGGGTCCCCCGGCTACTCTGGGTTCAGCTTCTGCCTGCAAGGAAACAGAGGGCTGACAGCGCTGGTACTGCAGGTAGCAGCAGAATATGGCACGACGGGAAGGTACTGCCCCTGAATTCTCAGGAAATTCCCATTCCCGTGGGAATACCTGGGGCTCCTTTTGCAGTACTTCTGCCACACAGCCCCAGTACACCTGCTTCCAGCCTCATGACAGTTATTTAACACCCTAGGATCCCAATCCAGCATGATTTCCTTTCAGGTTATCATTACCTTGCAGCTGGCTTTGTTTCTATCCACCTCAAACAAAATGCGACTTTTAAAAAAGGAGCCATTATTTGCAGCAATACCGCGTGCTGAACAAATTCTGTCCTCCTCCTGCTTGTCTGGCACTGTGGGCAAAACAAAAGGAGAAGCTGTGGCAGGACTCCGTAGCTTGCAAGATGTGATATGCTTGGTACAAGCAAATACTGAAATTTATTAAGCCCAAATGTAGTATTACTTCAAAAATAATCTCCATACCAGTTGCCTAGATTTATCACAAGTTCCCTTTTTCTTCCAATGCCACCTTTTCCAACTTCACAAACTATTGGCTAAACTTTCTTTCCTAGTTTGTAGTTATCCATAGGCTTGGAACATCATAAAGCAAAATAATTCAACAGTCCAGTTTGGAACAGACAAGTTAGCCCCATCATTCCACACATCAAATGACAGAAAGCCTGACAGCAGAGAAAGACAAAGGAAAGTGTCAATAGAAGCAGGTTTCCAAGAACTCTCTCCGTATTCTTCTTATACATCACCTTGGATATGATCTGGATTGTTTGGCACCATATGTGATATCGCTGGCTTTCCTGCCAGAATTCGCAGGGCTCAGGGACCCTGCCAGTTAAGAACTTGTTATGTGAATTGGTGCTTGCAAATTATCTTTATTAAAGGGAGAATAATGCTATAGCAAGCTAAGAAACTGTGTTAAGAATGGTGTAGTGCTGAAGACACTTGTAGTACTTGTCACTGCACCTACGTGGATTCAGAAATTATAACCAACGTGTGCTGCCTTGTACAGTGGTCTCCTGCTACGGTTGATCTTTGTAATACCTCAATCAACACACCTGGGCAGGGCACATCATAGCAGAAATTGCACCAAGTGCTGTATTTTTATCACTGAAACTACCACATAGGTAATGACATAGGGGTTTATAATTTCGAACATCATACACAACCTGAAAATGATCAGGAAGTTCTAGAATACGTTCCAAATAGACTGAAAGAGTTCATCCTCTACAGTAAAAATCTACGCAAAAATTGTGCATAAATTCCATTAATGTGACTGCTAGCCTTGTAAGCTACCCGTAACAGGCAATTCTGATAATCTAATCTGCCTATTAGAATCTGTTTTGCCTGTTTTGCTGTGAAATTGTGATTTTTTTCCTTAAACTATAAATCATACTGAAACTACAAGTCATACTGCTGTCTTTCACTCCTTTCTGCCATTTTCTTATATTGCTAACTCAAATAAATTATAAATACAAATATGAGATGAATATTGGCTTAACATTTCAACAAAATTTCCACACAATCATTCACTTCCTGGCAGTGAATTTCTTTCTGGCTCAGGGAAGTATTCAGATTCACTATCTCTCCTGTCTTCAAACTAATAAGACCTTACTCACCTGTTTTCCAGCAACAGTCAGAATACTACTGTCTTGCTCAACAGGTAAAACATTGACACCTGGGTAAATTCTGCCACGATCCACGATAAGCTCCCAGGAGCCTCTGACTTTTTATTGAAAACTTCATACTTCAGAACAGTAAACAGTTCCAAGCAAAATAAAAACTTTATATGTTAACACAATATGAACATAACATATTGCACTATCCATGTTATCATTATTGTCTTCTCAGAAACTAATCTAATGATTTTTTTTTTTAATAGCAGAAGGTTGCAGTGAAAAATAAAGCCCTTATTCTTACAGGTATCCCAGCAAATAAAGCAGACAAGTTAAAAAAAAAATATTTATATTTTATATAAAGAGAACCACTTAGAAATGGGCTTTCATAACATATCAAAGATTCGCTGCGGGGACCTACTGTCACTGAATTTTGGTTTTCAGCTATTCCCACTATGTTGTTTAAGTACTATAACTACTTCTCACACTAAAAACTGCAAACTTCAGATTTACAAGGAAATGAAATGTGGGAAAACAAACAGGAAATGGTAAAGCAAACACATCCATCTGCAGAAGGAAACTGCCTCTCAGAATGTATTTGTTTAGAAAAAAATGGATATCAAAAAACATGATAATGTAATTTGTATTGCAAGCTAGTTAAAAGAGAGACAAAACCCAGGTGAATTGCTTTGCATTCAAACATTTCCTTTGAGTCTTCACTAATTCTATGAACAAAAGTTAAGCTGATTTTACTCAGACATCACCCATTCTGCCTTCAGTGGAAGCTTTATATCAGCTAAGTCTCAACAAGTGGCCACCCACTAACAAATCAAGATACAGCTGCTGCCCAGAGGGGTGGACAGTCATGATTTAGTGTGACATTAGAAGCAATTTCAAATAGTGGAGAGGGGATTGAGCAAACAGAAAAGAAGGACAAGTGTCAGTACAATAAAATGTCAGGAAGTTATCTGGAAGGATATGTCCTAGTTGTCCTAGAGAAAATGAGAACTGAAAGGCTGGAGGCAGGAGAAGGGCCCAGAATGATGTGTATTTGAGAGCTGTTCGCACAGAAAGAATGGGGTCATTCAAGGAAAAGAGAAGACAGTCAAGCTCATATACTTTAGCTTTGGACATTCCTGTCTCTTCCTTTATCATTTCTTGATTTTCCAGTGAAATCTGCCTTATATCTGCTTGCTTTATACCACATCCAACTCCTTTCGACATCAAACTTGAGACGTCTCGTGCCATGTTTCATCCCACAATGTAGCTGTGCGCCTCAACACCACTTGCTCCTCGGGCAGCCTCCTTCCGCCTCTGTCTCCATGAGCAAACTAGTCTTGGGACTGCCCAGTGGCTCCAGAGCCGTGACCTGGGAGATTTACCCTCTGAACCCCACAATACACTGAAGGAAAAAGGAGGCTCTGGATAACACACTCATCCCTAGGCCACTGATCTCCCTCTTATAATCACCCCAAAATATAAAGCTGGATGATTTGAGTCAGCCTTTCTTAAGGACGGATGGACACTAGGTAGCAAGGACAGCAAGGGGCTATTTTTATTCAGCAGTCCTTATTTCAGTCTGTGCTGTGCAGATGTTGTCATTTTGTATTCACAGGTACTGAAACTATAAAAAAACCCCTCAAAAACTAAAACCACTGTTGCGAAATGTTATCCAGAAAGTTCTCCTGGCCTTATCCTCTTGCATTTTACCACAGTGTCTTTATCGAGGTAGGCAATACTTTGTTCACTACTGCAAGTGTTACAAACATCAGAACAAAAACCAAAAAGTAACTTAAAAAATATAAAATATAAACTTTGCCTGAGATCACGTTAAAGCACACTATTAATGATTAAATTATTGCAGCAGTTACAGACTCAGTAAATTGCTTGTTAAAGTCCATTACCATTTTTCTTTTTATTTCTTCTGGCGATTTGTAATTTATTAGCACAGTAAAAGATCCTGGAAGATCTAACTGCTGTTACCTATATCTTAATATGTTTGGCTTTTTTACATTTATCCAGGGCTTGGAACTTTTTTTTCATTTATTATCCTGGGTTTTAAGTTAATGACAACATTGCTGTTTTACGTTCTCAGTTGCAACCTCATCTCAGTTCTGTGTGTGAGTGTGTGTCTGGAAAGCTAGTGCTTTCAAGCTTCAATGGCACACTCAAAACCTAATAACCTCTCTTGAATTAGAACACTGCAACCTACGTAAACAACGCTGAGTCAAACTTCAACCCACCAAGGCAAGAATTACAGTCTCATTCATAATCAGACGAGGCCATGCCCCGTTGCGGCAGCCTTCAGAGGTGGCTGCAGAGCGCTAATTTTCTGAACCCTGAAAAGACCATGCGAGACATGAGGCACTTGAAAGAACAAGCTTTCACAGTCAGAGCTAAAACAAACCCATAGCAGAGAGGCATAGAAGTGGTTCTGAAATCCTGTCAAATGATGACTGGCATCCTGTGATGTTTAAAAAAAAGTTGGTTAAGTCTCACTGCAACTCCCAGAGCTGAAAAACAAGCAAATTATTTTCTTCTTCAGTTTGATCTATTAGATTTATGGGAAAAGCTGGGGATTGTTGTGTTTTTTTTCCTTCCCCCCCTAAATTACTGTCTGAGTGGAATTTAACAAACTCGTCCATTTATCTTAGCCAGTAACTAGCTCCAACTGTACTGGGTTAAGCCGGTCTGGAAAATCGAGGTGTACTGCTGTTGTGGTGGATACACACCATATAAGCAGAGGCCCAGCATGTGACTCTGGAGAACAGGCTGTGTGCTGAGGCTCCAGGAACTCGTGCCTGCATGAGGATGTGTCCTACAGAGGTGAGGAAGCCAGCTGTCAGACAGCTGGCAGCAGCCAGCCAGGTCTCAGTGGTGCAGCTCCAGAAGCAGCTCCTCCACCGGCTCGTCTGCGTGCATCTCGCCCGGTCTGTGGCTGAGACACCGTGGCTGTTTAGTCAGCCCAAGCACTGGGTGCTGATAACCGTCCTCTCCACTCGCAGCTCTGCCTTCCAGCCTCCGCTTTGTATCAGCATTAGGAGTTGAGCTACTGTAGATAAACTCCATGTATCTATCTGTGAGGTGAGTTTGTGGTTGGACCGGGTTGCTGAGCCACCGACGTTTGGCTGCAGGAGGGAGAGGGAAGGACGGCTCGCAGGGCAGTATTGCCCCTTGCAGCTCCAGCTGACGCTTTGAGCATCGAGTGCATCAATGCTCAAAGAGAGTGGAGACTTGCAGGCTGCTCCATGCTGCTGCACCGGCTTCCCTGTCCCTGGGATCATCTGCACCATGGCAGGGGCAGGAGGGCTGCCCACCCTCAGGGGCTGGTAACAGCGCAGCCCAGTGCTTGACAGAAAACTGCAGAACATGGCGTGGAGCACTGCATCTGACAGTGACAGCTGGAGGCTTTCAATGGATCAATCGTTATTGAGATCTACCTAAAGCCTTACGTGCACGGCATTTGCTTTAAAACAGACTGCCCGCAAGAAACATCCCGTACTCTAGATCAGAGATTTGGTAAGTAACCTGAAATCATCCGTCTTGTTTCAAGCTGAATAATAAAAGTAAATATACTCTGTAATACAAGAGTGATGCATAATTCTGTCCAAAGATTAGAGATGTTACATATGCTACAGCAGCTCTTCGGAATTCAGCTGCATTAGCAGACTCCCAGGCTCCTAAGAGATGAAAACCAGTAATATGACAATTACATATGTAAACGAGACAGCACCTGAAATTCCAGTAAAAAACAGCTAAAACAGGTGCTTGCTACCATAATACTCACTCTGTGGAAGTCCTTCAGGATTTCATAGGCACAGAATTTTAAAGCTTAGGGTGCTGGGACCTTTAGTTCTCAGCTTGAAAAGAATTGCTTACAAGTTTATAGTGTCAGCTAAGATGGTAACACAATTCTAAAGTACTGCAGGAGAAAAATAGCACACTCGAAGATAGATCATCAAGCAGTGAAGTTAGGAGTTGCATTAACTTTGGCCTCTCCCATATATTTATCTTGCAACAGATAAGGTCATATCAACAGCAATGACAATGGCAAGACAAAAAAAATCTACTGCAAGATAAGGCTATATAGAGGCAAAACAGTACAGCACTTACTAACAGCACTGACAAGACAAGGACTGATCCCTGAAAAATTCTCATTTTTTTGTATTTGCTTTCATCCTACATTAATGCAAGCACAAAAACTTCCCAACTCTTTTTGTAGGAAGACTTAAGTATGAGAAACTACACTGTGCATGACTGCAGGCCACTGCAGGACAACGGAAACGGGAAACTTCTCTCCCTTGTCCACCTGGTTTGCAAGTTTGGGACATCTCCTGTCTCCCCTTAAGCAGCCTTTCCATGCTGCACAAAATTAATGACCATACTTCTGATCTGCTTTGGTTTACTTTTCTCCAATCCTGCAGATACAGCAAAGAATTTTAGGTATGGTAAGAGAAACCTCAAACTTGTTGAGTTTGGGTTTTTTTCCCCATCAAGTTCTCCTTGTCAGCTGCTTTAAGGGCTTTCCCCAGCTCTTCGGAGTGCTTCTACCTCCTTACTCTTAGTGAATTCACTCCATGTTTTCCTAAGGGCATTTCCATCTGAACATGCCACTGCTTTAGTTTTTCCTTACATCAATGCCATTGACCCAATGGTTCACTTCTCAAGTAATCATCAACCTTTAAAAAGTAGTTGTGTATCCAAAGAAATCTTTAGCTGACCTCCCCTTCAGTGAGGTGAGGGTAGAACCGCGCAGCCCTGGGCACCAGAGGCTGCAGGATTTCTGGATCAGAAGGGTGCTGTGATATATTTCCCCTCATAATGTACTCCTACTTTTTAATCACACAGTCCCTGAATCACAATCTATTTGCTTGGATTTTTATTTTTGATTTTAAACAATCCTCAGGCTATAGTCTTAAAATATGGTATAATCTATGTAAGTGTTTTTCTAACTTTCTGAAAACCTGACTCCTCTTTGTTTGGTTGTCTGTATTGCTCCTGCAGAAAGCCTGAGCTGTCTTAGAAGAAAGTATTTCTTAAACTTTTCCTAAAGCTTTTCAGTCAGTCTCAAAGTCTTTGTGATCCTCAGGAGGGGTTAAAGCTCACTGCTTGAACAATACCATTCTGCAATAAAATATATTACTAAGTCTTCCTTATTAAGGAATTGAATTTAAAATCTGATATTACAAGAAGAATGTGGCCAATTAACTACAGGACAAGTTAAGAAAATCCTCCAAGAAACCACTTTAGTTGGTACTCAGGTTACGCAGGGCTTTATTAATTGCCTGTTCACCCACCTAATTAAAACACTTTCCTGAAATAGTGATGAGCAAGCATTACAGAAAATTTTATTTTAGTCTCACATTTCCCTTCAAAAATGGTCAGTCTTTCATCTGATGAAAATTAAATAGGATAGATTCATAGAGTATTATAGAAAACTCAGCTGAGACCATTTGATTTTTAACAGCTTGTTCCCTTGCATCCAAGAGCTTAAATAGTCTTCTATTTCAGCTTTTTGATTACTTTGATATGTGCTGCTCTATCCTCTTGGAACCATCTTCTAGGAGGCTTATTGATTTTGTGAGAAATCCATTTTCTGGTTTTCCAACAGGCTATAAAACTGTCATTGTCCATATGATGAAATTCTTAACGGCACTTTACATATTGGTCTTGTTTCTGCTTCCTCCATTCCCCTTTACATTCCCCGAAGGCATGTAGATTCTTTTCTCTCTATATAGCCCTGCAGCTCCTTCTGCATTGTCCCTCAGAACCCCTGGGATGTGACCCTACGGTAGGCGTGACTGTGAGCAGGTGTTTTCCATCGCACAGTTTAACTTAGGTGGGAGCCCTCTTGTCACTAAGATGGACAGCTAAAGGACACTGCGCTACTGGGACTGTAGAAAAAGGAACAACATTTAGAATCATAGAATGGTTTGAGTTGGAAGGGGACCTTAAAGGTCATGTAGTTTCCACACCCCTGTCACGGGCAGGGATACCTTCCACCAGACCAGGTTGTTCAAAGCCCCATCCAATCTGTCCTTGAACACTGCCAGGGAGGGGGCAGCCACAGCTTTTCAACTGGAGTAGGTTGCCAGAGCCCTGTCCAACCAGACCTTGAATGTTTCCAGGGATGGGGCATCGACCACCTCTCTGTGCAACCTGTTCCAGTGCTTCATCACCCTCATGGTGAAGAATTTGTTCCTTATATCTAATCTAAATCTCCCCTCTTTCAGTTTAAAGCCATTACCCCTTGTCCTATCACTACAGGCCTTTGTAAAAAGTCCCTCTCCAGCTTTCTTGTAGGCCCCTTCCAGGTACTGGAAGGCCACAATAAGGTCTCCCCGCAGCCTTCTCTTCTCCAGGCTGAACAGCCCCAGCTCTCTCAGCCTTTCCTCCCAGCAGAGGGGTTCCAGCCCTCGGATCATTGCTGGGGCCTCCTCTGGCCCCACTCCCACAGCTCCAGCTCTGTCCTGTGCTAAGGGCTCCAGAGACGGACACAGGACTCCCGGGGAGGGTCTCACCAGAGCGGAGCAGAGGGGCAGAATCCCCTCCCTCGCCCTGTGCCCACGCTGCTTTCGGTGCAGCCCAGGGTACGGTTGGCCTTCTGGGCTGCGAGCTCATACTGCCGGGTCATGTCCAGCTTTTCATCCAACAGTACATCCAACTCCTTCTCGGCAGGGCTGCTCTCAACTTCTTAGATTTAAAATCAAACCAAAGCCTACAAAGTGTTTTATTAAAACTTCTAATAAAACCCTGACAATCCAGACACCGAAATGGTCCTGACTCACACAGTGAGAAAAAGTCTTGCTTTCTCAGCATTTCCTGTGGCAGCCCCAGCCCCAGCACAGGCAGCCTGCAGCAGCTCCAGCTGTCGGAGATGGACCTGAACGGTTTCCAGCTGCTCCAGTCAGCTCAGTTCACCACTGGTTAGTGCTGAGGCTGCACTTCACCTAGGAAGATGTGTATTAATAAGTAAGGTGTTATGACATAAAAGGAGAGGATTGTACAAAGTTCATTGATTTGTTTTTGGATTTCACCTGACAGCACTCACAGCAGGCACTTCTTACTCTCTAGTGCTTACCAATGTCTCTCTTGGGTATCTCCAGTAGAAGTCTGTTTCTAGTACTAAAGCTGGGGAAGAGTATTTAACCAAAAGGTGGAGAATAAAATCCTGAGCCTGTTGAAATATTCACAGCTTCACGTTGAAGCTTCCACAATTTTCAGTTAAAATAAAAGTTAAGGAAAAATTACAAAAGACTCAAAAATATGTAGGAAAATATGTCTTGTCCCAGGAAATCTGGGCACCCTAGCTCCAGCTAATTTGGAGGAAATCCACAGGTTGCCATCTGTGCTCCCTGCCCAGTGAGGATAGGGACCTGGCCAAATCGAGCTGGCTGGGAATGGAACAGATGGAGAAGAAAGGATCATCTTTCCAAAGGACAGTACAGCTGCCTCTCCGGTGCGCACTCACTCCAGACCCTTGAAGGGAATTCAGCCAGAACTTCTGCCATGGACTTCACTGCAATAATTGCAACCCCTCGCATAAAGACCATTGCATTAAGCACTTCTCTAATCCTAATTGTGGTTTGGATGAATGTCTAAAGGAAATAGTTTAAAACTCTAGACACAGAATAGTTGAAAAGAAACTGTGTGAGAATTTGAGTCCCCAGAAGTCAGCATCAATTTTCTTAAAAGTTGAACTTAACAGATTCTTCTTGCTATGATCCTAGTTAAGGGTTTTATTTTTGTATGAATAAAATAATTTATGCAATTCTTGTTCTTCTTATACTGTGTTTCTAGCTGGCAAAAGTTGGAAGGCATTCAGAAACTAGATTTCCCACAGTTTCTGACTGCTGTCCAGCTTCTGCTAGCTAAAAAAGCAGATAGTGCTGAAAGTCCTTTTTTCAGAACTAAGGTACCAAAAAAATGTGCTAGACAGACAATATTTAAGAAGGATTGTTCTAAATTGTTCTAAATATTTGGAAAACCTTGACAAAGTGTGAAAAATTATTAAATTATAATTTAAAATTTCCCTATTTTTATTTTACATTTGAAAAGCTAACAGAAGAAAATGAAATTCCCTATGAAAAAGTTAGTTTAGCACAGCACTTTTTATTTTTAGAGGAAGCCCCTCAGCTGCCTCTGTCCCTGAGCACAAGGCTGGCTGCATGCTGTACCTGTGCAAGAAGCAGCATGCACTGAAAAATGCCTCTTCTGATTTTGGTAGATGTTATAAATGGACTCTATAGTGGCTGATGATACCATCACTTCTTCTCAAAACATGCAAACAGGAAGTCTCAGCGCTCTTTTTAAAAGTAAAGTTTCAAGTCAGGTTTGGTAAATATAATGTTTCTTATATGTTCTTATCACATCAGTGGAGTATTCGTTGAAAGCAGGATACACCTTCTGCCTCGGAGTATATAAATCTGATTCATATAAGTCTGACTGCTCCTTGCTCCACTTGAAAGGAACTGAAGGAGTTTGAATGATTTTTCCCTTAAGCCTTATTTCTAAGCACTCCATGGGCATTCCGCAGATGCTGTGAGGCTGTATGTGTTGACATTAACACTAAATAAAGGTGCTGTTATATGCACATTTGCAACACGAAGTGTCAGAACCACTCATGTACAGAGAAAACAAATATGAATTTCCTTGAGCTACACTGATCGTAGCAATAGAAACCAGGAATACAGCTCTGAGATTGAGTTCTGTATGTATGTGTGTTTGACACTGCTGGTTTCTTTTTTATGTTCTTATTCATTAATCGGTTATATAATCTGGTGTGGAATCTCGGCTTTGTTTTTAACCTCCTGCAAGGCACAGCACAAAGAGGAGCTGTCCCATGAGCGGACTGAGAAATGTCACATAGCTAGAGTATCACCCTTGGTCTCCCTGTGGCAGGGGCAAGAGGCAAGACAGGACAGCAAATACCGAGCACAAACTATTTCCTCCCCAGTGGAAGCAGATCCAAGGCCCCAGGCAGCCCTGGAAGAGACTCTCTCTGTCCATTCTGGCTTTTGACTGGGGAGGTTGTCTTGCCCTGCAATATGCAATTCAGACAATAAACGTAAATGATGTACTCTTATTCCTCTGCAGGCATGTACTTGCTGACTCACAGGCCAGTCTCCTGACAAAAAGAATCACATTGTTTTTAATTAGCTTTAACAGCAGCTCAGCTGGACAAAAATTGAGCAACAATGTGTGTCAGTCACATAAATGCATGGCCTATTAAAAAAAAATAAATCTTAAAACACAGCTGACTTTTCTAGGACCCATAGACCTTTGATAACATGTTCTCCCACCCCATGCAGATGACCAGCTTAACTAGAGAGCCATAACTTTTAGAATTAAAGCCAACTAGGAACTACATTAGGAAACATGACTGTAACCATCCTAATAATTCCTGAACAGTAAGAGTAAATATTCTCTCATAGAGAGAACCTCTTCATCATTTTAAAAGACCCTATGGAAAAACCCAAGAATGAGACGCTAGATCTCCACGGCACTACACCACCATACAGATCACTTCACAGGAATCCCTTTCTAAAGGAATGTAATGTTTGAATATTAGAAATAGTAAGTCTGGTAAATTTATGCATCTTTATTTCACCTTTGAGGGCATAGAATCAACATCTTTCTCCAGCATTTTCATTAAAAATATTTTCAGATAGCAATCCTTCTTATGCGTTTATATGGAGACTATGACCTTAGCCTCTGAACCTCTTCTAGACACAGTGTCTTGTGAGATGGAGAAATGCTGATGCTCCCAGTTAGCAAAAGAGGGTGGATTAAACAATTTGCTGATAGTTACACAGCCACATATACAACAGAACAGGGGGTTACGTGTTTAGGGCCTCCTACGGCAGTGCACCGACCAGGGCACAGATCTACCCCTCTGACTACAGCACAGATTTCCCACTGGGATTTGTCTATCAGTGTTTTTTTTTGGTCACCTCCTCGAAGAAACTTGGGACCAACTGGAAAAACTGTGCTGTAAGCTTGGAGCCTAACAGTTTTCTGTAACTGTTTTTGCACAGCTTCTTTATAAATGCACGACAGACTTTAAGTTGCAATATTGTGAATTGTTCTATCCATACCTACTAGTTTCTCTTTGACAGACCCAAAGGATGCGGCTGACAACCTCATTCAGAGATAATACTAAGCAAAGTTGAGTTCAGAACAAAACAGAGCAGAGACAATGCTTGCTTAATCCAGATGGGAAAATAAGTCCTTCTGGTCCAACATTGTCCAAATAGAAGAAGAATACACCATAACCTGCCTTATTTTTTGAAGAAGGAGAAAATCAATACAAGTCACAAATCCCTTCATGGTATAACTGGAGACTCTAACCATTAAAGCAATACCACCATAAAGATAAAGAAAAGCTAAGGAAATGAGGGATGTCTGGAGAAGCCCTAAATTATCTGGTAATATCCTAAGTTGTAAAATGGCCGAAACAATACTGCTTATTTGTGTGCCAGTTAGGAAACTTTGATGTGTGACACTGAGCAGAGGCATAAATCATAAACATTTTGATTGTTGCAAACCAGCAAGCTATTCCCCTACTAAATGGGATGGAGGAACTCACTTGTAACTGTCGCATAAAAGTACTGTCAGCACCATTCATCACTCACAGAAATTTTTCCGCAGGAAGAGAGTCCAACAAGCTTCAGCAGAGATGTGCTGAATATAACCCCTCCTTCCCTTCCCAAAACTCCAGCCCGCACATTCCTATTTCCCAGAGAGTTTGTCTGTCCTTTCCCTGCTGATGCATGGGGTATGGGCAGTTGACTATAAAGGGTCTATTATTCACTCTCCTTTTGACAGCAACAGATTAAGTTTCTTAATTTACAAAGAACATAGAAATTACATAGTCTAAACTAATTGTTGTTAATCATTGCTTGTCACTTTATTCTATAAGATGACAAGCACACCAGGATTTTACAGCTGTAAAACTTTCCCTTCAGGAAAGACTAGAAAGAATATTTGCAGTTTGATGTCGTATGGGGTGACGCTTTGCCCAAAGACATCAGTCTTGCCCAGCCACAGAAGTGCAATAAGGCCGGGAAGAAGGGGAAACGAAAGCGCACTATAGCTACGTAACATGTGGAGGCTGACGGGAGCATACTGCTTGCCAGAGACTGGGAAAACAGTCAAATGGCAAAACATAATGTCCAAAGTCGAAATAAAGTGGAAAAGAAATCAAGCCGATGGTCGAGAAAAGATGTGATCTTAAAGACAACAAATATGCTTCACACTGAAGTAGGGTTATACCTATACCACAGAAGAAGTAGCTGTACGTTTTTTTGCTGAGCAAAACACTTCTGGTGAGGTCGCACCTTGAATCCCGTGTTCAGTTTTGGGTGCCTTGCTACAAGAAAGACACTGAGGTGCTGGAGCTTCACCAAAGAAGGGCGGCGAAGCTGGTGAAAGGTCTGGAGAACAAGTCTTATGAGGAGTGGTTGAGGGAACTGGGGCTGTTTAGTCTGGAGAAAAGCAGGCTGAGGGGGGACCTTATCGCTCTCTACAACTACCTGAAAGGAGGTTGTAGCAACATGGGTGTTGGCTTCTTCTCCCAAGTAATAAGCAACAGAATGAGAAGAAATGGCCTCAGGTTGTGCCAGGGGAAGTTTAGATTGGATATTAGGAAAAATATCTTCACCAAAAGGATTATCAAACATTGGAACAGGCTGCCCAGGGAATCATCATCCCTGGAGGTATTTAAAAGATGTATAGACATGGTGTTTAGGGACATGGTTTAGTCGTGGACTTGGGAGTGTCAGGTTTACGGTTTGACTCGACGATCTTAAAGGTCTTTTCCAACCTAAATGATTCTGTGATTCTATGATTCCAGCAGATATCATCTGGAGTACCTCATGCAGTTCTGGCCTCCTGTGGTCAAGGAGGAGGAACCACAGACCACAGCAGGAGCAGTGACGACCTACGGGGAGAACAAGGGGGACTCATCCCAGGAGTGGAGTCATGCTGGAGGCTGAAGAGCATGACTTCTGCCCATAAACATAGCAACAGGCAACTCGTCCCTGCAACTCCCGCAAAAAGGGAGGGTAGCTATGAACAAAAGCAAATGCAGGGTACAATGGCATAAAAACAGATGTAATGGGAGCTACAGTTTAATATAACTGTTAAAAGGCCAAAATATAGTTTAAATCTGCTCTCCATTATACATCCCAAGACAGATGGAAAATGGGACTTGATTTAATATGTTGCTACCCTTTTTGCACAGTACATTTCACTCGAGTCTCTCAATATGCAATGCACCAGATTTATATTCTGAGTTAAAAGAGTCGTAACTTCTTCTGAGTGAAGAAGCTTCAACTGCCTACCATGAATGTGTGCAATGATTTGCTGTTTTAAGATTAAAAAATGTGTGAAATGCTCTGGAGTTGAAAGAAAAATTCAGCTAGGCCATCCATTAAAAGGACTGTTCTGTTTACAAATAACATAGCAATGTAGGAGAATATAAATAGGATTTTAGTTCCCAGAAAGTCCTGTAATTTCAGTGGGAAAAAGAGTTGATATTCAGTCAGGTTTTTGTCTCATGATGCTTGTGCATGCAGTCTTGTCCACAGCACGCGAGCATATGGGTGAGCATTCTCGCTGCACAGCACAGATGCTGGTGCAGCCATGTGCTCTTACCCTGACATGGTCTCTGCTATCATGACAAATTTTCATTCAGTGAAATGAATTGCGTTTCTGGGGTGGAACACAGCAACTGTTTAATGGCACACAAAGATGCTCTGCAACACTGTAGGATAAAGTGCAGAAAGAAGTACTTAACATTTACTAGCAGGGGTTTCCCTGTAGCTGTCCCTTGTTAAGTACAAGAAGGACAATAAGCCACACCTTTCATCCTATTTTGCATGCTGGTAAAATACAACATGGCTAAACGTGTATGAAATCATATGAAAACATATCAAAAGCAATGTGGCCTGCAGGGTGAGGGAAGGGATTCTGCCCCTCTGCTCTGCTCTGCTGAGACCCTCCCCGGGAGTCCTGCGTCCAGCTCTGGAGCCCTCAGTACAGGACAGAGCTGGACCTGTTGGAGCGGGGTCAGAGGAGCCCCAGCAATGATCCGAGGGCTGGAACCCCTCTGCTGGGAGGAAAGGCTGAGAGAGCTGAGGCTGTTCAGCCTGGAGAAGAGAAGGCTGTTGGGAGACCTTATTGTGGCCTTCCAGTACCTGGAAGGGGCCTGCAAGAAAGCTGGAGAGGGACTTTTTACAAGGGCCTGGAGTGACAGCACAAGGGGTAATGGCTTTAAATTGAAAAAGGGTAGATTTCGATTAGATATAAGGAAGAAATTCTTTACCATTAGGGTGGTGAAACCCTGGCACAGGTTGCCTAGAGTGGTGGTAGATGCCCCATCCCTGGAAACATTCCAGGCCAGGTTGGATGGGGCTCTGAGCTACGTGATCCAGTTGAAGATGTCCCTGCTCATTGCAGGGGGTTTCGATTAGATGGCCTTTAAAGGTCCCTTTGAACCTCAACTGTTCTATGATTCTATGATTCCATGACACAGGGGTAGGATAGAAGCACAAAAATACTTGAACAAGAATTTCTTCACTCTGAGGGTGACGGAGCACTGGAACAGGCTGCCCTGGGAGGCTGTGGAGTCTCCTTCTCTGGAGATATTCAAGACCTGCCTGGATGTGGTCCTGTGCAGCCTGCTCTAGGTGACCCTGCTTCGGCAGGGGGGTTGGACTGGGTGACCCACAGAGGTCCCTTCCAAACCCTGTCATTCTGTGATTCTGTGATTCTGTGATTCTACTTATGTCACTTGACTAGCTGACTATTTTCCCTGGGAGACAACATTTGAAAATTACGTTCTTAACCTTTCCTCAGACCCTTTTCTTGATCTCCAGAATTGCAGCCATATAAAAGGGCAATAAAACCGCAGAATTAAAATTAAGCAGGTAGGACTTCATCCTCTGCTAGTAAGCCAAGATGAATCTGACAATCTGGAAAATGTGACCATCTAGGGAAAGGAGAAACATCTTACGATGTCTGCAGTCTTATCATCTCCTACTTTAAAAATGTTTTGAAACCTCAGTAGCTTGGAGCTGAGTTAATTCACAGCCACAAGGAAAGAGGTTACACTTCATTTAAAGCTGTAAATCCTTTTAATGGTATTTAATCATTTGAGACATTGGACAATTCCCACTTGGGGCTGACAAGGACACTAAACAAAAACCAAAACTAAACCCGCAGAAATAACAAAAAGACTAAAGATGCCTTTGGATGTGCTCTGGAGACAGGAGCTCTCTCATCCTACCTCAATGCAGCACCGAGCACACAACGTTAGGGCAGGTGACCAGTCACACAGCAATTCTGTGTGTGCGTGTTTATGCATAAAATTGTGTGTGTGTGTGTTTATGCATAAAAGAAAGCACAACACAAAAAAATTCACAAGACAAAAAAATACAACTGATGGACTGGGATGCTTTTCAGGATCTTTTGATGACAGTGATCACAGAAATGCAAAAAAATGTTGCAAATACCGAGACTGAATCATAATTTAGTGAAGAGAACGAGTTGAGAAAAAGCAATCTCTTCTTTTAGGTGAACGGTCAATAGCCCCTGGGACTGCCTTTTATAAATGCTGAGGCTTCTTTCAAAGAGTGTCTCTTTCTGAAAATTAGAGCTGCAAATTATTTTCCCACTGTGGTGGGTTGGTATCAAAACTAGCCATGGAAGAAAGAAGCCCTGACTCCTCTCTTTACCCAGAATTACTCAGATGGAGGACTCTGACTTGGATCTTGACCACAAGTAAACTTTGTATCACATGTATGAGATAGCTCCTGCGTTTCTGTGGGAGATGCTGCCGTTTTCCCAGCCTGTCTAAGAGCAGCTACGGCTTGCCATCACGCTTGCCAGCTATGAAAATGGTTTCCTCTGCCTGGTTTGCTCCACAGAGCCAGGGCCAATACTCCATGCACAACGGCTCTTGGCAAAAATGCCCACTAGACTTTGCTAGAAATTGGCAAGGGAAATGGCTAAAAATCTGATAGGTAACCCTACCCTTCCCCCATCCCCTGCTAATTCAACACATCAACTAACATCTGTTTAAAATACAGCAAATAAAAAAAATGTATTAAAAATACAGTCAATAAAGACTCTTGGCTTGCATACAAAAAACCTGCATAAGTCTGCAAAACTGATATTCAAAGTCAAAATTTTATCACAGACACAACCCCAACTTCATTCAATCCTCACCACAAAAAAAAGCCCCAAATGAGAAATACGGTTGGTGGCCTGAAGCTTGGGTTTAGTGAACAAGAGAAAAATGGCCACTCCTTTTCAGAGAACTTCCTACCACCGTGTTCTTTCTGCAGTAGCTACAGAGCTCCTGCCTTGCCATTTTTTTGCAGGTACAATTACTGCAAGGCATCACAGTGCTAGAGGCGAACATTACAGTATCCAGATCGCAGTGGAGACATCGCACATTAATTGAAGTTATCTCTCGGTATTGTATCTCTGGAAATCAGTATGAATTATATGAAACCAATGTCATGTTCTCCCTACAAGAAACAATGCATAATAGCCAGAGATGGTTAGAGAAAAAGTAATTGACGGAAGACTTTTTTATTAGAAAACGTTATGTCAGACTTGAAAAGTTTTACTGGAATATAACTCGGTGATTACATCATTGGAAACATTTCAAAACAATTCGGTTCCAAAATACAGTATATCATTTTGATCAATCTTGCATTCAGCTGAAGTAATATATGTGATAAAGTATATATGATATGCTATACCTATACTTTATTTCTATACATTCTATATATTTTATTACTTATTAAAATTCTATGTTACAGTAAGGTTACATTAAGTCCAAGCAATAAAATACTTCAATGCAAGTTTTGATTTTAGGTATGGAAGCCAATTATCAAAATATCAGTTTCCCAGAAATAACATGTCCCCACTAGCTCCCTGGGAGAATACAAGACAGGACAGGTAGGACCTTTGATCTTCCCCTGTCTGAGAGCCTGAATTTCCAAAGGACAGAACGGGAAAGAAAGAGCGGGTGGGCATGACACATCACTAGCTTGAAACCTGAGTCTGTGAGGCTTTATAGCTGAACCTCATGCCCTACCAGCGCTCAGTAGCTCTTGGCCAGTGTGCAGTCTGCACCCCTGCACTGAAAGCAACCACAGTCACAGAAGAAGCGGGGCACCAGTTGGGTGGAAAGACTTTCTGAAGTGGGACTTGATGATCCTTGTTCTCAAACCCAGGTAAATGAATCCAAAACAAACCCTTCCAGGTGAACTCTCTCCTGGAAGAAGCCAGAAGTTCAGAGATATTGCTGTCTGTGTCACTGGGGGGATATACCATTGTACATTAAGCTAACAGAGGACTTCTCAGTGACTGTCAGAACAGCGCACTTTTCGCGTTCGTGTTGCTAGATACCAACACCCCTTCTGCGTATGGCTGCTGAGTCTTTCATGTGAAGCATCAGGCTGCCTTGCAATTCTATTTTAATTTTATATACTGAATTTTAGTTTTCATTTTTGTTTTGGTTTCACCAGAACAAACACACACCAGAACCTGAAATTATTGTCTTAATTACACAAGCTCAAAATTTTTGCAGCAGAAAGAGCTGCCACTATACTGGTGAAGCAAGTCTGCAAAAGAACAACTTTTTGATTAAGATTGAGATGCAAATTTGCCTACTTCCTAAGCCCATTTTTTTTGTCCTAGGAGTGACTGGAGAGACAGGTGAAGATTTGACTTCAAAGAAGACCTCACTACCAGTCCTCCTCGGCACTGTGGCAGAGGTATGTGCACGGCAGGCGTAGAAGGAACACGGGGGACAATAAGGGCTAGCTGATTTAGTGGAGCTGGACTAATAACAGAGATCCAGTGGACATATGGACCCCTGCATTTGAGGGTAAGTAAGCTGGCTGATTGCACCACCTCTCCGCATTGCAGCTACACCACACTGAGTAATGATGGAGGCCTAAGACCAAAGCCTGAGTGACACAATGCTTTAATTGACCAGACAAATAGAAGTATCCCATAATTTCCGTAATTATTCTAATTTCTGGACTTCACACTTAATAGGCACAACCAATGGTTTTTGAATTGAAAAGAATTTTATAAAAATGAAGCTTCCTGGATTTGCTTTCTAGTTATGTCTGGGCTGAATATTATAATACACGCAACTCTGCAGTGACGGCACAATAATGGCTGCATCGTTTAGATGCTGTCTCTAGTTTCTCAAGGTACTTAGTCTGGTCTTCGTAATGAATAGATGTGACAAGTATTTGTGGTTAAGTATTCTGCTTGCTTTTCTTATTTCTCTTCAATGCTTTTCTCTAGCACATCGGAAAAAGATGTACGCTAGGGACAGTACTGGATTTGCAAGGATGAAAGGAAGTCTTTGGAGGTTTTTAAGTGTAGTTTCTAGCCTTGCTTCTTACATAGACACGGCTTAAGTATCAAACTGTATCTATGTGTATGTACATGCACTTTTTGTGTCCTCCTCGTACCAGTCTTTGAGTAATCTGCCAATTTAATTCACGTTTGATTTCACAGAATTACAGAATCACAGAATGGTAGGGGTTGGAAGGGACCTCTGTGGGTCATCTAGTCCAACCCCCCTGCTAAAGCAGGGTCACCTACAGCAGGCTGCACAGGACCTTGTTCAGGCAGGTCTTGAATATCTCCAGAGAAGGAGACTCCACAACCTCCCTGGGCAACCTGTTCCAGTGCTCCGTCACCCTCAGAGTGAAGAAGTTCTTCCTCATGTTCAGCTGGAACTTCCTCTGCTTCAGTAAGAAGATTTGTAGAAAAGATTTGTAAGATTTGTAAGAAAAGACCTCAGAAGTATGAAATGCATACAAGTTTCATGAAAGTTAGTATCTGAATAAGAGAGACACCATATCTACATGGTATTTTGGGAAATATGACCCTAAACTGTGATAGCAAAGAGGTGTTAAAAATCTATCAACTACAGGAAAAGCACCAGAATCTCTACCTTATTAAACCCTAGAGAATCTCTTCCGAACACATAGATCTATTGGATAAAAGCTTCATTCATTTCTCGTAATATTTTTTTCCTTTTCCTGCTAATACTATATACCATACTCTTTCTTTGTTCACTTGCATAGCATTCAAGTACAAATAAAGCACATATTTACCATGTAGTATCAGTTCCCAATTCCCCAGAAATCTAAAATCAGACCTATATATGATAGCAGGGCTCATTTTAATTTGGTATTATTCGGTACTATGCTGAGGTACAGATATAAGGAATTATATCCTTATATTCAAGGATATACCTCAGGAAGGAAGAAGACAGTCAAGCATAAAACTTTGTTTTGTATTTTTAATATTCCATTGTACAGAGATATTGTGAAAAGTGATCAAAAAACATTAATAAACCTGAAGTCTTGAAAAACCAGAAGTCTTCACTTTAAAATCAGGAGGAGGAAATGTAAAAAACTGCTTAGCAGCTTGAGAAGAGTTAGCAAATGTGATGGACCAAACATGGAGCTGTCAGAATAAATTTTCATACAAAGATTTGAAAAATCTCAAAAATCTGGTACAGTGGAAAAGCTGTCTTACTAACTTAACATGATGTAGGACGGCATGCTTTGGCAATAAGACTAAGTACTGAGAGTCAACAGAAGAGTATTTCCTCAGATGCAATATTAAATATATTAGCACTAAGTGCCTACTTCTAAGGAACAATGTAATCTGTAATTACTATTTTGCTCTTTTTCTCAGAAAAAGGAAATTGTCGGACTCTCCATTAGCTTGTATCAGAATAAGTGAGGATGGAATATAACAATCTCAAGAAAATTAAAATGCTGTAAGTCTAGATAATGAACAAGAGGTTATTAGCCAGAGAGTCAGCTCTCTTAACTTCAATTTTTGTCCAACCTTGAAAGTACCTACAAGTGCCCTCTCTGAGCTGAGAGCTCTCTTGGATTTTAACTTCAACAGATATGTAGACCCAGAAATGCATTTATATGGATAAATGAGTGCCCATATCTCTCCTAACACAACATGGAGACCCAGGCTTTAGCAGGTGAACCAAGGTAACGGCAGTGCAGCTTGCTGTTGCACAGTGTCCTGCTGCTGATTCAAGGACAGGGAGAATTGGGTTCTGGATCCTTCTCATGCTTACATGATTTGGACCTAACTCTCCTTTATTTTGACTCCTCAGAACTCACAAGGCTGTTCTAGCACCTCCAGACATAGGTCATGAGCTCTCATAAGGAAAATTATATTCTGATTACTCAGGAGTTAATTAATCAGGAATGTAATATTAACAGAAAATCATCTCATTCCTCCTCTGCCTCCATAAAATTAATCCTCTAACATGTGTTTTTTACTTTGATTTAAAACTTCCACAAATAATAGGAGCTTTATCATAGAAGTAGACTGTTAAACAGCTTAAAGATCTCGTAGTTAACAAATTGCCTTTCCCTGTCAAATTCATGCTTGCATCCCTCAAATGCTTGCAGGTCTTACCTTCCTCTTAGAAAGTACATTCATGATTTTAATCTTTTAAACCAGTTCTTCAGTGCCTCGGTTGCACTGATTCTTTTGTTACCCTTTCTAAATACCTTACTTGGATGCTCCAAGTGTTGTCAGCACTTGGAACATCCAGTCATCCAGATTCAAGTTTTAGGTGTAGATTCACCAGTATTCCTGTTACAGCAAAAGTCTGCACACAAGCAAGACAGATCACATCACATCACATCTTTGCAAAGTCACATTACTATTTCGTTTTCTATTAATTTGTTTCAGTGTTAATTCCCAAATTCAGTACAGGCACCATTCTTTCATTCTGTATTTTGCAAAGCAGCTGGAACAAATGAGTCCAGGTGCGTAAGTGTCAAAGGGTCCTAAACGATCTGGAAACAGCAAAAAACAGCCTGCATTTAAGATCTTTTTCATTCAGTTATGTTTGCTTCCAGTAGCCAAGTGAAATGTTAGATTTCAGATTTCCCCAATAAATCACATTTTCAATACACACATCCATCTTATTGTTTGAGTCGCTTGATTTAGTATTGTGTGACCTTTTTGTATGCTTTTGGGGGGTTTGCAAGGAACAGGTAACTAGCATCATCAGAAACAGTGTTTTGAAGGAGCAGGTGATGTGCAGAGTATTATTATTGCCACAAAAGCATAAAGTATTAACTTTCCTGATGTTAAGTATACATGCCATGCCTACAATTTCAAATAGGTAGATTTCACACCTTCAGTTTCAGAAGAGGTTATAGATGAAAGGAAACATCCTTCCTGACTGGCAAGACGCAAAGGTACCAATGAAAAAAAGAAGAATAAAAATACAGAGATGGAAAATTAAGGTTAATACAAAGAGTAGTGGAACTGGTATTCCAAAGCACCTTAATGAATGTTAGAAAGTCCTTAGTCAATTAGGATTAATACTCTCCACCTTCTGTATATGCCCGACAGACATACAGAAATATATGCTCGGTAGAAAATAGGAACCTATCAACCGTAAGTGGCTTCATGGCAGAAAGTATTTCTGTGATTCTACTTAAATAAATATTTTAATTGGAACTCAATACCACAGGTTGGTAATCCCCCTGAATTACTGTGATTTTGATTACTAAATTCCTCTAGAAAGTTTGCAAAGATCCCCTCTGGACGGCTGTACAATACAATTTAACACAACAGCATCTGATGAAATAGTGACACAAACCAAAATGCAAATTGATGGCAAATAATGTCAAATTAAAAACAGAAAGAAAACATGTACAGTTAGGAAAAAAATCCATAGACATGTAATATCTACATTTTTTAGAAAAGCAGGTATATACAGCTGAGAAAACACAACCTGAATAGAGTCACATGGAAAGTGGGTCTGTCATCATGCAAAAAGCTCTATTCTATTACAATATTTTTGTTAGACTTCCACATCTTCTTGGTGTTACAGAATTTTCAGTTTGAACAAGAATTTTACTTTTTGGAGAAAATATTTCTTCTATATACAGTCAGCAGACACAGATTTTCAGAAGACCATAAATTTAATGGCTGTGTGTTGCTTGACTGTGTGTGACACGAGTTCATCTAACATGATGCTTGAGATATTTTTTTAAATTCACAAATATGAAAATAAACTGTAAAAATATGCTTGAGATTAATTTTTTATTCATGCAGTGCAGTATCTATCAGTTTACATGTATGGTACTCAGAATTGCTGCTGTTGTCCTCTGAACTGAAAAATCATTTAAGTTCAGAGATGAGCCTTTTAAACAGGCCTGCTGGGTGGAAAGCAACCCTGCATCTCAGTGAAGTGATTTTATCTAGGAAAAAAAGCAGAACACTGAAGCTAGGGAAAAAGACACACAGTCCCTCTGTTCTCTTGAGCAAAAGTACAGCCAAGAATAACGTGTGATATTATCAGCAAGTATTACTGCGGTTCTCTGTAGGTGGCAAACATAATACAAGCATTGGCAACTCAGCAAATAAACTAATGGCAATTTTCAAATGCTGCAATAGAAATGCCAGGGCAATTAAAGAAAGGTCAGTAAAACATACACACACTGGCAAGGATCCTAACACTTAGAAAATAACTAGAGAAAGAAATTAGAGGGGTTCTATTCACTCTCTCAATATACTATCGATGAAGGACAACCACAAAATGATAAAAAAAAGTATGAATAGATATATATATTCATTTATACATATGCTTAGTTATATGTCACAGGAACATTTCAAGGATCTGATAATTGGTTGCCTTTTCAAAATAAAGAGTTTTGACATCAAACCATTTATGGCTTACTTTTATTTTTAAGGCCTTATACGGTTGTGGCTGGTGTCTGCAATATGCCAAAGACAAAGCTGGACAACACTGAAGTTAATGGACCTTCAATTCTCCTTTAATTTTTGATCTGAGGATGGTATTACAAGATTTTATACTGATTAAAGTACACTTTGCTGTAGCTGGTTTTCAATCAAACCCATCCCCTCTGGTTCCTCACACACAGCTCACGATACATTTCCCCACCATGGACTGACACATCGCCTCTTGCTGAGCTCCCCACAGGTGTGAAGCAAAAAGGGCACACAAGAAACATCTGACCTCCCTCTGGGTCTGCAGGCTTTGGGAAGTGGGTAGAAGCTTTTTCCTCTCGTCCTTTGGTCCCCGGCTGCAGTGCCACTGCAGCCAGCCCCAGGGACAAATCCTGCACTCCACACCCCAGCTGGGAACCCTCCTCCCTTCTTCACTCGACGGATGAAGCATCTTGCTCATCGCCACGCGTGTGCAAACACCCCTCCTGGCTTCTCTCCTTACAGCGGACTTCTCCAGCAGGCAGTTAACACTCAAACACTGTTTTTAATAAAGTGACACCCTTCACTCTTTTGTATGTAAAGGATAAAGCAGGTCCTGCCACAGGAAAGCCCCCAGACTCAAATGTCCCTGTTGCAGTCATTCAATTCAGCAAGTACTTTGGAGTATAGGCCTCATGAAAGACACACTAACAAAATAAACATAGGAATTCACATTTTACAAAACTAAAAAGTCCCCAGGAAGAACATTGCTGTGAGAAAATAAAAAAATTTTCTTCCTCATTGTACCTCCTGAAGTTTCAGATTTTCTGCGGTATCTGTGTCTATAGCTGAGGTACTCCATACACTTCTATGAAGGGAAATCTCACTAATTTTGTGTATCTGATAGATGTGGACTGACATATAGTTACACAGAGTAAGAAAAGTAAGGATCCTGGGTGTAAATTGAGTAATATCTAAGATACAAATGATGTATTGAATAAATAAGACCACGTGGCACTGTCATTGAAGACATGAGGTGTCCCAAAGTTTCAAGCAGGAAGAAGGTAGAAACGCTAAAGAAACAATTTTTATTAACTGAAAAATTCTATCAAATTATACTTAATACAAATCAATCAAATCTACTAAATGAACTGTCAAAATTTTTTCCTGAGTTCTTTCCAATGTTATCAACATGTCAAAAAATAATATTAAAAAAATGCATGGAAATTACTGAAATACTCAGTTATAACATTTCCCAAATAAAATGCACTGATCCTCAGTTTGGCATTATATCTGGTTTTGATGTTTTCACTACATGCTAAATTACAAACATCAGAGAATCCATCATAATTTCATATGATTTTGCTAAATAATTTCAAAGCAGATTTTATTTTTACTGGGTTGTATAAAGAATTGAGACGGTCAGTCGTTATAGAAGATGAAACTGCATTTCAAAGCCATCAGAATTCTTCAGAAACATGTTTTTCTGCCTTTCAAATAGCAGTATTTAAACTCTGCAGTTGTCTTTGGACCAATGTTAAATCACAGCAAAACTTTTAGTATTCTAATATATTTAAATATGAACTGTCTTACCAGAAAAACATTGTTTTCCAATGGCTGTTCAAAAGAAAGAATTGTGAAACAGGAAAGGAAAATGGATGGAGAATGTGATATGGAGTACGAGGAAAGAATACCAGAGGAAACAAATGAAGGACAAAGTAGAAAACACCAAATCGAAAAGGGAACTGAAGTGAGATTTTCCCCCTCTACTCTGCCCTAGTGAGGCCCCATCTGGAGTACTGTGTCCAGTTCTGGGCTCCCCACTTCAAGAAAGATGAGGAACTACTGAAGAGAGTCCACCGGAGGGCTATGAGGATGATGAGGGGATTGGAACATCTCTCCTACGAGGAAAGGCTGGAGGAGCTGGGCTTGTTTAGCCTGAAGAAGAGAAAGCTGAGAAAGGACCTAATAAATGCCTATAAATATCTGAAGGGTGGGTGTCAGGAGGATGGGGCCAGACTCTTTTCAGTGGTGCCCAGCGACAGGACAAGGGGCAACGGGCACAAACTGAAGCAGAGGAAGTTCCGTCTGAACAAGAGGAAGAACTTCTTCCCTCTGAGGGTGACGGAGCCCTGGAACAGGCTGCCCAGGGAGGTTGTGGAGTCTCCTTCTCTGGAGATATTCAAGACGTGCCTGAACAAGGTCCTGTGCAGTCTGCTGTAGGTGACCCTGCTTTGGCATGGGGGTGGGACCAGATGACCCACAGAGGTCCCTTCCAACTCCTACAATTCTGTGATTCTGTGATTTTCAAAATTGCTCATTGTTAGAAGTACAAGTCCAATGTTAAGAGAACTCCATAGCCAAGCTAACTTTGTAACCTATTTTTAAATATTCGTTAACTAAATTTTGTTTTTAAACATTGTGATAGCCAAATAATTTAATTTACCCTTGCACAGTCTTTAAGGAAAGAGAGCTGACCACTGCACTTTGAAATCAGATTCAGTTCTACATATCCACTTCACTGATAATCCGCCAGCCAGGGACATCTGCAGCTGGAGGGGGGAAAGGGGAAACAGCCTTCACACGGGAGCCATGCAGCAAGGAGCCCTGGCCGCTGCCCTTCTTACCACCTGGACGGGCTGCAGGCTGCCCAGCTATCACTGAACCTTTGCCTTCTACCCAGGAAACTCGCCCCTGCCATACTTGCTGTGTTTCTATTTCTAATAGAAAAAAAGAACCAAATAAATCGTAGAGCAGACACACAAAAAGGCATCAATAACAGAATTGGATTAGTCACTGCCAATAGGAAAAGTAATTAATTTCATATTACTAACCTTACACGAAGAATTGAATCAATACTAATATGAAGTAAACTGCACTAGATGTACCCATTGCTAAGCTGAATGTTCACAGTACAGGATCACAGCTCCAGCCTCCTGTGCATTTATATGTGATGACAAATACGAGTAAGGATTACTAGTAAGCACAACGCATTTTGAAAGAGACAGTAAGTTTCCATACCTTTTTACACGCATATCAATACTACGTTAAGGTACTACTGAAGGTAAGCACAACAAATTTTGTATCTGTGAATCTTAAGCCACTTGCAAAATTGTGCTTTGGAGTTGGAACTAAAATGTAATATTGATGTCTCCAATTTGGATTTAAATTGAATATTCCTTCTATACAAGTAAATACAAATTTGTAAAATATCCAGCTTTTTATTCAACCGATACAGTTTTCTGCTATTTGAAGTCCTATTTATTTAAAAACAAGTTTTAATTTTATTCTTTAAAACAACTTTTCCACACCTGTGATGGCTAAGGATAGAAGGGAAACAGCCTGAAGGCATCGGTAGTCTACTAATCTTCTAATCTTCTATTTGACAAGCTGTGATAATTAGGAAGACAACTTTCAGATTCAGTGTTACATGATACATTTTCTTTGTCAAGGAAGCCAGCATGAAAAATATCCTGTCCCTACACTGCAGCTCCTCACACCACCGCTGCTTCCAATGCAAGTGGTGATGGGCCACATGATGAATTTTCTCAGTGGCATAATCTGGGTAAAAATCATCCCTTTTTAGGAAAGGTGGTGGGTTTGTTTTGGTGGGTTTTTTTTCCCTTTTTTTTTTTAATTGATTCACTGATACAGTTAAGACACTGTAAGCAGCTGTATCAGAAAAGCTGAGGGGATGGCAGAATATGGCACTGGGGCAGGAACAAGAGAGTAGGAACAACTACCTTTGGCACTGAGCCTGTAACCTTGCGGAAGTCCAATTTGCAGTTCCCTCATCCAAGCTATTATGATGAAGCAAAATCCCAGGTGGCAACAGGTCAGACACAAGAGTCTTTATTTTAAACTTACATGTTCTTCAGTTCCTAGGGTAAAACAGGTAGACAGCACAATTTAAGGGCAGAAGAACTGATAGGCTAGGAGACTGTGGGACACAGAAAGAAAAGGGTTACGGGTATCAGAGACTGAGATGTGGCAGCAGAAAGACTGTAAGAAGATATAAAGTCAAGGTCTCCTCCAAGTCCATTACTTTTCGGTAAGATGGGAAAGGTTGAATTTCACATCCCAGACTCTTCTACCAAATACCTTTCATATAAATCTCACCGTGATGATGATTGGGTCTAACCTCAATAAAATGTGTTTATTTGGGGGGAATTAGCCTTGAACAGTAGCTTAGTATTTCTATTCTTTATCAGTTGTCAGTATAATTCCGTTCTCTGTATAAGTCCGTGGGCGGTCATAGTTGATGCTTTTCTAAAGTTTCCAAGAGGGCATTGAATATGCTAGATACAGTATAATCACTTTGTGTTGAGCATTTGTAGGATCCATGGATTTTGTAGGGAGCATATAAGTTCACAGATTTTGTGTTAAGGCTCTGGTGGTTTAATTCACTATGTAAACGATTAGAGCAGCTGAACTAAATCTTTGTGTAGACTTCACTGACTACTGGCAAGATCACCATTGGCCATAGTAGAAGATTACCTGCTTCATTCATATGAAGACATCCACCCACGGGCACCTAAATTTATATGTCTTAATCTCAAACTGAATCTTAGAGAAATCATGCATAACCTGCACATTAAGTATACTTTTTCTTATAATTATAAGCATTGCTGTCTTAAAGTGTGAATGGACACGCCTCTTGGAGAAGGACCACACAACTGGAGTGCGCTGGATCTGACCCTGAATGTCTACCAGACACTATCAGAAGCACGCTGTAGTGACAAGGAGACCAGAGGCTACCGATTCAGCTCTGCACTCGACGGCAGGGAGGCAGCCGGCAGGATAAAAAACCTTGAGGACCAGTGGGAAGGGCTTAGCTCATTCTCATGCCTGTCAAATTGACACGATGTGCAGCTGTAACCTGGGGAACAGAACTACCCACTGCGCTGCTCTGGGAAGGACTAGCAAGCAACCAAAGCACTCATGAGCTCTAAAACTTCATTTTTAAACCGCAGTCTTGTTTTGCAGAGTGAGACTTTACAGAAGTTTATCTTTCCCTGATAAGACTAGCTACTTCTGTTCTGAAATCACTGAGATAATGGTGGCTCATTATGCAATATTTTTAGTCACTTTCAGTACAAAAACCCATTGTAATTGGAATCATGTCTTTAATTAGCTTCTTGATTTGATATTTGGGATTTCTGCTAATTAGACGAGAGATTAAGAATTGCTAATGCTCTTGCATGTAACCTTCACTCTCAGTGGCCTCTCTAAAGGACAGAACAAGGAAATTTGAAGGGGGCTTATAAATGTATTTGTGGAGATCCTTTTTGGTCTTTTAAAGTACACTTAGTCTTCCTACTTACAGCATTTATTTGCTAGGATTTCCCCATTACGGTTGTTAAAGTTTCTAGATATAATGCAACTTCATGTTAGGAACAGCGAACCAGAATGCACCTTCTGGATCACGAAGGCAATGTTAAGAAATTAAATGACTTATTTCATAAACATATCAAGCTCCAACCCCATCTAATTCCCCCCTCCCCTCTACCTCCAAAAGGAAGGCTACACTAAAGCCCTTCACATTTGCTGGCCACGAATGGTCTTCCACTCCAGTTCCAGCATGCTGGGAATCCCTCACATGCACAGCCCCCTTCTGAAGCAGCTCCGGCCGCGCTGGCCACCTCCGCAGAAGGACTACTGCAGCATCACCCACGTGCTAGCCGACAGTCCTGAGCGCGGAGGAACCACAGAAACAAATTTGTTACATTTTTCATCTGTAACTAATTTTAATTAAAAACTGAAGATGACTGCCGCTGCTACAAGAAGGAGGCCCTGCTGTCCATTCCATTCCCAATGTGCGGTGAGCAGCAAAACCTGTTTAAGACGGCTCAAGCAGGACGAAAGTGAGACTGATGGACCAGGGAGAGCACTGTGCTGCAGGCAGGAGCCAAGCGTCTGCGCAAACATGTTATAAAAATCATACAAGGTTCAATTTTACTAATCTTGAGGTCAAGTAAACTTCATTTGAACTGAACAGGAGCAGTTCCCCTTTGAAATTCCTGCTCATTACTCAGTTGTTACATTTAGAATACCTCCTGGGCAATACAAAAAGCTCCACGTCTTCACAGCTTCCTCCATGAAGTCAAACCGAGTGTTTCACTGGAAGGATAATCCTCCTTTTCTTGAAAGTAAGTTGCTTTTGTTTCAGTGGTGCCCAGCGACAAGACAAGGGGCAATGGGCACAAACTGAAGCACAGGAAGTTCCGTCTGAACATGAGGAAGAACTTGTTCCCTCTGAGGGTGACGGAGCCCTGGAACAGGCTGCCCAGGGAGGTTGTGGAGTCTCCTTCTCTGGAGATATTCAAGACCTGCCTGGACAAGGTTCTGTGCAGCCTGCTGTAGGTGACCCTACTTCAGCAGGAGGGTTGGACTAGGTGACCCACAGAGGTCCCTTCCAACCCCTACCATTCTGTGATTCTGTGATTCTGTAACTGTGCACGTATGGTCTAGATATCTTCAGACTGTACAGGCTTAATTTTTTTTTTCCACACAAAACAATAAACAGAGGCTTTACTAAAGTCAAGCACATGAAAAGCTGAGTCCTGGTAGAGAAGAAAACGAATCATTTAGTAATTCTATAAAGTGACGCATTTCAAAGCTGTTGAAATAATACAAAATAAAAAACTTTATCATTGTTTTCTGGGGCAGTGAATCACTTCCGTTCTTCTCTAAGTGATTAATTTTTTCCTCTTGTAAATTGATATACTGCTAAAAACTCTGAAGTGAGCAAAACGGGCCAGGTAGCTAATTAAAAAATTGCAGTGTATAACTTGTGCCTTCTCTGGAGAATATGCAAGCAAGATGCATACCTTTGAATGAAATCAAAAAATCTACCTATAAAAAGTGTACATTGTTCAAAGTTATGGCTAAGGCTTTCACTTTCTGATCAGTTAAATGTCTGTGGTTTTCTGATTAAATGAGGTGCTTCCACTTCCTCCTCTCCCTAAGGAGATACCATTGAACTTTTTTACTGTGAAGCATCAAAAGCACTCTAAAAATTAAATTATTGGATCACTATTGTTTTTAATTTCTTTAAAGACATTGTATGTTTGATGCATTTTTCTTCTAATGAAACAGATTTGTTATTTTATTAGCCTTCATTTCTCCAAGATACATAATAGTTAATGTAATATTACATGTTTATTTTCCTACCCCTGAATATTCACAATTTCCAGGGAACAATATATTTCCTGTGAATTTTACTGTTTTCTAAAACATGACCATCATTCCACTATTACTATGGTTACCAATTAAATTTTGTATTGAATTAAACAGTCACAAAATTAACACATGTTTATTCACCCCAAGTAAAAATGAGCACGTCCCCCGGAGTACTTCAGAACTGCAAAAGGGCCAAACAACTCTGTATTCCCTGTCTACTGCAAGGTGAGGTTTTGCAATATCCTTCTCTCAGGCAAGGCTCTGAACCACAACGCTGGCGCGTCAGTTCTTTTCCACTCGGTCAAGACTAGTCAAAATACGTGAAGCTCTCCATTTCCAAAGTCAGACGTGAACAGTATGTATAGCACATATATAAACACACGTTTCTGTAGAGGTAACCTCCCCATTCACGTTTACCAGAAGATTAACCAGTCCTTTGACTGGGGGATCTTTCCTTTCAGTCTGCCTTGGTTCTTTAAAATTGTGTTTTCCTGAATCTTTTCCTCTTCTTTCCTAGCACATTACCAGCTCTCCAGAGTTCTCTTAGAAGCAGCTTTGGTTTGAGCCTACTTGTTTTACCTCACTACACACTAAGCCAACATATTCATGGATGAATACAAATTAAACTCGGACTGAGTTCAAAGGAAAGCAACTCATTTTTGACACTGAATCACCAACATAAATATAACTGTATAAAATCTTAAATTTTAAAAAATATTTTGGAAGTAGAGCATGGAAATACTATATGGAAAAATAAAACAATATAATTAAGAATCTAAATCAAACAAACATCAGTTAGTGGGATGTTTAGAACACTACTTAGGCCAGAGAAGAGAAAAGTTTCCTTCAAATTATTGCCTGAATCCTTGGATTTGTCATTTTTGTCATCATAACCCAACCAATGAACTCGTACTCGAACATTTTACGTAGCCTGAGTGATACTTAGCATCTCCTCTGGGAATGTGTAGGTATGAACCAAAACTTTCAGATACATCATTATTTGCTGAATACCAGTTTCAGTAAGTTTTCTTTTCTACAGCCCATACTAACTTTTTTTTTCCCAGCAAAAATACTTGGCAGGTCTCTAGTGTATTGTATTTCAGAAGCCTGGCACAGTGCATGATATTGCTCCTGCTATTATCTACTTTCAGTGAACACTCTTTAGGTTGAGAAAAATCCATGACAGGGATGTGTCTATACTTCATGTGCATTTCTTTCACAGTGCTACTGTTTTACAGTGGTCCATGCACAGATTCAGCTCACCAAACATCCTACTGAGCCACCCAAGGCTTCCTTCAGAAGGACCTTTCCAACAAGGAGCTCTGGCAGGGGAAAGTGAGGTGCAGTTTAACCTCTTTGGTTTTAGCCTCTGATATGTGAGACATGCAGGACGGATGTAAAATTATTTTGGGCCAGCAAAATAATTCCCCTTCTGATTGCACGTACGTACCCCTTCTGCCTCACACAGGCATGATCTCTGCGACTTCTCAGAGAGTAACAGAGCAAAACACTGCTCCTTCCTTGGGATTTATTCAAAACCATGTTCTAGCTTTTAGTACGTGATCTTCTCTCAGTATACTTCTACAGGGCTAAATCCCCTGCAAAGTATGGTCCCCTGACCTGGTCCTCAAAAGCAGTATTGTCCCCACCTTGGCCTGAGTTCCCTTGTTTGGGAAGTCCATGTAACGGCCAACTTGCCAAAGCGCATAGGCCTATCTTCACAGGAAGAGGAACACAATAGACACAACTGACACTGCCATTAGCTCTCACTTGATGATTTCTAAAGTTTGTCTGTCTTTAATGAGCCAGATTCCAATCTTGTTTGTAAGAGCCACACAGTGATGGGTAGTCTCCACTGCCATGTCAGGGCAAAGTCATCCAAAGACAGGCTGCCCTGCCCAGTCTAAACATAACGAGTCAAGATTTCGGCCCCTTCAACACAGAAAAATAGATGTAACATACACACAGGAAATAATCACTTGTAAAATTAATGTTTCAGAAATATCTTACTTCAGCATTTTCATAAAACAAGAACTACTATAGCATAAGTATTTTCAACTTAGAACAAGCATTTCTAAGTATTTTCAACTTAGAACAAGCATTTCTATTTTTTCATATGGTACTAGACATGCTTCTAACCGGAAAAATGCATTATACTAGTTACAAAAAAAAAAAAGTACTTTCATTTGTGAAGCAGCGTAAGAAAGTTCCCCGAGTATCTGGGGCAGGAAGCGCTTGCTTTGCCAAACACACAATGCAAAGGAGGAAGGACCTTTTTTTACGGAAACACTGATGTGTAAACCAGCTAGTATGACTCCACACCCCCTTTCAAAGGGAGCGTAAATGATCAGCTTAAAGTAGCCAAAACCGATCCCTGATCAGAATGTTTCCATCCTATCTGCACAGTGGAACACGCGGATCGTCCCAGGCCTCAGCCACTCACAGTTTCAGCCCCAAACCCTTTGACATGCCAGCTCTGCAGGGACAGCAGAGGGCTCAGAGCAGGGCCTGTATCTACAACACAGTGAGCTGAGATCCTGAGGGTGATTTTCTTAAAGAAGGTTTTCTTTCTTCATATAGGCCTAGTTATATTTCACTACATAAATGTGGTCTGAACAACTGCATTTTTTCAAGCATAATATCTTTATGAAATTATACACTGATTTGGATCCTCTAGGGCAGATTTCTGGTCATATTTACTGAATGGAGAGTTAGGTTTTTAGGAGAACTAAAGTAAGACTTCACTGAAAATCCCTACACCTTGCTGGAGTCTTAACATCAGGTTCACTCCCCTTTCTTAGATGTAAATAAGTGTAATTCATTTTCATCTGATTCTCACTATGGTTCCAAAAGAGAGATTTTTAAAAATCAAGTATGCTTCCTCTTGGGAAAGCATCCCACAGTGAGGGAAGGAGAGAAAAAAAATGCTCATTGCTAATGCACAAAATACTAGGACAAAATACAAGCTTCACCACATAAGAGATAGAGGGAACGTGAAGACTATGGCACCAATTGCAATGCTGCAGCTGCATTTTCCCCAAACTGCTGCTCTACCTGGCCCTTGCACTGTGCAGGGGAGTGGGAGAAGGGCTGTGGGGCCGTGCTTGCTGCTCTGGCAGAAGCCCTGAACTAAGCTGTGACAGACACCAGTGGTGCTGCTTCCTCCATTTAGCCCCCGTTGCTTTCAGCCTTCTCCTGACTGCTCTGGTTTACTGGGAGGAGACTCTGATTTACACTTCATATTGCTTTTAAATCGCTGAAAGCAAAATACTGGATAAATATGAACACAAATGAGGTACTCTCCTCAGCATGACTTGTGTGCTGCTTGCGCTTCAGCATAGGATCCTATACAGAATTGAACTGTAAAACTCTTTAAAAGAGTTCTGAGCTCTATTGCTGTGCTGGTTACCAACACAGGCACTCACAGAGACACCACTGACATCACGGAAGTGGAAAATGAACCATTACGAAAGGTTTGACTTTCACAGCTCTTTGCAGAGTTGCACGACAGTCATAGCTGCAATCTCGAGCCACTCTTTCCATGGCTGTAAACGAGGCACTGTGTCCCGATTCACATGAATGAGGGGTATAAAACTTCCAGCACGCTCCAAGCCATTGCGATGAAGCAAGACATCCTGCAGCAACCACAACTGTGGAACAGTGAGGCATTGTTTTTTTTGATGTTGTTGTTGCTGCCAAGACTGCTTGGAACCCTTCACTTGTCAATGACTGTAACCCTCGACTCCATTTAAGTGCAGAAGAATGAAGTAGCATTTTAATAGATATTCAACCACCTGCAGCCTTAACCCTCTCTACATTTCCAGTGAGGCAGGAGCAGGCTATCTTATTGGCAGGACAAGAAGGACTACCACTTCTGCCCCTGCACCACAGTCTGCTGTGGTGCAAATGGATATGCCCCCCAAATGGATAAAGCTTTCGCTAAAGCAACCGCAGTCAAGGCAGTTCTCGTGCGCTGACCCCAGTCCAGCTGTGCACAGGCTGGGCAGCAGTAAATCTGCCACATCTGGCAGCAACAGAACTGCATGCTGGATTTGGGTGCTCTTTCAAGCTGCTGGGTTCATAGGTCTACACACCACTGGGCAGAGCTGTGGTTTAGGATGTCACTTTTCCACAGTGCCCAGATGTAAGCAGGAAAATCACTAGATGTGAGTCTGAACCTGTGGGGACTTTTCCATGTTGTTGTGAATTGATCTGGGGAAATAGCAGCGATCCCTCTGTTACCCACAAGGAGGAACAGAGACTTACTAACTGCAGTGGTTATCCCTTGCAGTCCCTCTGGGTGTTATTTTCATTGCATCTTTAGCCAATCTCATTAGAGCTCTCAGAAGAGTTCCGTTCCTATTGACTGAGGAAACATTACAAAGACAATTGATTAGGAAAACCTACTGAAGTACATCTTCGACAGGAGTAATTCCCGCTCTGTATTTCTAAACCCCTTTTTCAGCACCAGTAGCTCTCTGGTAGCAATGTCCAGGTGGCTGAGGTGGTGGGAGAAGAAGTGGATATAGGGGGGATACACAGACTCCAAAGATCATTTGTGGGCTGGATGACAGAAATTATGCACTTTTCCATTGCTTCTGCCTTGAATGACTGTCTGCAGTAACTTTAAGGCTCAGATTGTCCAGCATGGTACAGTAAGCTCTGACTGTTTTTTTTTCTAGCTTAAAGGCTGCCCATATGGTCACTCAGCAACGTTCTTTCAGCCAGCAAGTTTCCTTCCTTGATGTCTTGTTATATCAATAATATTATTTATAACATTTATATAACAACTGTTTTATTGTGTTCACCTTCATTATAACAAACGAGTTAAAATAGGTTGTACTAGAAAACAAACAAAAATCTCAGTCTGAAATGTAACATAACGCAGCTTTGACACTAACGGGCATAAAGGCTGCCCTACTTCAAAGTCTTCCTCCTGCCAAGTTTCTTTCCCAAGATCTCCAGTGACTCGCTTGGGTCAGCTCAGTGCCTACGTTCAATTCACTGCTGCTCCGCGGGTTATTTTCCCAGTGCTGAACTACAGTGACAGAAATCAGGTAGAGAAAAATACTCACACAGCTTTTTCAACGTAACTTCTAACTTACGGATGGCTAGCTCTATTGCAACCAATAGCGTGAATCATGTGTTTTTACAGGCCATCAGTTCTACCTACTACTACAACGTTCTCCAAAATATACGTTCAAATTTGCTGTCTCACCTGGTGGAACAGAGCATAGTAAAGACACCAAATCTAGGTGTCACTCTAGCCAGTAATTTCATAGATAAATCACCCAGCAGATACTGCTTTTCTCGAAGGCTGGCATCTCCTTTTCTGCACACCTGGAAATAAAAGCATGACTCCTGTCATACTCTAAATGTTCTCAATAACTGGAAACTCATCCAGTTTTTGCAAAGCATCCTCCTGCCACTTTGTGTAAAATTGACCAGCATTTTCAGGAAACAGCAAAGTGGTAAACGAATGCTCCAGAGATAATGCTTCTCTGTCTCTCTCTTTGTGTCTAAGCCCATATACCTGTAGGATCCGGAATCTGTGGTGCCTGAGGGCTATTTTCACCCCCCTTAAATATGTGCAAAGGCTGTACAAGGTTTGCTTGCAAGGCCAAGGTTTCCTTCTATAGTGTGAATTCTTCTTTCCAGACCTAGGTGAACTGAATTTTAAAAGGATCCTGGAAAGTCACTGCACATCCCCTCAAAATTACCTGAATTCAGAGCATTTGCTAGAGGGGGTGACTTGTCAAAAATGACTGAACACCTGGATGTGAGAGACCAAGCGGCTTAACGCTATCTACTTGTCAGTCTATGTCAGGTACTGTAACCAAGCAAAGATGTGTGCTTCCAATCAGAGGTGCCTGTGATAAAACCAGATATAAATCAGAAGACAATAGGCAACAGAGAACAACTTTGTTCATGCTAATGAAGTTAAATATGAGATTTGTGGTGGGCAGCATGGAACCCTGAAGGAGATTGTGAAATAAGAGGAGAGAGAACAATTCCTATATTGTTTCTTCACTCAGATGTTAAAAGTTCCTGTGCTACCGCTTAATGGACAGTCAGCAATGTAGGACACAGATTTTATCTGTCATTTCTCTCTGGCTGTGTCTGTAACATCACTCTGAAAATATTCCAGTCATGGGAAACTTTCATTCCATTACTGCCGACTGTCCGGGAGCTGAGAAGCAATTTTACTAGTTACAGAGTATATCATACGCTCAGCTGTTACAGCCTCAAATGCAAACCAGCAGGACAACTGCAGTTATCTAAATGCTCACTCTTACAAGCAATATCTTTATCTAGGCTATATAAGAAAAAAATGTTGACATAGCGTGTTATTCATCTCAGACGAACGCTGCCTGACCTTTCAGCACTCACAGCTTAGTAAGACATAGCCATCTAGCTTTCCCTCCCACAGGGGCACCAGCCAGACTGATGCGGACAGATAGGGCGAGCGCGCCAGCACGCGAGCTGCACGGTGCGGCTGCAATGAATGGGGCGCAGGCAAGGCTGAGCTGCCGAGCAGGCTGCGATGGTGATTCGAGGGAGACATCATGCTTTATGGGAGCAGGTACCTGAGTGACGCCTGGGGATGAACTCAGTGTAGTGGAAGAAAAGATTTATGGTGCTGAATGTCTCTTTTCAGTACTGTGTTATGCAGACAGCAAGAGAAAGATGCTCCAGCAGGAGGTTTCTTAGCAGACATGTAGATGCATTTAGTCTTTGGATAACAGAAATATAGTGTTAAGTGGCATTATGTGCATAAGAGGCAAGGGACTGGATAAGAAAGTTTAGAGACTACAAAATTCAGCAGACATTATAGTGATTTTTTAATGGAATAAACTGTTTTCAGGGAAGAAGCTCCTGTCCAGTGCAGTACCAAGGAAGGGTGAGTGTATTTATTGTTTGTAACAGAATACAGTGCAGAGGGCAGAGGTAAGGTGAAAAGGGGTGCACCTAAGGCTTGGCAAATAATGGACTGGATATTCATGTAGATCTCCCCAGATTTTGTGCTAATGATTGTTTTTTTCACTGACTGCTTTAGTCAATTACCCTAAAAAGTGCTAAATGTAATAAACATGTCTTATGTCTACTTAGTTTGTGTGGCACTGAATGCTATGGAAATACCATAGCATTAAATATTTGGAGACAAGAGGAAAAACATAGCATTCAGATATTATTTAATTTTTTACATAAGAAAATACTGTCTCACAGATTCCATTCTCACTCTAATGTAAATCAAAGGTGGCTTACGCTAAGCTAATCGTGTCACATTAACAAAAAAATGGCCTAAGAGAGGACTGTGGCACTCAGTTTTCTAAGTTTCGTCCTGATAAAACCAATGAGCTCCTTCTGACTTTGACTCAAAGACTCTGAAGCACTCAGAAAATGTTAGAAAAGGAGTTCTGTGCTTGACAGAGATCACTTGTATGAGCCATACCCTTTAACAACTGCACCTATTCGCCACTGTCTCGTTTACAACACTTGTAAGGGGAACATTAAGCAAGAATTATGCAATGAACTGATTGCTTAGGTGTAAATTTCCATCCTTTTTTTGCCAGAGATGGCTATATGAAATGCAGTTCATATTTCTTAATTAGAACTACTCAAATGGGGCAATTTGAGTTATTTCTTGAAGAAGAAAAAGAAATCAATTAAAAAAAAAACCCTGAAGGAATATCATTCTTAGGTTAGCCTGGCAGATGGAAGTTGTGAACGCAAACTCTTAAGACATCAGGAGCTAGATAAAATTCAGTTTAACATAAAATCTCATTGAGTTAAAAACAGAAAAAAATCACAGAAACTTCATTTCTAAAATCCCATATACATGAATATTGACTGTACACACAAGGAGATGTGCTAGAATGCCTAGAGAAATAAACAGTTTACAGGGGCTGTAAAAGCAGAGAGAAGAAAGATAACTAGGATGATGGCAGACTGTGAGCTTGAGCAGTATCTCAAATCAAAGTACTGCAAGACTTACTAGTAAACCCCAGGCGAATTCAAGGCAAGATTTGTTTTCTCTCTTAGAATATATTCCTAGTTCCTAAGAATATATTCCCATTCCAACGATGCATAAACGTTGTGGCAAATAGGTACTAGTGGACTACAACAAGCTCTGGCTACACATCCACTGCTGTTATCTGCTCATGAATTGATAAAAAGCCCAGAGATCCTGTGTCCATATTCTTTTGGCTTTGAATGGCTACAAAGTGGAACAGCTTGCAAAACAATGTCCCGTTGTCTCTGCTCCTCGAATTGCACAACACAGGCTCAGGGACAGCTCTGTCCTCCCCTTGCCTGTTCTTGCACTCTACTGAACCTTTCAATCTTGGGTCATAATGCTAATGTCACTGAGGATGCTTGATGTAGAAGACTTACATATGCCTTAATTTCAAAGCAATCACTTCAAGCAATAAACTAAAAATACAAGGGATTAGAAGCAATTCCTGTCACTGCAAAGCACACATTCCGTATTTGTTAGCAAAATAATAATCCATCTATAGCAAAGACAGCAGCTGCTAAACACAGACACGAATTTCAGCTGTGGTCAGGAAAATATAATCAGCTGAATATAACAGAAACTAGTGTCTCTTGAGGAGATGAGATTGCAGGAACGTAGGAACTTTATACAAGGAGGCACGCTGTTAGGCTTGGTCCTCTGAACATAATGAGAATCAGAATATCATCAAAAGTGTTATGATGGAAAGCAAAAAAAATTCAGCCTGATGTGGACTGCAGACAGAAGAGATGATTTGAGCTCAGAAACAAAGAAAAGTCTGCTCAGCAGCTAGTTGCTTTTAAAGAAGGGTAAATTGAATTTAGCAGTGGCATGGAGATAATCATGTAAGAGATTATTTTTATGATATACACCAAGACATTTTTCCATGCGGGAAATCAGAATGTCAGAGGGAAAACACAGCTAAATGATTTCAGTTTACTTTTCTCTTATTTTTCTCTTATGTTCACTTTGAATGCATTTCTTTCATATCCAGTACAGAAAAAAATCCAAAAGGTATATTTCTGTTTCTAGGCATGCTGCATGCTATGTACCTGTTTCAGTGAGGCCAACACAGAACACAGGTGTTGGTTAATATAGAGGAAAAAAACAAATTTCAACTAAGTATTTGCAAGAAAACCCACAACAATTATGAGAAGGGTATAAACTGGGTTATGCAAGTTTACTGGTGTAATCATTTCGTTCAGTATCCTGGTCTTGGTCTGCTCATCTGGCACAAACCTTTTGCATTAGTCTTCGGTGCTCTCTTCTGGTGAGTAGGTACCTTAGACACTGGCTCTCCACCGAGTCCACACATTACATAAAACCCTGTTCCAGTGCCTTGCCCTGCCTTTATTTGCCTTTATTAACAAAGAAAGTAAGATAAACTTCAGCTCAGAACTTCTGTTGATGCTGTTTCATTTTACTGAGCCTGTTGCTAAGACAACTGCTTTGGGACTTCTGAGCCTACACCCTAGATTCTATCTTTTCAGGCAGTCACTTTCCCCTGTATATCCAGAAGTCATGAGTCATCTGCCTCACCGAGCAAACAAATGCCTCTTAACCTTCTGCAGGCCTGAGAGAATAACAGCAGAAGGAGGTGTTCAGGCAGATTCTAATGACCTTTCAAATCAGAAAGACTGTGTGGGACAGAATTTGGTCCTAAAGGTCAGAAAACACACATTAGAAAGTAAATGCTAATTGAGCTGTCATTTCAGATAGCACGGCTTACTGAAACACTGTCTAATACCTACCAGGGAGAATAGTTTCCAGGTCTAAACCAAGCTAAACAGAGTAAGGGTTCTTAAGCGTTGGTGGCAGTGATTTATTCTAGCATGCCAATATTTCATTATATTTTGCAGTCTGAGTGTGATCTTGCATTCCTCTTCCATAGACAAAGGCAAATCGCTCACCCTTCAGAAGGTGTGAAGTCAAGTTAAGACACTGAACAGAAGATCAACGTTCATTTTGCTGAAATGCCTTTATTCTAACACTTGCCGAAGTTCAGAACATTTCTCATAACCACTATACTGCTGCTGCAAGAAGCAAGAGACCCTTTAAGCTATTCTGCATAAAGCCAGCCAGGGGTTCTCAAAAACACGACCAGCAGATCCCTTTTCAGAAGCCCTGACTGTCACTATGTCTGGACAGATGGAAGTTAGCAATACGCCAGAGACACATTTGCAGGCTGCACCGCAAAGAGTTATTTCTCACCAACTAGAAGGCAGGGACATTTCAATTACCCCGCAATACGAACACAACTATGAGGGTAAGAGAATGTTGTCTTCCCACCAAGTATAAAACAGAGCTTCAGCACAAAAGGACACCAAGTAATGGATCCGTGGCCTAATCAGCAAGGCAGCTATGACAGGGGAATTAAAGGAAGCATATTTAGTTCAAAACTGACCAGCCAATAGGACCATCTGGCAGACAGGTACTTCTATTACTTTGAGAAAACACACAAAGTGTAATATCAAGCATGTAAACTTCAAAAGAATATGATAGTCTATTCATTGTAAAAGCTTAGTTGTCAAAGTGCTTTCTTACACAGAGAAGGATGTCTATCCTGATCACTTCAGTTTTCTTAGGCAACTGTAAAATGCCTGTGAACTATTTCATGTTCATTTTATCCTCTTGTTAACACTGAATATCACCCCAAAATGACTAAGTAATCAAAGAGAGATCTCCTTTAACACAATAATTAGTATGCTTCAGTGATGCCCATACAATTTGAATCCATCAGATGCCACGAGAAACAATGCATTTGTCATGGGTGGGACCAATTAAGGTACCTGAGCACGGCAGCTGTGTCTGTGACTTCCCATAATCTTGTTCTACAGCTCTCATCTGGTGTGACTGATGGCATGTTTGTGAGTCTGCTAGACTCCTGGAGAGTTTAATGATATCCAGTGGCAGGAATGAGGACGTGGGCCTCTCACATTTCAGCTCACAACATTTTTCATTTCAGAACATTTCTATAAGATATCAAACAATTTTTTTTTTTCCTGCATTATTGTAATGGAAAATGCCTTTGAGGGTCTTTTTCCATCTCAGTCCCACCACAGTTCTGAGAGTGCTGAGAGGTGCTGGCCACCTTGTTTCAACGATGCAGCAAAGCTATCTCCTTCTCTGGTCTTTCCCTCCACATTCTTTACTTTCTACCTCTTAGGGGATTTATTCTCAGGACAATACAGACACTACTCCTTGCTGTCCAAGAAATCTGCACCGGAAGTTTTGTATCTTTTCAGAGTGTTTCACACTGTTGGTATCTTAAAAGTTAGAATACAATTTGATTTTTTTTCTTGATGTGTCCTGGCAATTAATAATGGTCATCAGCAAGGTCAACAACAATAAAAAGTTTTATCTGAATTATCTACAACATTTAAATACAACTACACACAATAAAAAGGTTGTGAGCCTGTAAAAGTCTCTAAATTTGGTTAACTTCAAATTGGTGTGATTACTCGTACATGTCAAAGTTAAGCACAGGAACTATTTCCAAACTTACAGAATGACAGGTTTAGACTACTGAACATTATAAAGTCTATTTTTTCTCTAATGATTACAGCACTAGACCAAGACTGAAGATACACAGGTTGCTTTTCATAAGCCAGGAACCATCTGCCTTACTTGGGGAAAATCTTTACATCTACACTTCAGGTGTCTTATCACTAAAATTAGAGCCAGGGATTTTCTTCAGCTTTGCAAACTGGTATAAAACAGCTAAAACCACAGAAGTTTATAAATAATTTTGTGGAAGTTAAACTGTACAAGACAACACAACCATAGTAGCTTCAGAGTGGAAAGAAGATTTTTCCTAACTGAAATTATGGAAAGAATGTATTTAAGCGAGTACAACTAGACTAGGATACTGGAACATCCATAAATATTCATGAATAGGAATCCAGTGAGACTGCTGATGTCCGGCCTTCAGCCTCAGAAGCAAATAGCTCACAGACAGAGCCTTTCTCTGGAGAGTTATCCACCTCACGCCTTCAACACCACCCACTGCTGGACTAACTGCCCGTTAATGTAGCACCTCTCTCTCTAGGATGTCCACTAGCTGAGACAAGATGCCTAACTTTTAACCAGAAAAACACTGGGGACAAAAATTCTAGATTAAATGTATGTCAGAACAATCGTGATGTGAATATCTTGGTATACCTAACATTTATCAGGCCACCTACATCTATCTTCTCAAGTCTATTAGCCATAGAAGGCAACTGAACTTCCCAAGTCGGTTTTAAGGGAGCCCTAGATGACATTTTGTGAATAACCTTGCTCCCCTATAGCTTGGATCAAGATTTTAATTTGTCTCCTTGTCACTGAAAAAAATAACTTAAGTAAGGAATAATACTAGAATCACAGAGAAGTTATAATATTAACTCAAAGCTTTCATTCATTTCAGTGATAAGAACCCTATTAAAAAAAAGCAAAGTTTGAATATTTGGGAGGGGAAGAGCATTTGAAAGAGGAAAAGAGTTTGCAACACATTTCCAAAAGTATGAGAACTCGTATCTTTGGGCTCATTTCTTTACTTGTCAACTATTTTTAGGTGAAAATGGTTTCCATTCAATATTACCAGTATTTCAGCTACTGTGTGCCAGATGTGCTTCAATTGTCTGCAATTACCTGCATATACTGTAGTTAATGTTGCCAGTCTAAAAATCACTGTGTCGTTTTATTTTTATCATTTATGGAAGAACTGTGAAAGTCTAGATTTTGAATTCAGTTTGGATAAACAAATCGGTGTGAGTTAAGTTTCAGAAGTGGGCAGTACATCTACCAGTACAGGCTTTGCAACTGGTCTGGCTGGCCAGCAGATAATCAACAGAAAAAACCTAATTTTACCGCACGAATTCTCAAGCATCTGTGGAAATTCCAGTGCTGCTGTAGACCACAGAAATTTTCTTTCAGACTAGTTTTTGTCTTAGTGAAGTCATGATTTCACCTGGACTTAACCAACACGATAAGCAACCCCTTTACTAGTATTCTAGGTAGACTTCTATAGGTTTACAACATATACAGCTCTATATTTGTGGCAGAATTTTATTTTCAAGCTTTCATGGTTTTTAATACTGGAAAATACTTGTGAGGTATGGTGCATCATTTGCTTTCTTAGCTTAGACAGTTGTATAAAGATGGGATTTTTGGTAAATATTAATTTCAGTATTTTCATTATGACAACATGGCAGCATAAATCAGCTTAGAGGAAACGAGTATTTTCTCTACTCTTCTCAAAAAAAAACAGAGTAATATAAGAAACTAGTTCTGTAACAGCTTGCTGCAGAAAACCACAACCTTGTTATTTTAACAACAAAAGACCAAAAATGCAACAAATGAATGTGTGAGACTACCCTGACGCTAGGGAACAGCCGTGACTAGGATTGATAAAAGGTAGGTTACCAAGAGCCATCACAGTTCACAGCATTTGCAGGGGTACAAGGTGTGGGTAATATGCATACAGTGCTAACAATATTAGTGCATAGATTCTGCTGCTTTGTTCTCAACGAGTGGCAAATGCAGCTGCTGAGGTAGCTTCAAAGGGAGCCAGGCTGGCTCCCTCAGTTTTGGATTGGGTTTGTGCCAGACCCAATTTCACCATAATTTAGAGCACAAAGACGTGCTATATCACACTGGGTCTGTGCAAGCCCACAGCTCTTCAGTGCTTTAGAAAGAAACATGAAACATTATTTTCTAGCTAATGTTACAATTTTTTAGGGTTTCTGGAGCCAGCCTAATACACTGATAGATGAAGTCCCCAAACACTTGGGGCAGCATAAAAAAATCATAAAAACACCCCTGCTTAGGCTCCTCGAAATGTCTCCCTTAACTTTTCCTCCACCCTGATGACTTCCAAAAAAACCAGATAACATATATAGATCGTGTATCTGGTGTGGGCATGGTGAGCAGTTTTTCATTTTCCCTGTATTCACTTGTAGGCGAGCGGGACAGTTTGTCTTCTTTACTTTATCTTTTCGGTATTTTTATTGTGGTTTGTGCAAGAAAGCTCGTGGGCATTGTAGTAATACTGACAATTGAATAACATTCTTCTGACCAGACAAGCTATTCTACCTGATTTAGGGGCAACCTGATGACCTTCAGTGAGGTCAAACTAGCTGGACTCACTTGGCTTAAAAAACCTAGGAAAAAGATCCGTGTTACAATTTCAGCACAGAAAAATTTAGGATATTAAGCTGCTTTACAGACAGAGACATATATCTACAATTACTGTAGACAAAATACAAAGTACAATCTGTAGCTGGGTGAGGAAGTAATTTTCCTTTATGGTACAGTTATAAACCAAGTACATTACAGTAGGTGTTATTAATCATGTTTACTACAGTAGTGCCTAAAACCACGCAAAAGATGAGCCTCGTGGGATTCTGTAGTATGCAGAGATACACAGCAAAAGACCATAGCTATCCAGAAGGGTTTATAGATGAGGTAAACAATATAGGTGCCGGAGGGGAAAGTGGTACAAAAAAGGAGCGGCATGAGCAATACAATCTGGCATGAGCAATGCAATCACGGCAAATGTTAGTTTTGCAACAGGAAGGAGAGAACAAGAGGCTGAGATGGGACATGGGGGAAGAAGAGGGCACTAAGAAAGGGAGGGAGAAGAGGGCACTAAGAAAGGGACAACTCAAGCAGAAAAGAAAAGACAAAGAAATGTAGGTGAGCATGATCAGGATAGAAGCACCTGGGACAAACGTGAAGTAAAACTGATGGTGAAGTGTGGTGACAGAGATTCAGAGCGGACATCCACTACGTGGAGGGGCAGAGACAAGCCTGCCAAAAGTGCAGAAGTAGCTGAAGACCACAGGTAGCCTGCTACAACCGCTGGCTGGACACTCTGGAGCCTCTCTTTGCCCACAGGGTTGCCCTGGAGCTGGTGGAAGCTTCCTTGGGAGGTCAAGAGGCATTTGGGAACAGGTTCTGCTGGACGCATCTGAGACAGATGACCCACTGGTTTGTTCTTGTATTTGCGCTCTTAGATCCTTATATTTAGAGATGACCATGCCACAGAAAATCAGTTATTTGCAATTTTGGACCATGGAACTGAAGATTAAAGCACATATTACACCTGCCTTAAAAATGATACCAGCCATCACTCTTTGATAGAACCAAATCAGCTCTGCAATCAAAACAAAGTGAAATTAGGCACTTCATTCTTGAACAGACATCACTTTACTGATATCAGTGTATCTCAAAGAATTAGGATAACTGTCAATCATAACACAGCTTTGCTGTTCAGTATTTACTGACATATTTTCTCTGCCCTAAGCACAGAGTGAGGAAGCAGTGAAAATCTGGCTGCACATAAAATCTTTTTAACAAACACCAATGACAACTGACAATGCAAAATTAATAAAAATGTTGGCTACAGTGTGGTGTTTTTTTTTTCCTTTTGGTGTCCCCAGATGAGTTTCACAGCAGAGAAGCAAAAGAGGCAAGCTATACATAAGACTACATGCAAATTAATGGTAAAGGACATGTGGATGCAATTTCCTAGGTCATGGCCTGGTCCTGTAATCAGCTGCATGAAGGGAGATCTCTGACCCCACAGGAAATCCCACAGCAGCCTGTGGAACTGCTCTGGGGGAGCAGTTGGTCTCGAAGACTCTGGTTTCAGGATCTGCATGACAAATTATTTTAAAGGTGGTCTTTATTTACTGGGCAGGTACCCAACCTAGAAAGCAGTGAATATGAAGAAGACCTATCAGTTCAAGCAGGCTAAGAGATGCTCCTAGAGCGATGCTTTCATAAAAGGGTTGCAAGACCAATAAGCCGTATGAACAAGGGATGTGTACACACACATATAGAGGGAGGAGGTAATTTTATCTCTGCAGATAAAATTGGGAGAACTTTTAATAATTAAATACATGCAGTTCTGGTGGAAATGTTGTAAAAGAAATAGAACATTAAGTGTAGCTGCAGAATAGAGAGCTATTTTTTTCAAAACTGTATTTTCTCTACCTTCCTCAAAAGAAAACTGACCCATAAGCTATTTAGTGTAAATGTGCTATCAAAAAGAGAAAATACTGAAGGACCTTCATTCTGTCAAAGAGTATTGGAGTTAGCGGCCTAAAGCTGAAATAAATGTCTTGACACTATCAAAATGCCCACATTGTCATGGAGTATAGTCTTCCACTAGCAAAACCACTGAAAGAAGCAACAGATCCTCTATCACTTGATGTCTTATACATCATTCAGAAATTCACTTACTCTTTAAAGTGTTTTAGATCAACAGAATAATAACTTGGTGAAATTTAATGATTTCTGAATGTTAAATGAGGACATATCTGTACTAGGGACAAAAAACCCCAACCAAACAGAAAAGATACAGATGTAGCTGACTAACTTCTCTCAGAGCTGAGGAAGGTTTGGCTTTCTGAGAGTGACAAAGAGAACCCCAGATCCTTGCAGCAATCTCCCTGATGCTTCCCAGCTTCTCAGCATTTCACTGACCTTCCCTCTCAGTTCATCCTCCACATTTTTTTTTCTTTTATCTTTTTCAAGGGAGATTCTTCTCATATGGCTGGCATATGGGTATTTAACAATCTCAGTAAACCACAGCCGGAGCTAAGGAGTCTTCTGTCATTGCCATTCACCTGATTGATTGTTTTGGTAGAAGACATTCCTCCTATCTAGATAGTAGGAGTGTTTCTTTCTCTCTCTCTTTACTCTTTGTTAACAATATCTTTATGGCCACCTTAAAATTTACCTTTTTTTATTGAGGCAGAATGCAATGCCAAGCTGAACAAGGAAACACTGTATAGTTATGAAAATACACTGCGTCTTTCCTGAATTCGGTGCCAACCTCTGTGTGTTTGCAATCAAAGCAAATTGGTATGGAATTAACTGTTACAGGTTATCAGAGAGAGAAAGAAAAGCAATGAAGCTACTTAGGAGCACCCAAGCAAATAACAAATGCCAATCCAGCAGCCACCCAGGAGCAGCTCCTTGGCCCTGTCCAGCCCATGATGTAACTGGCCAAGGCAGAGGATGGAGAAATGAGGGAATATTAAACCTTTCAGGGCTTTGGGAAGCTGCTGGAGCCAGAAGCACACTGAACAATTCAAGGCTTCCAGGGCAACGAGAGCTAAAGCTGTCAGCTTGACCAGGGATAATAGAGGGAGCCTGAAAGCAGGAAAGGTCTTTTCTCCTCGTCAGATATGGAGCTAACGAACTCGGGGGGAACTGATATTCTTATTTTTTCTTACCAGCTTTTGCAAATAAGTCACATGCAAAGAGTCCTATTGTCGTGTGACCTTCTGCTTGCTTTTGAAGGTTAAGTAATAAGTAATGAATTATGAATAATTCATAATTAATGAATAAGTAATGATCCTTTTCAGAGTGACTAAGATTGACTTGCTGATTGCAGTGTTTCAGAAGGAAAAACCTTGTAGTGAAAACAATATCATTCTGTTCAAAGAACATGAAGAGAAAACACATGGATAAAGGCTCTAACGTAAAACTCTTCAGAGACAGGTGGAGGAAGCCAGGTTTATTTCTAAGGACTGACTTAGAAGCATCTCTGCCAATGGGTTATAGGTACAATTTCAACCTCCAAACTAAAAAGTAACTTCCTAAGCATGAAGTGAGAGAAACTCTGTTCCTGTTTTCTTGGAAATCCTCCAAAAAGGGAGTTTGCAGAGAATGCATGCAGCGAGTCATGAACAGACGCAGGTCCCAGTGTGCTTGCAGCGCGTAACTCTGTAGGCTTAGCAATGCCTCAAGCTGGCTACACATGAATGGTACTCCACGTCACTGCTTACAGGTATTATAGTTCTGTAATGTTTACCTTCAAAATGAATACTTTAGAGAGGCTTGACCGCATTGTATCAACAGTGTGCAACTAGAGGAACTGCCACTAAACAAATATCCTCTTCAGGATTAAGGGCCTAGGGTAAGCATTCCTAGGCCAGGAAATAGAAAGCGGCATTTTCAACATAAAATGACATTTATTTTTCCTGTCTCCTTCATTTCCCCGTGATTCCTCCTACCACAATAGTTCTCCTGCACCCACATCTCTTATCTTCTGCTCCATATACAATGGAGCTCTGACAATACCCGTTGCCCTTCCTCCTGCAATAATCACCTGAATTTTTAATTTGGTTGAAAAGAGATGCTAATTGCCCCTCCAACGGACTGAGAGGCACTGCTTATCTCACAGACAAGCAGCAAGCATTTATCTTCTGGCTAGAAGATGCTTCCACCTTTTGGAAGGAATGCTCCTCCTGGCCGGGCTTCGGTGGGGACTTGGCGCACACCCTGTGGCCGCTTCACTGCTGAACCCTGCGTCACATCAGCGGCCCAAACACGCTCTGCTCACCACCGCAAGTGGGCAAAACCAGGTCACAGGCATGGGCTTCACCTGGAGAAAAAATATTAACAGTCTGCATCTGTGTTAAAGACATGAGGAAAACCCCTGGGAGAGAGAAAGAGGTGCTGAAAATGTGCTTCATTTCCTACCTGTCTTAGTTCTGCCTGTGTGAAAGAGTTAGGATTTTGAAGCATGAATTCAGGCGAGTTAAGAAGGGTCCTAAACTGCTGCGAAGTCATGTAACTATATGTGCATTTACCTATCTTTCACTAACAGTTTTGCCCAGTATCAGGAAAACCTGTAGTTACGAAGGTTTGCTGGAACAGCTCCTCCCTGAAGCTAGAGATGCTTTGCTGTCCCTGCAATTCCTCTGCTACTGACTGCACTTTCCCTCATTCTCACGTGCCGTCCACTGAACAGTCTGACAAGCAAGTCCTCTGCACCGGACTCTAGAAAAGCTAGGAAAAATCCATAATCTCACATTTGATTTGATAGAGCTAAACAACATAAACTCATGACATATGAAAAATGACAAATAGGTCATGTATTTAACTGTGAAACAAACTCCACGGGGGATAGTTTCAACATAACATCTGTTATGTATGAAAAAGGTTATGTGCTAGGTTTATCCATTCCCTTTTTAGAGAAAAGAACACTTAGTTCAACTGATAAATTGTCCAAATTTATTTTACACATGTGGTTTCAATTTTGGATTTATGGATTTCATGAATTTATCTAGTTTTCTTCACATCAAATGAAGCAAATTACTTATTACGTTGGCATGAAACACATTTTCCTTAAAGCACTTTCTTCTGTTCTCAGTGATTAGGGTGGCAGCACCATTACTATTTGTTGTTCCCACAGTTTCTATTTTTCTACTGAAACCCAAATTTGTATTTGTTAGTAACTCCATCACTCAAAATAAGTTTATTTGGAACTTATTTCCAATAAATGTTCTTAAAAACAGAGCCAGACTCACTTGCATTGCCCTAAAGGAGGTAATTCAAGGCATTTTTAAATAGATCATAATGTGGAGACATTTTCCCAGTTTTGTTTTTTTGTCAGTGAGTTTATTGTACCTTAATAGTTACAGCAGAATGAATTGTCACTCACTGTACTCCAGTGAAACAACAGAAAAAGTGAATTTTACTATAATCATCAATTCTGGATGCAAAGCTTTAACAGAAACAGCAATTTATCTTAGCACAATATTAGAAGTGCACACACGTATATGTACACATATATATATGTATGTATACGCCATACAGAAGTTGACTAATAGGTCTGTTTAAACTTCATAGATGCACAGAGATCTACCAGTAGCACAACTTTGCTAAGAGTCAGGTGCCTACCTGCGACCTGAACTGTACAGGCTTGGGAGGAAAAAGGAACTGAAGCAGGAAGATGGGGTAGGAGAAGAGGCTCTCTTGTGACTATCTGATGTTAAGAATTCTAACTTTTTATGATAACTATAAAAAAAAAGGTATTAAATATTATCCCTTTATTGCACATAAAAGTAATGAGTTATCTTTTGGAAAAAAAATATGAAGCTACATCATTAAACACGTTCATCTCAAATCACCGATTCAGAATACGACAGTATCAATAGCTTCACTATTTCATTAATTAACAATGAACAAAAAAAAAATTGTGTAAGAGGATCAGTACATGAATCTTTGTGAAGTTTTGTGTCCATGGTATGACAAAAATTTAGGCTTCATTTTGTCATAAATTCTTATGTATAGGATTTGTACTTTTTGTCTCTCAGTACACACATTTTGGCAGTGTACCTTCACATAATACAGGTTAACACAAGGTTAAAACTCAGAGGTAACCTTTTTATTTTTCCATACACACAGAAGAAACAGTTTTCACATGAACTGCCTTTATTAGAGGCTATGAGCACAAAATATCCACCAAGATCACCGCATGCGCGTCTGGCACACCAGCCCATGCTGAGGGGAAGGCAGTGATGCTTTCCCTGTACCAACAGCCCGGAGTCCCGGGAGGGTTAGGAGTGCCGCACATCTGTCACAGGCACAGCACCGCACAGTCAGATACGATGGTCACCACCTCTCAGGGGCTGCCATAAAGGTTTGCACATGGTTACTGATTTCTTTTGTCACCACGTACATGTTAAGTGCTAAAATGCCGTCGCTGCAGGCTATGTGCTCTGGCATTTTCTTTCCATGTCTCAGCTGCAACCGCCGGTGTTGCAAGTGTCTTGGGTCTGTGGGTGAAAGTGCTGAGGACACATCGCCTCGTCTTGTCGGACAAAGCCCAAAGACATAAATCCAACTTTCAGAGAAACTTTACTAACTCTTACGTAGTAAACCTACATTGTCCTCACAAACTGTGTTTCACAAAGAGACCCCACAGCTTGGGGTACAAGGGAAAGCAGCAGCTCAGTTTACCAAGCAGATGTCAGCTGAGACACATGGCTACAACCAAAGAAATGCACAATAAAGGAGTCTGGAATTAATCTCATCATTTTCATGTTTTATCACTGCTTCAACGCAATTCGGTAAGTAACAATCCATCATCAAAACACAGTAAATACAGCAAATTGACATCTATGTAACTCTCGTAACGTAGTGTGCTTCTGTATCTTAAGGAAGCTCCCAGATGATTAATGATTCCTTCTTCCTCTCTCAGGCTAAAGGATCTAGGCCATTTTACTTTCCGGAGCTCTAAATGATATTGCATGGTTTACCATAACTGATATTATCCATAACACTCGACCTGAAGACACAGAAGATACACTCCTTTCTCAAAATGCCACAAATTTGGGAAGATGTTTTAAACTTACTTCTGCGTAGGAACTATATTGCAGAACTTGGCCTAAGTGTTTTTATTACCCTAAAGAAGGACTAAAGTGCCATTTAAGTGTTGCTTTCAATAATTCAGCCAATATCTTGGGAGGGTGGTTGCACTGCTTCACCTGCAATTACCTCATCAGATCTTTGCAGGGTGTCTGGTAAAATAAGAGATAAAGTCCCACATCAGTGGACAGACTTCATTCACTTAAGGCACTAAATTCACTTAAGACACTAACGGTGAACTTTCGGCAGTAAGCGTTGAAGAGGAGGAGGTGACCCGCACACAGCATCCACACACCGAGCACAAAGTAAACTGTGATTAGAAAACAAAATATAAGGAAAATTTTCCTCACTGGCTATGTGTACCAGAGAGTAGTATATAGTACAAATTCCACCCTTTACTCTGCTGAATATCAAGTGAGCGTCACATTTTAACAGATAATGGTTTCAGCACTGGAAGGCCCTGAATTAATCTGTGTGGCATTCATTAAAAAACAAAACTATCTTAGAAAATGTATAGGAGAAATATTGATTGCATCAATCTAACAGTTATAAAGAGATTAAAAAAGAAGATGGAAAGAAATGAACAACCTGAATTTCAAAAGTTTCTCCTTCCTTGGAGAGAGGAGTTTAAGCATTGCACTTGGGCTAACCCCAACAGGGCTGTGTATTACGGTCTTCTCCTTTCCCATCTCTTTCTCCTGATAGGAGGTCAGAATATCCCCAATAGGAGTGATATTACTAGCAACTGGTGTTCAGTCATTCTTCCTCCGTACTCATGACTGTCACACAGCTTACATTTAAAAAAACACAGTAAAAAAAGGTTTATTTTTCACTTGTATTTCAATCTCCATTAGACTTCTGTGTAGTTCTAATACGTTTACTGCCGATATTATGTGTAATTTTTTTCTTCTAAACACTACCTAGACTCTGTTTCCACTTGAAGCTTTATAAATAACTCAAAGAAGTACAAAATCCAGGTAAACCTACTGAGTTGAGATCTTATGGGTAAGAATTAAGGGACAGGCATTAGCCATATAGGTGACACTGTGGGTGTGTACTACAGGCCATCTGATCAGGAGAAGGAAGTCGAGGCCTTCTACAGACAGATGAAAGTAGCCTCATGATCCCAGGCCCTGGTTCTCATGGGGGACGACCCTGACATCTGCTGGAAAGACCACACAGCATGCACACGCAGTCCAGGTGGAGAAGCCAAGCAGGAGAGGTGTGCTGCCGGACCTTGTGCTGATGAACAAAGAAGGACTCGTTGAAGATGTGAAGGTTGAGAGCAGCCTTGGCTTGCAGTGACATGAGATGGTGGAGTTCAGGATCCTGCATGGACGAAGCAGGGAAGTAAGTCGGATCACCACCCTGGACTTCAGGAGAGCTAACTCTGGCATCTTCAAGGACCTACTGGGAGGAATCCCATGGGTCAGGGCTGTAGAAGGTAGGGGGGGTCCAAGAGAGCTGGTCATTATTCAAGCATCACTTCCTTCATGCTAAGGATTGGTGCATCCCCATGAGTAAGAGATCAAGCAAAGGAGGCAGGAGACCTGCATGGATGAGCAAGGTGCTTCTATCAAAACTCAAATGGAAGAGAAAAGCCTACAGCATGTGGAAAGAGGGTCAAGCCACTTGGGAGGAATACAGGACTGTTGTCAGAGCATGCAGGGAAGCAACAAGGAAGGCTAAGGTCCACCTGGAATTAAACCTGGCAAAGGATGTCAAAGACAACAAGAAGGGCTTCTTCAAGTAGATTAGTAGAAAATGGAAGACTAGGGAAAATGTGGGCCTGCTGCTGAATGAGGTTGGTGCCCTGGTTATGGAGGATACAGAGAAGGCAGAGTTACTGAATGACTTCTTTGCCTTTGTCTTTGCTGCTAAAGGCTGGCCCTCAAGAATCCCAGTCCCTGGAGGTAAGAGAGGAAGCCTGCAGAAAGGATGACTTTCCCTCGGTCGAGGAGGATTGTGTTAGAGATCATTTAAGCAACGCGGACATCCACAAATCCATGGGCCCCGATGGAATGCACCCACGAGTGCTGAGGGAGCTGGCGGATGTCATTGCTGAGCCACTCTCTATCGTCTTTGAGAGGTCCTGCAGAACACAAGAAATGCCTGAGGACTGGAGGAAAGCCAATGTCACTCCTATCTTCAAAAAGGGCAAGAAGGAGGACCCAAGGAACTGCAGGCTGGTCAGCCTCACCTCCATCCCAGGAAAGATGCTGGAGCAACTCATTCTGGAGGACATCTCAAAGCGAGTGGAGGAAAAGAAGGTTATCAGGAGTAGTCAATATGGATTCACCAAGGAGAAATCATGCTTGACCAGTCTGACAGCCTTCTATGATGGCATGACCAGCTGGGTAGATGAAGGGAGAAAGTGGATGTTGTCTACCTGGACTTCAGTAAGGCTTTTCACACTGTCTCCCATTAACATCCTCCTAGGGAAGTTCAGGAAGTGTGGGCGAGATGAGTGGTCAGTGAGGTGGATTGTGAACTGGCTGAATGGCAGAACTCAGAGGGTTGCCATCAGTGGTGCAGTCTAGTTGTAGGCCTGTAACTAGTGGTGTTCCCCAGGGGTCAGTACTGGGCCCAGTCTTATTTAACTTCTTCATCAATGACCTGGATAAAGGGACAGAGTGTACCCACAGCAAGTTTGCTGATGACACAAAGGTGGGACGAGTGGTGGATACACCAGAAGGCTGTGCTGCCATTCAGCGAGACCCGGACAGGCTGGAGAGTTGGGTGCAGAGGAACCTCATGAAGCTCAACATGGGCAAGTGCAGGGTCCTGCACCTGGGGAGGAACAACCCCATGCACCAGTACAGGCTTGGGGCGGACCTGCTGGAGAGCAGCTCTGCAAAGAGGGACCTGGGACTGCTGGTGGATGACAGGTTGACCATGAGCCAGCAGTGTGCCCTGGCTGCCAAGAAGGCCAGCGGTCTCCTGGGGTGCATTAAGAAGAGCATGGCCAGCGCGTCCAGGAAGGTTCTCCTCCCCCTTTACTCTCCCCCTGTACTGTGTCCAGTTCTGGGCTCCCCACTTCAAGAAAGACGTGGAACTACTGTAGAGAATTCAGAGAAGGGCTACAAAGATGACAAGGGGACTGGAGCATCTCTCCTATCAGGAAAGGCTGAGGGAGCTGGGCTTTTTTAGCCTGAAGAAGAGAAGGCTGAGAGGGGACCTTATAAATGCTTATAAATATCTCAAGGGTGGGCGTCAGGAGGATGGGGCCAGGCTCTTTTCAGTGGTGCCCAGCGACAGGACAAGGGGCAATGGGCACAAACTGAAGCAGAGGAAGTTCCAGCTGAATACGAAGAAGAAATTCTTTACTCTGAGGGTGACGGAGTGCTGGAACAGGCTGCCCACAGGGGTTGTGGATTCTCCTTCTCTGGAGATATTCAAGACCCGCCTGGACGTGGTCCTGTGCAGCCTGCTCTGGGTGACCCTGCTTTGGCAGGGGGGTTGATCACTAGAGTTCCCTTCCAACTGCTGCCATTCTGTGATTCTGTGATTACGTGAAATGTAAGATACATCCAATCATGCTTAATTTAGGAAAACAAAGAGGCAATTGCCAAAAATCAAAAACCCTTTTCAAAGCTCCTTTGGTCACACAGTATTCAATTATTTTTGAATACTTTAGTGAAATACCCCAACATTTCTGCTGTTCTAATTTTGATGTTACTGAAATCTCTGTTGAAGGCAATGGCTAATTGAACTAAGTTTACTCTTACTGCAAGAGTAACCAAAATAGGCTATTAGAAAAGAAGGAAGAATCCAGAATTTAATAAACAAAAAAAAGCTGTACTACTTTTTGTTGTGTCAGTATCTGCTTATCTATGACTAGTCAAATATCTGTATTACTAGCAATTTTACATCCAGAAACCATTGAAAATAACTTCCTTTTCATTTTAGATTATCACAACTAAAAGAAGAAAATTAATAATTAGCAAGTTAATAAATTAATTTTGTTTTATCTTTGCATTTTTCTGCTAAGAGCTGAAAAGCATTTTGCAAATATAAGGTATCTCTCTCAGTTGACTGTTTCTATCATTGACATATTTAGAAGAAACAAAGCAAGAAAAGTACCAATGACTGCTGAAAGTCACACAGAAAGTCAATGGCAAAAAAGAGTATTTCAGATTCTACAGTCCTGATTACCCACCCACAGTCTTCATCACCCAGCGACACTCCTCTTTCTCTATGAAGACAAGATGATTTACCACTGCCTTCTCTATAATTGGAATATTCATAAGCAATTATAGCTGTGTTCAAAGAATGTTCTTGGACTCAAAATCTTGAATAAAACTATTCTCAAGGATTAAAAAAAAGAAAGCACATTTTCAGAGAAAAAAGCACATATTCATTCTATCAGGTTGTTTCCACTCTATTTACAAAATCCACAGAGTTGTACAGCATATTTGCTACTGCTTCTGTACTTTTTAGTGACCTTCAGTCTGGTAACACCTGTGACAACTTTGACTTCAAGTAAGAAATAGTCATTATGATCCTGTTAACGTGGAGCCACAAACTGAATTAACTACCAAAGTCTCTTTGCGGTTTACAGTATAAGTCCTGTAATAAACATCAAGGAAAAAAGAACCAAATCTCTTCAGATCTACCTGACGAAATGTAAACAATTCACAATACCAGAGCAATATGAAAGGGTCGTATATAAGAAAGCAGGCATCTTTTCAACTCCAAAAATCATCCTTTTAAAAGGTGTATTTTGGCACTGACTCCTCCAGAACTGAAAAGCAAGATATTACTTTATCTAGTTCAGCTTAAACCCATGAAGAGGGTTTACAAGGGGCTTCACCAGGTTTCAAAGCAGGCCCCTGGAGAGCCGGAACTGAAAACAATAAAAAAATAATAAGCACGCTGCCGCAGACCAGGACCCTGTCCTGCACTGTTATGGGGCTTGGATGTCACCTTGCAGCACTGCCTTGCAGGGAAGGAAATCCCAGGGCAGCTTCACGCCAGTGCCACGCACGTCCCGGAGCTGTTAAGTGAACACCTGATTGCAAAGTGCGTTGACAGCCTGGATGAAGGACCCCGGCACGGGCTGGTGCCTCGGCGGCCACGCGCCAGCACGGCTCCCCCAGGCAGGCCAGCCGCTTCGCACTGAAGGAAAGCAGGGGCTGCCAACAAGCAGGCGCTTTCTGCACCCAGATACTACAGCCTTATGGAATAAATGTGCTTAAAAATCCACCCCCACACTCAAACCTGGCTCTAAAGCAAACCTGGAAGGCTTTGTGTCAGTGATGCTCAGGCTGAAAGGATTTTGTTTAAAACCCAGCTGCACACCCTGAGCCTCAATGCAGCCATACGACACCCTTGCTCACAGCCCGACGGCCTGGCAGTGCTGGAGGCTCACCGGCCGCCCCGCAAACCCTCCGCCTTCACCGCATCCCCCAAACCTTGTCGGGGACACCCCGTGGCACGTGGTGCCGAGGCCTTCCGGGGCAGAGCTGTGGGGATGTGAGCAGCCCCCAAGGAGAAAGCACGCAAGCAGGCGCTGTGAGGATGCACAATGTGGCCAAGGCTGATGCCAGGAAGCCAGGGGCAGGGCGTGTGCCCTAAGCCAGGAACTGAGAAGTGAAGCAAAATGTCATGTTCGAGCTTCAAAGACGTAAGAGGCAAAATCCGTCCCGAATACCTCTAAAGCCTCCTTAATTTTCTTGAAGTAAAGAAGAAACCTGTTGCTTATCAGCAAGCTAAACTGAGCTAAACTTTCGTACTACAAGAAAGTGAACTTCTGGTATCCCCAGGTACATCCTGAAAAACCTTACGACGAAATGATTACCACTGCCTTTGCAGAAGATGACACGAATTGCAGGGCAGCTATACATACACACAAATTCTAATATTTTCATGGATTCTACTAAAGTCATTGAGGTTGTCTTTCCTCTAATGAGTCAATATGATGCATTCTTTAAAACTAACCTTAATGACATTCTAAGTAGCAGAACTCGACATAAAAGGAGTGGCAGTAGGATGTCCCTCCAGATGTGTTTATTCACTGTCAGTTTTAAGAAAAATCAGATTTGCTGGGTGGATTTATTTCAGATGTTTGCAATAATATGACTTAGGAAAAATATTTCAGATGGGAAATAGAACTTCTTGGTACCTGCTTAATGAAGCAATGGAATTACTGTTTTCAGTGTCACAAGGTAATAATGGGCTTATTTCCCATTAGAATTTGCTCTTAATAACTAAGCAGACAACCACAGACAACAAAAACCATGAAATCCAAATTTCAACTTAAGTTCAATATATTTTCAGTGTGAATATGCTGTATCTCACTTAAAATCACATTTTAAAAATCCACAGGTAAATAGTGTACAACTTTCTTTAGGTGTTTTGAAAAAAATCTGTGTGATTTGATTTCCAGCAGAGAATATATAGCTCTTTTGATCTATGTGATTTCGACTCTGCTCCTCCTGCAAACACCGCGTATCTATCATTGCGCGCATTCTGGAGCATGGTGCATTGGAGTAAAGCATCTGCCACACAACAGCCCCAGAGCTGGCAGCTATGTTTTGCAGAAAGACCTTGAGAGACAGATGTATGTCGAGTTCTCTTTGTTAGATGGGAGAATGGTTCATAGCACTGCAGAATAATCTCTGTGGTCCCTTCTTTTGCAATAAAGGGAGGCTGACTCGGGCTGTAAGTTGTAAGAGAAATGACAAATTCCCTTCCTCGAATTTCCTCAGGATGGTGAAGCCATCTATAGGGGGAAATATACCAGATGTACTATGAGAAATTGTATTTTACTAAATTTCATTGCATTTCAGTTTTAGGTGTTTGTGAACCTAAATTTTTCCTTTAGAGATGGCTGAAAATGAATAAACATAATGGCCACAAAGTGGAAGGGGTAGAGACAAAGTCTTTCCATTTGAACACAAATATGTGAAGTCCACCTTTCAACTTCTGGCCTGTAAAGCTACTGCCTTAGAAAACTACTAATAAAATGCAATCAAGAAGAGAGATGGTCTATATTTCGCTGTCATTTGTTGCTACGAGAAATAGTAGAGCAACAAATGTAATAGAAAGAAGAATGCCAAACTCTTCAGCCCGAGAAGATCTGCACTGAACCAAAGCTTTCAAAGAAGCTACTAAGGAATCCAGCTGATAATTATCACCACACTTTAAGATACCATTTCCACAGTTCAAATTGCTAAAGCCACCTTTGAACTCAATGGAAATAGTCCAAAGTCTTTGGCAGGACTCACCACATGTAGACCGTTAACCTCCAATTTCTTCGTCATCGGCAGAGTCTGTTTGCTGAAGAACTGGTCCAATACGTAGTTAAGTTACAGTTAAGCACAATGTATGCACAGAAAAGTATGTAAGAGGATATCCGAGGTAAAGTAGAGATACAAAAGAAGACAACAGGCAATAATTATAACCACACGTGATGATGACTTTACTTTTACTGCATTGTTTTTCCTTTCTGTTTGTTCAATGCATTTGTTCTTTACTGCCTCATATTTAAGGAATATGTAAAGTGAGTCTTAGCCCTGGGGAGATCAGCTCTGGGGAAATGACACACACACACAACCCTGAGAAAAGATAACGAGGAATGAGTCTCAAGAGATTCAAAATTCAAACATGGTTTAATTGAAAAAGTTGAAGAAGGTCAGAGGAAAACATCTTTTTTCTCAAATTATTTCAGCTTCTGCTATAAACAAAGATGAATGTTTCTTGAGTTTTAGCCATTAATAATGTTGCTATAAAGCTCAAGTATGCAAAACAAAATTAAATAAACAGGACTGATTCATCATTACACTCTGGTTGTTTCGTACTGCTCTGGTGAAGCAGTAAATCCAGGAAAATCATGTTGTTAAATCAGCTTTATGGCTGTTCTGCATCACCAAAGTGGCACACAGCAACTCATCAGAGACACGCAGCAGAAACCAATTTGAAAAATCTCCTCCTATTCTTCACATCTCTGTCCTCTCTCCTCTTTGGGTCATTGTTTAGGTATATTTTGTGAAAATTAGCTTGAAGTAGGCATCTGAACAGACCTGCTGGAGGAGCAGTTTAGGCACTTCACGATGAATTAGCTGCAGCCAGGGATGCAGCCGCCCCTGGCAATTTCACAGGATTAAGCTCACTAGTTGCCCTCCTGCTCCTTTGACCCATCTGGTACTTAAAGACTATGTACCATCACTTGCATGTTCTTACTCACCCCTGAAGCAGCTCCACAACATGAAGCTGGTGCGAGCCAAAGATGATTGCTAACCCTGACTCCTGTCCTACAACAGCGCCTGGCTGCAGCCCAGCACAGAGCCACAGCAGGACTGGGATCAGTGAATGGAAGTGGTACAAACAGATGAACAAATCTAATGATGTGTTACTAAGAGCTATAACAAAGTGGGGGGGGGCAGAGGGAGGGAACCCAAAATGCAAAACCTCTGGAAAACAAATGGGCCTGTGATGCATACCTGCAATTTTAAGATACCGCTCAGCAAAGCACTTCAGCTGCCATTGCTGAAGCTGGGCTCTCTGAAGCACTTCAGCACACTCCAGTTTCAAATGAAACACCTCTCACAAACACTTCATGACAGTTCCCGGGTGGTGAGGAGGGGGCACCCACTTCGGCACTACGCACCCCAGAGTGAGAAAAGCAGGAGATGCAGCAAAGGTGGCAGGAGCATAGCAGAGGTGCTAAATGCACTTCAGGCCCCCTTCACATGCGAGAAGCTGATCCGCAGCCGCTCAGTCGCCTGCGAGCGGTTTCCCACGCTACACTCACGTCTGGCTGGCTGCCAGCCCGTTTCAGAGGTGGGAGGTGAACGTGAACTTCCTCACCCATTTATTCCCTTTAGAACAGGGAAATAACTCACGACCTGTCACCCAGCTCAGGAGACAACACGGTGGCTTTCCCAGCTTCGGCTCTGCACTTTCACCAGATCACACCCCCTTTACACGCGCAGCTTCGGTGCAGCTCACTGCTTCGGCACTGCTCTTCACGGCCATGGCCACAGTGTAACTGCAAAGCCCACACTTCCCTACACTACGATGAATTTTTTCCAGTTCCAAACCTGTTTAATCCCTGCTCTCAACTGAATTCAACACTATCCCCCAGGGTTCAGTACTGGGCCCAGTCTTGTTTAACTTCTTCATCAATGACCTGGATGAAGGGACAGAGTGTACCCTCAGCAAGTTTGCTGATGACACAAAGCTGGGACTAGTGGTGGATACACCAGGCTGTGCTGCCATTCAGCGTGACCCGGACAGGCTGGAAAGCTGGGCAGAGAGGAACCTGATGAGGTTCAGCAAGGGCAAGTGCAGGGTCCTGCACCTGGGGAGGAACAACCCCATGCACCAGCACAGGCTTGGGGCGGACCTGCTGGAGAGCAGCTCTGTGGAGAGGGACCTGGGTGTCCTGGTGGATGACAGGTAGACCATGAGCCACAGCAGTGTACCCTGGTTGCCAAGAAGGCCAATGGCATCCTGGGGTGCATCAAGAAGAGTGTGGCCAGTAAGTTGAGGGACGTTCTCCTTCCCCTCTACGCTGCCTTAGTGAGGCCCCATCTGGAGTACTCTGTCCAGTTCTGGGCTCCCCACTTCAAGAAAGATGAGGAGCTACTGGAGAGAGTCCAGAGGAGGGCTACAAGGATGATGAGGGGACTGGAGCATCTCTCTTATGAGGACAGGCTGAGGGAGCTGGGCTTGTTTAGCCTGAAGAAGAGAAGGCTGTGAGAGGACCTAATAAATGCTTCTAAATATCTCAAGGGTGGGTGTCAGGAGGATGGGGCCAGACTCTTTTCAGTGGTGCCCAGCGACAGCACAAGGGGCAACAGGCACAAACTGAAGCATAGGAAGTTCTGTCTGAACATGAGGAAGAACTTCTTCCCTCTGAGGGTGACGGAGCACTGGAACAGGCTGCCCAGGGAGGTGGTGGATTCTCTGGAGATATTCAAGACCCGCCTGGACGTGGTCCTGTGCAGCCTGCTCTGGGTGACCCTGCTTTGGCAGGGGGGTTGGACTAGGTGACCCACAGAGGTCCCTTCCAAGCCCGAACATTCTGTGATTCTGTGTGAAAAGAAGGAAATACTTTGTATATCCTTTACCCCTTTTATTCCCAAAAGGCCAGCAGGAGAGTCGCATTCTTAGGAAAGTCCAGGGGAGTCTAAAAGTCATGGACAAATATCTTGTCATCAAAGTTCACGTAGAATTGCACCAGGAACAAGATACAGCAAGAGTGAGACTAAAATCTCCAATATTTTACACCTACAATATAAACTGTAGGTGGAAGAATAAAGAATAAATACAGGTACAGAAATGTAAGCACAGAGGCTGATGCTGACAAATTTTGAACAGCCCAGCTCTCACTTCTGTCACCACAGGTTGCAGTACATGTGCTTGTTATCCCTGGAGATTTGCCTAAGGATGCCCAGTCCTTAGCTTTTAGCCATTCAGGTAGTATTTTCATTAGATTAAATAACCTATTCTCTGTTCAGAGAAATGGCAGCGTTTTCAGCTCAACTGTTAGATGAATCTACTGCATTTTAAAAATCTGAAAAGTATTGACATGGTTTTCAAGAAAATTATGCAGCCACGCTGAATCACTCCCTCCTGCCCCCTTTGCATTGGCTGTGATCACACTCTTTTGAAATGAGATAAAATTACAAGTGTGCATTCATGATTAACTTTAATTAGCAAACACCTACAAATCAATTATTAAATTGTCACCTAATTAGCGAGAATAGTAAGCTGTGAGCAGTAATCAGCAAAGGAAACTTCAGAGAGGGATGACAAAACAAACAGTGCCGAGCGAGCATACGCCCAGAGCCAAGTTCAGCACCACTGAGGAGGAGCTGAGACGGGGTCTAGGAAGCTCTGACCTGTCTTCCAGTTCAAGTCATGAGGATATTCATTGATTTCTGTAAAACTGCAGGTCCTCAGGCTTCACTGGGAGTAGAAGAACAAACCAACAGAGCTGCAGTACCTAGATGTTGTGGTACCGCACTGTGCTCCTCAACAGCACACGAGCTCAGGAGTTAAGACTATGTTATTTCCTATGTATTTTAATAACATTACATCATCTGGAAGACTCTTCTAGCCATACTCTAGCAGGCTACAGAGCCAGGAACATGATTTGCCATTCTGGCCTCTCTATTTTTTCCCTGTTTCATCTCCCTTCCACATTTTGGCTCAGATACAGAACTATCAAGGGGATTCAGTGGGCAGGGCAGCCAGACTATTGACACAACTGCATTTTCTTTTGTTGAAATGGATAGGATACTTGCAAGAATTCCTAGGGCCATAATTTTGGCTGGTAGTATCATAATTCATATGCAATATGATAAAGAGGCTCTGAGCTGTGCTTCATTGTAACCATGTTTTTTTAATATTAGAGAATGCACATCATAAATCATTCCAGTGAGGGAGGAAAAAATTTGATTAGAATTTGAATTTCCTGACTAGCCTATTTCATGAACATACCCATCATATGCTACCCAGGGCGAAGGGTAGGTGCTGGTTTTGGAACAGTGTAGATGGCCTCAAGTACCATGCAGGTGATTTGGCCCTGACAGCATGTATCTTGCTCAATTTCTGGAGGAAAAAAACCCAGAAATTTACTCCCTTGGTGGACAGGGCAGTAAAGGAATTGCACTTATGTTTTGTTTTTAAACTAGTTTACTTCAGTAATGCAATTTCATCTGCAAACATGTAATGAGGAGCATAAAAAAACCCCAAACCACCAGACATGTTTCCTTTCTTTTTGCCTTCCTCAAATGAAATACCTCACAGAAGGATATTTATTCATCTTCTCTCCAATACCACTGTTTAAAACATTAAGTCTTTCTTTACAACAAACGGAAAAGCACTATTCATGTAAGTGGGAGTTCAAAACACTACAATGTGCAGTAATCATTACATGAAAAATCATTTATTCATTTAATATGCAGTGCAGAGAACTATTCTTTTAAGTATTAGTGTTTCTGACTCAAAAAAATTTGGCTTTCTCTCTCCTCAATTTTACTTGACTAACAAAATCATATTAGCACAAATGGCGTTATGCAATGTACCTTATGATGCTCCTAATGTAAAAGCCTGTCTTAGTCTGCTTTCACCAGAGATTTCTGCCTATGCTTTAACATAGCTAAAAGAAAGGAAAATTTGGAGTCTTTGAAAATCTTTATAAAAGAGCTATGGCATATCTTCATAACCGAGAAAAGTGAAAATATGTTTTAAAAAAGCAAGTACCTAAGAATGTTTGGCCTAAAATACAAGTGTTAGAATGGGCCCAAAGCCTGTCAGCCGTTGTTATCGAGACCATCAGGCACTGCAGACATTCACTGAGATGATCGGGGTAGCGAGCTGGCAATTGCGGTACCACCTACACTTTCTCCTTGCTGAACTGTGCAGCAGACTTGGCTCTCAGGTTGAAGAAAACATTTTATTCTCCATCTTATTCTTTCAGAAGGCTACTCAGAAAAAAAAAACAAAAACCACGAGCTAAAGGCTCTAATGACCTCAGAATGAGACACAAGGATCTCTGTGAATACTCCAAAGTATTTACAATATGCTCTGCATTTCCCAGGCTACAGAGCTGCCAAAAAACTAGTATCTGTAAAACAAAGTGTTCTCAGTCTTGTGGAAACTAGTGCCTTTTTTTCGCGAGACAGGAGCATCACAAGAAGAGCAATCATTTACGCAAACTGCATGCTAAGTTTTGAAACCTCTTCTTGATTCAAACCTTTGGCAAGGGATATGATCAGGAGATCTCCAACGCAAAAGGCAGTGGATTAACTGACTACCTTAGTCTCTAATCAGAAAGGATTGCTGCTGTGAGTTTCCTGGACGATGCAATGCCTATTTAAGAGCATACCGTTGTGCCAGAGCAGTTTTCTACAGTCTGGTTTGGCTTATGAAATGATGCTTCCTACAGAGGACGTTATTTTTTCACAGAACGAGAATGAGTCATAATCACATTGTTGCCTTGATCAGAATTTGTTATTTTTCTTGCTGTATCTTACACCAAACTGATGGGCCAGCCAGCCAGAATGTCTGTCATGCTAGACAAAAAATACCCTCCTGTTGTACCGATTATACAAACTGTTTATTAAAAGAACCCACCAAAACCAAAAAGAAAACAGGTGGAGAAAAGATTTTTCGCTAAATACTAGCAGCTGAAATCCCTTTCAGGCTTATCTACTTGAATTGAGGATTATCTACTCCTCATGCAACACTAAATATGATAAACAAAAACATACTGCCTTGTTTCAGCACTCACACTCAGAGAAAATGCTGCTCCTTGAGCTGAAATAAAAGCACCAAGAACATACTGAGCACTGCTGCTGCTAAGTATTTGGTACAGACAAAACCCCTTAATACAGGGAGTTCATAGTTTTGCCCCACCAAAATCTTACATTCACAGTAGCACAACAGAATTCAGGAATAACCTGGCACAAATTTCCTTCTGGTCAATGAAAAGCAGCGCAATGACAATAGCATATTTTCTACATAAAAACAATGTGATGCCACAACAGGCCTGCGTGGCTGCATCCTTCAAAGCCTTGACAAACCCAGAACAAAAACAGAACTCATCCCTTAATTCCACTTAACAGTTATTACCTTTTTAATACATAGAAAACAAGTGTTTCCCTCTCTTACCTTTAAGAGGAGTGTGCTGAAAGAATGCCCCAAGAAATTTTCTGGTGTGTTGGTGATACAGGAATCCCTGACTTACATAGGTCAGCTGCCACAGCACAGCACTAAAATTGTCAGATGAATTGGTCAGAATTACCCAGTGGCTTGATAAAAATCAGCTTACTTCAGATCTAATCTAGAGACTGCAATACAGATAGCTATGTGTTACAAAAACGGCAGATAGTACAGGACCAAAAGGACAGCTGAGAAACAGGCCATGAACTTAGAGTGCTATACCTATTATCTTTACTAGTATAGCAAATGTAATGTTACTGTTTCTGAGCTGTATAAATAAGTACTACGAAATTTTAAATATCCACAGTTCTCCTTTGAACAATTCTGTAAAAGTGTAATGTTTATGCAAATATACTTCAAATTATGATGAAAGGATTGGCATAACTTCCCAAACTTTCTCTCATGAGAGAAATCTCCCAAATGGACTTTAAGTTCTCAATAAGAAAAGAAAATCTATTATTTACTCTGTCTGCCATTTTCCCATCTCTTAAATTTACTAAAATAATGAAAGCACCGTCCCTGAAAAAAGGACCCTAAGAAACACTTCCATCACTTTAGCCTATGGGTCAGCAAAAAAACACAGCAATCTCTAATGAATAAATTTGAGATTTCTCAGAAGAGTGAAATCACATCCCACAGGAAATTCCATCCATGCCCAGGTGTGTCTCCTGGAGAGTCAGCAAAACCTCTGAATCAAGGACAGATGGACCCAGCAAAACCTCACGTTTTACTTTGCCAGAAGCACACGTATTATCAACCAAAGCAGCCAGTCCTGTCTTCGCCACCTTCCTTCAAAGCCATAAAGCTTTTGCTCCTGGATGCAGTCATGCCTGCTTTGACCTTTTGGACAGTTTCCCTTTTTGAGCTTCAGCATTTTTGCATCAGCTCTTTCATTTGGAAAACGTTTGCATTTTAGGATCCATTAATACTGCACTAGGAAAAAAGATAGCTAATGTTACTTCCATATCCTGTCGCGACAACCAGCAACAGTGAGATAATGGTGATTTTTCAGATTATATTAAATGCATTACCTTTAAGTCAGGAAAAAAGTAGCCACAGGCAAAAAAGTTCAAAAGAAAGTAGTTATGATGACCAGTATTTCACAAAAGTAAAATAAAGATTTTGGATATACAACAACAGGATTTGAGTGCCAACACTTACAGAAATATAACATGAACAAAAATAAAGTAAACATTTTGCTATTATCTGATGAGAAATAAAGTTTTGCAGATAAATAACATACACTGCGATACAGCTAAATCATGTGTCATGTTTGCGTAAGTTGAGAGGAGTTGAATCCTTGTGATAAGTGCTAAAGTGCAGCAGTAAAATAAAGATTATCCTGGCATTGACGTAGATGCACAAGTGGTTCCATGGTTGCTCTTTCTTACCACTTGTAGCACTTCTAAGATCAGTGGTTAGGGATAAATAGATTCATCAACCTTTATTTAAGGAGTAATCTCTCTGCTAAGTATAAGGAATAAATTCAGAACACGGCAAATGCCATGGCAAAGTGTTTCGTTACATAGGCTCTTTCTGGAACAGCCGGGAGGTCATGGAAGACTGAAACTTCTTTTTGTCAACCTGAATACAACTAGAAATCCAGCCAGCATAAGCAACTATCCCAATTCTCAGTCACATGTGTCAAATGTGGGTACTATTGTTTTTGCTATGCATTGAAGATGAAACTGATGTCCACCTCTGGAAACCTTTCCAATGACACAGAATTGCTGGGCTGCTACTAACGAATCATGCTGACCTATATACACACGCGCATACATTTCTTGAGACAACAAAGCAACAGTACACAACATCGAGTTCTCTGTGGTAAAAAAGATGAGCTGCATCTCTTCCTTGGCAGAGAGACAAAATGAAGAAGGAATATCCTCCCATGGTCTCTGCTGAGAAATGTGGCCAATATTCAGTCTCTGCTGTGGAATCTTTACTGTTATCTATTACTAATCTTATAACACGGAGTGGTTCTGCAGATAGTTATCAACCAATACAAAAATGAAATTCTGTTTTGGCACTAAGTCTTCTTTTAAATAGAAAATGAAGACAATTTAAATTTTCCCACAGATTTTATATATACAAATCAGGTTCCAAATCAAACCCAAGACACTGAAGAACTACACACATTCCCACAAACACATGAATACTCTGAATTAAGTGACACAGTCGCGCGCAATGTAGGCACCATCCCTTTTACTCTGCATTCACGTGTAAACCGACGTTTGCCTCCAGAACCTGTGCAGTGATAATACTAATGCTTCTTAGTGAAAGCCCAGATCTGCGTCCAGAGCTTAATTCATTCCTTCAACCCCAGCACTCAGGATTTATCGGGAACAAAGGATGCCTCATTCTTTCTGGAGTGCAGAAAAGAAATGGTGACACACCAGTTTATTGCTGTGCTCTGTGATATGTCCTGTGCCAGGGAAATCTACCTCCACCTTTCGAAAACAGACGGGGAAAAATTGTCACATTTCTTTGAACCTTGGAAATAGGGAAACATAAATGGGACTTCTCTTCGGTGGCAGATCACTTGGTCTGTCAGCTTTCTGAAACTTCAGAATATAAATTTCCAGTGTGGCCGCACAGCAGCTGCAGTTCATTTATTGAAGGCAACCACGGGCTTGCTGTTCCCCAAGTCACTAGCCACGTACTCTAGCTCTGTCACTGTACCGGCACTGACGCCTGTGAACCGGAGGAGTGAGCTGGACTCCAAGCACTGCTTGTAGGACTGCACTATCTTTATTTGAATGTACAATGATTCCCAGCTTACTTTTGGAGGTTGTCATTAAACATAGTTTAAGCCTTAAAGATTTGATCATTCAGATGTCACTCAGGGAAAAAAGGGCCACAGGCTCTCATAGAAGAGTTGAAAGCACAGGGACTGTGAAAGCAGTGCCCTCCTGAAGCTGAAATGGGGTCTCTGACCATGTAATGTTACATGTTCCTAAAGCTGAAAAAGTAGGACAAAGCTACCATGGGAAAAACACCCCAAGCTCCCAACTTGACACCGAAAACATCAGTATGTTGTGGATGGTTTTAGGGCAGCTTAAGTAGTCCCTGCACATTATATACATTTTATGGCCTGTGATTCATAAAATACTTCGTCAGCCATGAAAACACTGTGAGCAACCACAAGTCACTCAACTGAAAAAAACCTGTTACTTTAGAACATAGTAAAAATGTAAATCTAGAGACAATCTCCAGCAAAAGCGAAGCTCCTGATTTTATAACCCAGTTTAGGGAGCACAAGAAAGTGGAAGAGTAAATACCACAGGCACAGCTGCGTTCAAACTCATCCCGCATGAAAGGACCAAGAAGGGTCTTCAAGAAGGGGACTGCACTTTCAGGGAAGGGATGGAGCAGATGCAGCCCAAGTTGTGGAGCAGTTTAACTGGAGCATAGGTTGCTGCAGCCCCTCAGCCCTCAGGCCTGCAGGAACGAGCCTTCAGCCTGGTCAGCCCCTTGCAGCCTCCTGCGGTCTCGCAAATGGCAGGGCCAGCGCGAGAGTAGGGACCACAGGCACAGGGGCAGGGACAGAGGTCCTGCCTCCACTCCCCTGCTGAGATGGCTCTGGCGAGGAGAGCTGCTCAGGCAGAGCAGCTCGGGGGGAACACAGCCTCACCACATTTACAAGCTGTCTACGGCAATTAAGAAGGAGCCTTTCATTTTCTGCAGACAAGACAATTTTTGGTGAAACCTATAGAGAGTGGTCTCACGCTAACCTGAGAGGTGGGACACACCTCATTTCTCAAGAAGAAGGTAGCACCAATAACTAGTGTGCGGACAAAATCCTTGCAACTGGGAGCAAACCTAGGGGAGCCAGAAAAAAGATGCATTTCCCACCAAGCTGTGAGTGTCGATGACCGATAATGTCAAGTGTCGCAGTGCAGAGAAATTTCCCTCAGGCACAAGCTAAAGCCCTTCTGCCACAGGCGGGTGGCAGGGAGCTGGCATTCACCGCTGCAACGCTCCCTGGAGATTCCATGCGCGAAGGTATCATCAGTCTTAAAAGTCTGCAGAAACAAGAGACTTGCGGGAAGTCACAGAAGTGAAATATCAACCATTCCTTAAGTAAAACTTCCATCCCATTTACTGTGATTTCAAGTTAGGTATAGACAGACTTATTGAAACATTTCAACCTCAATTATTGTGAAGCCTTAATTGTAAGGATTTTAGTCTACATCTTTTAGACCTGTCTCTCTCTTCTCTCAATTATTATGCTGCTGTCATTCCCACTCCTCTTCCTTCCCTGTATGAGCAATCATGTATAGGGATAATCAGGTCATTTGAAAAAAACCCTCATTTTTACTGAGAGCTGACAAAGCATAAAAACCCTCCAAATGTATCAAAGGTAGGAAACACACTGATATTTGAAAATGAAAAGCTTTTAAAAAGAAAAAAAAAAATACCCAAGGAAAAATAAAAACTTTAAATTATTCTCCTGAAGACCTGAGAGGACAAAATACTTTAAACCCATTAATATTTTGGCATCAGTTTGCAGTTATTAAAACTACGCTTGACTGAAGGTTTTCTTCATAACAGTGAGTTATAGAGGCACTACACAGAATTCAATAACTTTGTCTGATTATGTGCTACTTCATTCAAAATGATGCCCTGAAGGGGGGGGGGGGAAACCCCAAGCCCACAACCCTATCCAAAACCCACACAAAACTGGCCCCCAAACCCCTAAACCATGTAAAGAGGGGGAGCACCACACAGCCTTTTCTTTGGCTTTCTCTGACACCTTGCCCCGGGGTCAGGACTTCAGAGGAGTCACCAAACTGGCTGCAGAATAAACCCGAGATGATACAAACTGCAAACTATTGCACTGATGTGAAGACCCCCCAGCTGCTCGGCAGGGAGGGGAGCCTCATGCTCTCCAAAGGCCGCAGCACTCTCCAGCTCCACAGGCACAGTCCCCCTGCTCTTGGGACACTCTCCGGGAGCAGGAAGCATGGGTTCCCTTCAGGCAAACAATTTTCCTCAGCCCTTGGTGAATGCTTTAACCAATAAGCAAAAGATACGATTTTCCTCCAACCGCAGTGTGCACCAAAGGCTGCTGACTCACTACAGCAGACAATTCGCTAGTGCGAGATGTTGTTTCACGTCACCCTGCAGGAAAGATGTGCGCCACAGACCCCATCTCCCTCCTCAGCATCTCCCGGTGGCTATTCTGAGCAGATTCCTGTGCAGTGGGATGGCATTTTAGGTGCCATTTCCTACCGACTGTAGAATCATAGAATCATTAAGGTTGGAAAATACCTCCAAGATCATCAGGTCCAACCATCAACCCATCACCACCATGTCTGCTAAACCATGTCCTGAAGTACCATATCTACACGTTTTTTGAACACCTCGAGGGATGGGGACTCAACCACCTCCCTGGGCAGCCTGTTCCAACTCTTCACAACTCTATCTGTAAAGAACTTTTTCCTAATACCCAATCTAAACCTCCCCTGATGCAACTTGAGGCCATTGCCCCTTGTCCTATCGCTAGTTACTTGGGAGAAGAGATCGACACCTGCCTCACTACAACCTCCTTTCAGGTAGCCGTAGAGAGCAATAAGGTCCCCCCTCAGCCTCCTCTTCTCCAGACTGAACAGCCCCAGCTCCCTCAGCTGCTCCTCATAAGACTTGTTCTCTAGACCCCTCATTGCCCTTCTCTGGACACGCTCCTGCAACTCAATGTCCTTCTTGTAGTGAGGGGCCCAAAACTGAACACAGTACTCGAGGTGCGGCCTCACCAGTGCCGAGTACAGGGGCACCATCACCTCCCTACTCCTGCTGGCCACACTGTTCCACAGTTTAAGCTCTCATAAAAATGTATAGCACCCAAAAATGCAGTTTTGCAATAGTGAGTGTTCTGCAGTGAAGACCTGGTTAAGCCCGGAAATCTCTAGGGCTCATGCCCTTGCCAAAATATTATGAATAGAACATGAATTACAAGTCAGAAGTAACTACTTGATATAATTTTAATCACTTTGAGGCAGGAAATACTTTATATACGTACATTGGATATACTGTATTTGGTGTAATAGTAAAAAATGCAACATTATATGTATCTTATGGCTTTTAAAATCATTTAAAGATTACAAAACAGTTGGTCTGACAACAGTTTGGTCCTGATAATTGTTTTCCCCCCAGTGACTGATGAAAAGATAGAATCAACTATGAATAATCCATAAACAAGTTACCTTCAAAACCATGTAACTGAAAATATATACACACGGATGCAAAGCTGTTCAGCTGTGACTGAAAAGACACCAATAGATGTATTTGGAGAAGACAGAACTCTTCCATATGTTGTTTGGAAGATTAATTGTAGAATCTGGAATACATTAAATATAATTTGCTAAATCCTGAGATTAGGGAATTTTAAACCTTTCTTATTACGGACAACTGGTAATTTCATGAGTTAAGTTAAGCAATACCTGTTCAGTGTCAGTGAAAGAAGCTTTCATTATAACCATAAGTATTACTTGAGAAATCAACCATAGATTAGTATCTTTATTGCATATAGTCACTTCAATCATGTCCTGAATTTGCTAGGCAGAAGAAATGAATTTGCCATACTAGGTAAGATGAATGAACATAAAAAATCGAACATTTGTGATTGTTGATTATAACGTTATTTTCTTGCCCTCTGTGTTTTCCTTTACTTAAAAAAAAAAACAAACAACTGGTGATAACAATATAAAATGAATGACCATAAACAAAAGCAAGGGTGCTAAGGGGTCATACCAACTGTAAGCCCTGCACTGATTTAGATAAAAGTGGTTATTATCAGAATGAAGGAAGACCTACTGTAAATGGCTCATGGAACATCCTATAACGTAGTTTCAACATGTTGCCTGTAACATGCATAATCCAGGAAAATATAACTTTACTTTGTATCTTGAAACACTTTCTCATGGCAAGTTCTGCAGGAACATCACACAGTTTTGTAAAGTCTACTATCCTTTTTAGATTTCTATGTTTTGAATCCAGAGGTGGTTATTCTGAATGGCATCTAAGGGACTGACCCATGCGAGAGTCTTGCCCAAGTGTGGGTACAGCAGCATGGTGATGTACCAGCCCCAGCCTGAGGAGCATGGTTTGAACGCTGTGCCCAGCAACCTGCTCACACCCGCTGCTGACACGAGGCCTCTAGGTAGCATTTCTCATCCCAGAGTTGTTTTCTGCCTCCTAATCCCTGCTGCTCTCCAGTTACAAATAAAATAATGTAATAATTTAGATGTGTTTATACAATATCAGCACATAATAAGTCCTAACAAATGAAATCAGACAACAAACCAAAAAAAAAATCTGCACCAAAGGCAATGGTTAGGCCAAGTTTATCCTTCATCAAAGTCCAGCAAAACAGTGGTTTAGTTTTTGTTTCCTTAAGTTTAAAGGTGTTGTAATGTTACATAAATACATCTGGGTTACTGAATTTTTAATTTGCAATTTGAGATGGAAGAGCAGGAAAGATCAGTAGAGAGAAGATTGGTTTACGTATCAATTTTGTTTTAAGACCACAGTTTTCCCTTATTTGCACCCAGGGAGAAATATACAAGTGTTTTCTTCCCATTTAATGAGAGTGAAAGGGGTAAATATGTTCCTCAGAAACTGAATTTGTAAAGTGAGAGGTTATTTGGTATCAACAGCTGTTGTATCAACAGGGGCAGAAGATAAACAGGCTGTCTTGATGACACATATGCAAAACATGGATCTAGAAGAGTTAAATGTCTTTGAGAATGCTTAAAAATACCCCAAAACCTCAAAAAATAAACACAAAAGGCCAAATAAATCAAACATAGATGCTCTTCTAATTTGAAAATGGCCATGCAGGAATTCCCCTTTCTGCTGAAGCCAAGTTCAGCACATATTTTATTATTAAATTCTGCTTAACCATATCATGGCATAGGATTATGAGGGGAACTCACAGAGAATTTATTTGTCCACGTGCCTGTATGTAAAGCGCTGCATATATCACAAAGGGACAGCTTTTTCCAAAGGGGACTAAGCAGGGGTAATGAAGATGTAAGGCTGCAACTTGAGCACACCAATCACATACCAAACGGCAGTCCTCATCAGCCCGATAGAAAAGCAACCAGCAGATGCACACAGACCAAAAAGTAGGAAAATAAACCTCTCTGGAGGTGCATAATAAGACCACAGAGAAACTTTCTGCTGCGGCACAACTCTGAATTGCCTTAGCGGGTGCAGTGTTTTGTCATTGCTGCTTAGTTGATTAGCTGGCAAAATCAAGCCTCTGAAGCTTGAAAACTCCAGAAGAGCCATCTTCTGCTCAGCCTGGGCTTCCTGCTGGAACACCTCTGACATGCTCTCTGGACAGAGATGACAACGTGGTTCACCTTTTACAGCCTGAGGTTATAGACCTTGATTAAAAATTTATTCTGGCTGTGCTCAGAATGGCTTTGACATTTTATATGTATTATTTGAAAGATAAACATCAGGCCATGCTATATAATATTCCCTGGACTTGGCTTTTCAGAGCCAAAGAAAGCCTAAGAGAAGCCTGCAAATAATTCCATGGGTTGAAGCACTGAAGAGTAATCGGCGTAATTTAAAATCCAATATGGCAAACGTCAGTACGGTTTGCAGAGCATACTACTTTAAATTAAAAGGAATCCAGCGTATTATCACACTAAAGACTCTTAAGGGATGTTTATTCATCTTGCATCTACCTTTAAGCATAGCTATAAAGTTTGAGATTAACTAAGATACGGAGAAGTATTTTAATATTGTTTTCAGTTCTAATGTCTAAGCCGAACAATAGCTGTCTGATTCCATTTGGCCAAAAATCCATTGGTAGAGTGAGTGCACGTGCCCCATAAAACAAATGCAAAGATCAATGCTGACAGTCCATTTTGCATTCCCTGGTCAACTAAAACTCTAGAAGCTTTAATCGTTACAGGGGCAAAGAGACTTTAGGTTGATGATACCGAAGGTTAATGATGGATGCGGCAACACAAAGCCCAAGGTCATTTAACACACTGACTGCACAGACTGTCTGAGAAGTTGGGTAGATACACAGGGGCTAACTTCAGGTGAACTCTTCACTTATCCCAGATTCAGCAATTCTAAGCCAGCCATGAGATGTTTATATGAGGCACATTATCTCAAGAATTACTCTCTTTCCCTTGAACTCCTGCAAGGTTTGGCAAAAAATTACTCAGAGACACAACTGTACTAAAATGACAACAGCTGCCCTTCACCAGTTTTGCCAATTTCTTTACAAACAGAAATTCATAATTTACGCTTATGAAATTTTATAGAAGAATATTCTAATTTTTATTTAGTTTATCATGGATTTAAAGCAAAAAAAGTGCCGCACACAAAATTTATAACCATTTTTTTCCTAAATAATTAATAATAGTTTGAATTATAGAATTGTTTGGTTTGGAAGGGACCTGATAGATCGTCTAGTTCCCAACTCCCTGCCATGGGCAGGGACATCTCCCACTAGACCAGGTTGCTCAGAACCCCTTCCAGCCTGGCCTTGAAAACTGCCAGAGAGGGAGCAGCCACAGCTTCTCTGGGCAACCTGTGCCAGTGCCTCACCACCCTAAGAGTAAAGAATTTCTTCCTTACCATCCAGTCTAAATCTATCCTCTTTCAGTTTAAAGCCATTACACCTTGTCCTATCACAACAGGCCCTGCTAAAAAGTCTATGTCCATCTTTCTTATAAGCCCCCTTTAGGTAGTGCAAGGTTGCTCTAAGGTCTCCCCGGAGCCTTCTCTTCTCCAGCCCCAAATCACTCAGCCTGTCCTCATAGGAGAGGTGTTCCAGCCCTCAGGTCATTTTTGTGGCCTCCTCTGGCCCTGCTCCAACAGGTCCATGTCTCTCCTGTACTGAGGGCTCCAGAGCTGGATGCAGGATTCCAGGTGGGGTCTCACCAGAGCGGAGCAGAGGGGCAGGATCCCTTCCCTCACCCTGCTGGCGACACTGCTGGGGATGCAGCCCAGGGTATGGTTGGTCTTCTGGGCTGCAAGCGCACACTGATGGGTCATGTTAAGTTTCTTGTCAACCAAGACCCTCCAAGTCCTTATTCTCAGGGCTGTTATCAATCCATTCTCTGCCCAGCCTGTATGTGTGCTTGGGATTGCCCCTACCTGTGTGCAGGACCTTGCACTTGGCCTTGTTGAACTTCATGAGGTTCACACAGGCCCACCTCTCAAGTCAGTCCAGGTCCCTCTGGATGGCATCCCTTCCCTCCAGCATGTCGACTGCACCACTCAGCTCAGTGTCATCGGCAACCTTGCTGAGGGTGCACTCAATTCTACTGTCCATCTCACCAACAAGAATGTTAAACAGTGCTGGTCCCTTTACTGACCCCTGAGTAATGCCACTTGTCACTGATCTCCACTTGGACATCGAGCTGTTGACCCTAATTCTTTGAGTGCAACCATCCAGTCAATTCTTATCCACTAGATGGTCCATCCGTCAAATCCATGCCTCTCCAATTTAGCGACAAGGATGTCGTGCAGGACAGTCAAAGCTTTGCACAAGTCCAGGTAGATGATGACAGTTGCTCTTCCCTTATACACCAATGCTGTAACCGTGTTGTAGAAGACCACCAAATTTGCCCTTAGTGAAGCCGTGTTGGCTGTCATCAATCACACCCTTCTTTTCCACATGCCTTAGCATAGTTTCCAGGAGGATCTGCTCCACGATCTTGCCAGGCACAGAGGTGAGACTGACTGGCCTGTAGTTCCCCAGGTCTTCCTTTTGACCCTGTTAAAAAATGGGGGTTATATTTCCCCTTTTCCAGTCAGTGGGAACTTCACTGGACTTGCACAACTTCTCAAATATGATGGATAGTGGCTTAGCAACTTCATCTGCCAGTTGCCTCAGGACCCACGGATGCATCTCCCCAGGTCCCATGGACTTGTGCACCTTCAGGTTCCTTAGATGGTCTCAAACCTGATCTTCTACCAGTTCTTCATTGTTCCAGTCCCTGCCATTGCCTTCTGTGACTTGGGCAGTGTGGCTGGAGCACTTGCCAGTGAAGACTAAGGCAAAAAGTCATTGAGCACCTCAGCCTTCTCCATATCCTGGGTAACCAGGTCTCCTGTTTCCTTCTGGAGAGGGCCCCCATTTTCCCTAGCCTCCCTTTTATCACCAGTGTACCTATAAGAAGCTTTTCTTCTTGCACTTGATGTCCTTGCCCAAATTTAATTCTCTCAGGGCTTTAGCTTTCCTAACCTGATCCTTGGCTGCTCGGATAATTTTTGTATTCCTCCCAGTGCTTTTTTTCTGATAACATAGATCAGTGCTTTTTTTCTGATAACATAGATCACTGCCCCTTTAAATCACGGACTTATTTAGACTCACATGTTCATCCTAACTGCCCCAGTTGCCTCACCACAAGGAGACCTCGTTCCTACTATAATTTTCCACACTTCATATACTTCAGTACAGACCCTCAAAGATGTTAAAGCAGCTAATTCCTGAAAAGGTCAGTGACTGCAAGGAGAACCCAAGCCATTCATGTTCATGTGGGCCAAGAAGAAATGGAAATGCACATGGCTAAGAGGAGAGAAAAATGGATGGGCAGATATATCAAGAATCAGGTATGAGGAGGAATCCAGCTCTCTTTGAGGGTTCCAACTTGATCTGGAGTAAAATCTGTATCAAAACTAGAATTACGATTGAGTTTTCTTAATTTCTGTAAAATCTGGAAGAGGTTATGCTGCCCAGAGTATCAGATCTTCGACTCTTTCAGCACCTTTTTATGTTCAGCAGGGGAAAAATCAAAGACAGTTCCCCACTTTCTTCCCTACTCCTCCAAAGTCAGTCTGTCATTGGATCAGTCCTTCACTCAGCTACTTTCATTAGGTGCTGGCATAATGTATTATTTAGGAGAAAATTTCATAGCCATGGATCAGAAGGTATACAAACATTATTTAGCTGTTATCTAAACCAGATGAAAATCGCGTAGGAAAGTAATCTGTAAAGAAAAGTATGTGTGACATAATCACTGGTGTAACTAGCCCTAACTCTGGTTAAACAGAGTTCTTTTGGGAACTGTCCTCTTGTTCCTGGAATATCTCTGCAAGCACAGAAAGATATAGAACCTGACAACACCTTTCAAATAGCTCTATTTATATTTAATGAAAAAATGTTAAAGAAAAAGAGTCAGAGGGATACTTCTTCACAGCACATGGATCAGAACATAAATAAATGATATTTTTAAAAAAATCACAGCTATCTCTAGCAAATGAAAAAAAAATATAGCAAAATTTCCTCTTGTTCATCTTTTTTTTTCTAAAAAAACCCATCTGCTTTTTAAATTTTTTTTTGTCCCTATCTCACACAGAGTATTCAAATTAGGATAAATTACTGTATGTAAGATAAAATAAAAACAAAGCAGAGTGCTGACTTGGGAATAAGATAGCGATGATTGCGTTAACTATATTTCCCAGTCATCTCTGTGGCTGACAGAACTGAAAAGACAGAAAATAAGGCTGTAAACATGGGCAGCAGCAAGATACCAAGATTCCTCACAGAAGTCCACAGATACAGGGTCTTCTTTGCGAAGGTTTTGATTTGTAGTGAGCACACGTTAATCCATTTAGCATATCCACATTAAAATGATGAAAGAGAAAAGTAGGAACAGGAATAGAAAAGCCAAGAAATGCTAACATATGTTTTCAATTTTGAAATGCAGCCAGTGTTTTTCCCTAGTGCAACAGGAAGAGCTGTGCTTTAAATGGGCATAACAATACAGATTTCAAACTTTATTTTGAGCCCGTCTCTCAAAATTTCTGGAGAAACTGAAGGGCTTGGTCTTAAAACCTTGGCAGATTAGGCAGGTTTGCCGCTTTACCTAAGTGCAGCATCCTTGGTCTGTGACGGAAGTGTGCAAATGGCTCACACAGAAATGGAGCAACCAGGGGATACCGTTTCATATTAATCCCTCACAAAGGGTCTATGAAATTACCTTAGATTGAGGGTAAGGCAGACTGGTGATTATATTGACTCTCTCAAAAGATATAATGGGATGCAGGTAAAAATCATTATACAGACTGCATAACACATTTCTTAACCAGAACTAGGATGATACAAGCAAATGCAGTAGTATATGACTCAACATTCTCTGGAGTTCTCTGAGCGTTCATAAAAAGATATTATTGTGTCTACTCTTTAAATCAGAAAATTGAGAAAAGAAAGTGAAATGCTCTTTCCTGTGCTGCGACCACCTTTGAACACTAAAATGCATACCCAAGCAGACCTTATTGGAAAATGTCCTCACACATCCAAAAACATTCAAGAGATCATGGTTGCATTTTTCTGTTCTTCATTAGGAGAGAAGTGGAATTTAATTTTTTAAAAGTATAAATAGGATACACAGACTTATACGTAGCAGAATATCTACTAACACAAGATCCAGAGCTTTCGCATGAGAATACAGAGATATCGATTCAAACCTTCCACTTGAGTGGTTTAAAGCAAAGACTGTCTCCTACATAGAATTACAGGATGAATCATAGAATCACAGAATGGTTTGGATTGGAAGGGACCTTTAAAGGTCATATAGTCCAACCCCCCTGCCAGGGGCAGGGACATTTTTCACTAGATCAGGTTGCTCAAAGCCCCATCCAACCTGACCTTGGACACTTCCAAGGATGCCGCATGCACAGTTTCTCTGGGAATCCCGTTCCACTGTCTCACCATCCCTTACAGTAAAGAATTTATCCCTTATAGCTTACCTAAATCTAACCTCTTTTAATTTAAAACTGTTACCTCTTATCCTGTCACTATAGGGCCTGGTAAAAAGTCTCTCTCTATCTTTCCCATAAACTCTCTTTAAGTATTGACATCACAATAAGGTCTCCCTGAAGCCTTCTCTTCTCCAGACTAAACCACGCAGTGTGAGTGCTTTAAAGCAGCTGTTTTTGTCTGAGGTGGGCCAACTTTTTCTTACTCCTGTTGGTGCTTTCTGAATCTGTGCTCTCTCTCCCTCCTTCCGCCCAAGAAAATTTCACTGAAACCAGGTTGTTCCTATTTTTTCTATGGAAACACTGCCATCCACTCACTAGCTCTATTCTTTGCTACACTGCCTGCACAGAATTAAAATAATTCAGATTTACTTTCTTCTTTACTTAAAAAATACAAATACATAAATCTGTATACATATTTAGGCTGAATAAGCTTCTGAACTTTCATAAAAGATTCCTAGCATTTGAAGGTATGCAGCCTCAACTAGCTCTGAAACACATCATATTAAGATTTCTTTGGCAGCACCTGTGAAAAGCATAGGTATAACTAAAGACCTCATAAGCAGGCAACGAATAATAATGGATCGACAGTAAGTTCAAAGAGTCTCAACTACAGATTATAAAGCATGGAGGATGAAAGCACAGAAGATGGAAGGAGCTTATTTTGACTACCTGAATCCTCAAAGTTCAGGGACTAAGGGATAGCAACAGTCTTTTGGCCTGCAGACTGCAGATTCAGAAGATACAACAACTATGACATCATGTTGATAATATTTTTATGAAGGTACTTTGTAGATACTGTTTCATTTTCAAGGAATGGGAAGCCATTTAATATCTTGCTTATTTAGAAGGTGACCTTGCTGCAACAGAAACATCAGGAAATAGAACTCATATAAATGTAAAATATCCCTTGGTTAATTCTTTGTTTTTACAAATATTATATTTCTTCTCCACCTCATCAAAGGTTAAAATCTAGTGGAAGAAGGCTTCCTAATGGCCGAATGATTGGTAGCAGCATTTGTAGTACATCACTAGACATATAAGATATTTGAGTAGGGTGGAGGTTTCTGATGCCTCTCAATGTGTGGGAACCAAGCAATTTTCTCTTTCATTTGAAGTATCTCCCTCCTGCATGCTCATGAGCAGCAACTGAGCTCAGTAAGAGTCAATGTATTTGCTCACCAGTTTCCTGAAGCTCTTCCACCACTTCCACCACAACAAATTCCTGTAACTTGTCCCCATTCGGACTGAGTAGGAAGAGACAGGATGGCAGAAGTTTTACTTTTGAAGGAAAGAAATTTACAGAGGAAACTTCATGCAGAACAGAAGAGGGAACTTCAGTGTCACGTGGCATGCGATAGTGAATAGAAAAGAATACTGCATGATATTTTCAGCCACACAACAAAATGTCACAAACGCTAATGGCATTATCGCTTAGGTCCCTAAACATGGTTACATTCTGGCAATGCATTGTTCAGGCTGATCCACCTGGGAGCAATATTTCAAGTTGTTCTCTAGGGACTTGGTCTTTTTACAAACATATGAGTTTACTTCTTTGGCATAACAGAAATTTCTATGGGGATACCGATTACATGGGAATTAGAGAAAGTTTTCCTAGAAATTAGCCAGAACATGAGGAATGAATTTGCACAGAAACAAAGAACAAACACAACCTTTCTCAACACTTTTTATCCTTCCTTAGCAGTGTGAATGCATCAGGAAATCCCTTGCACGACAGAACACAATACTGGATGTGTTTTCTTTGCATATGTGATAAGTGATCATTTCATATCCAAAAGATATTACAATATTGCTATGGGAAGGACAGCATTAGAAGTGATGGAGAGCAGCATCTAGCAAGCAATCAACATGTCCACTATAAAACAAGAAGTACTTTGTGTTTGCAAACCCTATTGCTTACTAGAGAAGGGTGTGTATTATGATCCAAATTTAGCCAAGTCTCTAAACAACCCCTGATTAAGAGTTTCAATGTATGTTCTACTGTTTTCCTGTTTCAGCCCTTGTAACAGGAAATAGTTTATTAAAAAAAAAAATCATATATTTAGAATTACCGAGCCTTACTGTAGAGATCAGGAAGTACCCTGAGCATATCATTATTACTAAAGATTTTTTTTCTAGTGACTTTTGAAGCATATTACACCAGAATTTACTGTTCAACTATTAAAACGGAATCATGAAATCATACTGGCATCAGACAGCTGTACTTTCATGCCACGTGATTTTTGTGCTACAGCAACCTTATCCGTTTATTACCTGTCAGCTTGTTCTAAGGCAGTCTGCTCTGAGAAGCCACGCTTTGAACAGATCACATGTCCATCGTGTTGATTTTGTAGCATTTCTTCCTTGCGATACCGATCTACGACGATTAAACTCCTTTAAAACCGTATTGAAGCTTAGAGCACATCCACTCCTGCCCACTAGTCTGCACCTCTGCGGAGGGGTAAGCGTAGCACAGATACCTTGGTACAGGCGCCTGCACCTGCGGATAAGGGAGCGCCGCGCTCACCTTCGGACAGCTGTGCTCTCAAGTCCTTGCCCACTGAGATCTGAGCGGAGCTGGCAGTCTCCCACAGTTTATCCATGCTTCCTCTCCAGTCATTACCAGAATTCAGAGATAAAATTAACCTGTACTATTCTGAGATTAATAGTACGATATAAATGTTCTGCTTCCTTGCCCTATTACATTTGTGATGCACACATACAAGCCCATTCAGTCCCTGTCAGTCAGATGCCTATGTTTTTCAGAGATGTGCTTGCATGCATAAGAGGGCTGATTGTGCTTGTTTTTTTCTGATGAAAAATAAATAAGGTGGACTATCCCAACCACCCTGCCTTTCATACATCTGCACAAGTTGCATACTGTTGCTGCTGCTATTCAGCTCCCTGTAAATGGGGCAGAAAAATCCTGGGTTCGTGTTGCTCCCACTGGAACAAAGCACAGAAATAACGTGCTTCTCCTCCCTGACCCGTTCCTCACTCACAGCTGAGTTTACAGGCATCACCAACATCCAGTAAGTTTGGTATTCTGGTCAGGAAATACTCAAAAATAAGTTATTTTATTCTAAAAAAATAACCTAAAACTTCTTGCTGAAAGTTTAACCTCCTTTAGACACTTCCAGAAACCCACAACCTAATTATTCCTTCATACAGTTTTCATGAAGATGGTGCTATTACATCGGTCTTGTAAAAACAAGACATTAATCAATTTGTACTCTCCTTTATTTCCTCATATAAACTTCTACATTTAATTAATTAAATTATTTGGTATGTGCTTTCCATCCACGACAACAATCACGTAAAGGTTGAAAATACAAAAGTCTACGTGTATAGTTCACTAATAGCCAGACCACTGAAAAGAGCTGGAAAAGAAGCAGTACTGAAACCAAAACACTGAAGTCTCACTTCTTCTATCTGTTTTTATGTGGGAAAATCTTTGATATTCTTCTGAAAATTTGTATAACTACATAGCTCACAGAAACAATTCATTCCTAGATGCAACAAGTCACTATTTAGGTTATTTATATCACATTATATGAAAAATTCAGTGAATGAAAAAAAAATAAAAACAAAAATTTTGAGGCAAAAACATTTGCTATATCTGATCATGTTTAACATAAAAGTCAATTTGTGATGATAGAGAATGTACAGACTGTCACTAAAGTGAAAATATGTGCTATTACATTTCTTCATAAATTTCAAGAAAAATGTTTTCATTCATATTCATTAATTCTATTACATTTAACTAAAATTTTAACCATATTCTATATATTCTATTATTTTTTTTAAAAAACATACTGCTTTTATATATAAAGCTCTGGATACAAAGTTCAGCCTTTTTTAAGTTAATAGGAGACCAAAACCAGTCACCTGTTTTTCCATATTTCCATTACTATATGATCACTTCAGCCTCACTAAAGTGGAACAACAGAATTCCACTGGTTTTAAACTTGCAGTCATGAGGGCAAAGAACACAAACAAATGCATACATACTTAAGTACATAGATAAAGAAAGAAATCCATTTGGCTTAATCTGCTGGTAACTGCCTTAATCTTATATATATGAAATATATATCCCTACTTTTTGGGATCTTTACACCAGAAACTGAACTGGAAAATCAAAGCTGTATTATTATTTACATCTCACGCATCCTAAATGAAAAAGGACTGAGCAAGAAGAAACCAATCAAGAATAGTTTGTGTTTTCTCAGATACCTGACTTGCAATCCTCTTGGTTCCTGCAATGAAATAATGGAGACTCCTCACTACCTCATGGAGTCAGTTTGTATATAATTTTTTTAAGCAATGATTTAGAGGGATTTACAGACAGAGAAAGTAGCTTTGAGATCTAATCACTAAGGTAGAAAAAACTAGACTCCCTAGAAGCAGAGGCTTAAAATTCTGGCAGGCTCACCTCATCCTTTCATCTTTCAGAGGTAGATTAAATTCTGTGTAGTTTAGCATACAGGGGTCCTCCACAGGACTTTAAAAAGATGAAGTCCTATCTCCTCTAAGTGTTGTTAAATATAACATCTTTTCTCTCTCTCTTCCCCCCTGCCCTTAGAAATTAGTCCGAATAACTTGAAATAATTTTTCTAAAGATATTTCTATTTTCCAGGCAGCTCCTACCTTCTTGTCTTCAAAGTTTCAAAGCTTTATTTCTTTGATTCTCTATTTTAGTATAAGTGATAGACACCCTCCTGAAGAATGATTCTACTCTGCGGGCAGCATTAGCAAAAATAAGGACCCCTCAAAATACAGGCATTTATTCCCAGTTCAAGATTTGTTCTTTTCATTTCCTTAAATTGCCAAAAGCTAATCAGACTCACTGAAACCATTGAAATAAAATTTAAAACTCTTTAAAAAGGGGAAGAAACCTCCGCAAATATCCACTAATTATTGACCTTCTCCAACAAACCCCTACATGTACTGAGACACGGTCTGAGCAAATTAATGACAGTGGCTACTACAGAGCTTGAGCTTAAATTTTTAGAGGTAAAACTGTTGTTCTGTATTACAAGTAGTAATGATTGTACATGTGTGCAATAGGAATCTAATTCAAGTATTTAAGGACATCTAATGCATTACCCTACCCTATATATTTTTGGTAGCTACTTGGTACAGTTTGTCCCAAAGGCCTCTTCAGCAGTTGCAGATAACCAGAAAATCGGTCATAGAACCCCTGTTAATGCAAAACATGTTTGCTAGAGAGAAAATCGGATGTGTGGATTGGCAGCCCTTAGGTTTCTGAGTTTTAACCAATCAGAAAGAAGAGGAATAAGAAAATGGATTTGTCAGTACTTTATCAATCCCGACTGGGTTCTAGGCATGTAATCCAAATAGTCCCCAAAAAACAGCTGCATAAAGATAATGAATAATAATAATAAGTCAACCTTGGCTGCTATTTAGAGAAAAAGGAATCACTAGGAACGGATGCAGTGTGAAGAAACACAGCTCACCAAAGAGGCACTGGCTTGGGCAAACAAAAGACCAGAAACTTTAGAGTCCACATCCTCGCCACGAAACGCACTAGGATAATACCTTGGTACACGAGGCAACTAGTTTTCCATGGAGAGAGAAATAAAACAACATACTATATTGCAGCCAATCTTCAACTTCATGTTCCCCATATGAAAAAAAGAAGACTGACATGAAGCACCTGTTGTTTCTTTCCTCAGGGACTTTTAAGTACATCTGGTTCTTGCCAGCCACACAATGTCAGCTAATGTTTCAGAAGGGGAGATATACTTTTAAAAATTATTCAGAGTAACACAGCCTTAAGATATGGCTCAGTACTTTTGAAGACAGGTATCATATCCATTTAATATAAATGCCATCGGTGAATAGTGCGTCCAAACACTGCTCCTCAAGTTTTCTTTTAGAAGTCAGTCAAGCTGGTAAACATCAGCTGATGAGGAGCCCAGCACAGGTTTTTCAGCCCACTTGAGCCTCCAGCTATTCAAAAATCTTTGCAGTCACGCCAGGTCTGCAGTAACCTTCGATGAAGTGGTACAGGAGTGGTGCCTAGAGCTCACCTGAAAATCAGACATCAGGCTGAAAAGTTGTCTCTCGCAAACTGTGCTGCCTGAAGCTCTGTCACCTACTAATTCCGTAGGAAATGGCTGATGATGACACACAAGTATTTGAGGCCCTGGTCATCAGACCCCGAGATGTCGCAGACCACTGGAAAAATTTATGAACCAAACGCTAAAAAGGGAGCACAAAAGACAAACTGAAACCAGTCTTGAAAATCCTTGGGCAGACTGCTGGTTACAAAGAGATGCAGTGGGCGTTCAGGTTACTGAGCCCGAGCCCTTGCCACCACGCCACAGAAAGCTCTGCTCTCGGCTGTACAACTGCTCTGTCGATCTTTCCCAAGCGCTGCAATACCTTGTCTTGAGCATCCCTTGGGCCACAGTTTGACACTGCAAATTTGTTGCGCTGTTGTTGAAAATACTTTTTGCTTCACTTTCATAGAATCATAGAATAGTTTGGGTTGGAAGGGACCTTTAAAGGCCACCTAGTCCAGCCTGCTTGCAATAAGCAGGGACTTCTTCAAATAGACCAGGTTGCTCAGAGCCCCATCCAACCTGGCCTTGAATATTTCCAGGGATGGGGCATCGACCACCTCTCTGGGAAACCCCTTCCAGTGTTTCGCCACCCTCATGGTAAAAAATTTCTTCCTTACATCTAGTCTGAATCTACCCATTTTTAATTTAAAACCATTACCCCTTCTCCTGTCACAACAGGCCCTGCTAAAAAGCCTGTCCCTATCTCTGTTATAAGTCCCCCTTTAGGTAGTGGAAGGCTGCTTTAAGGTCTCCCCGCAGCCTTCTCTTCTCCAGGCTGAACAGCCCCAACTCTCTCAGCCTGTCCTCACAGCAGAGGGGTTTCAGCCCTCGGATCATTTTTATGGCCTCCTCCGGACCTGCTCCAACAGGTCCATGTCTGTCCTGTGCTGAAGGGTAAAATAAGCATCAAAGCAACAACAATTCTTTTAATTAATGAAATGAAACCTTTAACTAATTAATTTTGAGTAAAGTTTGAAATTGAAGAATCATAGTGAGTCATTCCTTTTACACCTAGGACACAACAATTCATAAGCTCCATTCCTTAGCATCAGTCTGTCAACAGTCAACCTGTTACTAACATAACAGATGGAATATCTTCCATAGAAAAAACTAGAGGCACACTATCATTTTTTTCTTATCTACTAATCACTAGGACAAGTTTTATGAACTCACCAACAAAGTAGTTACAGGTTGCAGTGAATGTGATTCTAACTCTTCTCTCACACTGTCTGCGTGCATGCTGCAGGTTTAAGTTAGGACCTGCTTAATTTGTTCTGAAACAATTAGTTTCAGCCATAGAATCATAGAATGGTTTGGGTTGGAAGGGACCTCATAGATTATCTAGTTCCAACCCCTTTGCCATGGGCAGGGACACCAGTCAATGTCACCTATTCAAAACCCTCACTGAACAAACGGAGATTTTAAAATGCTTTGAAAATTGAGGAATCTTTTTGTCACAGGCAAACAACTGTATTAAGTTAGATTTAAATCAATACAGGGGCCGACGTTGAGTGTCACTGCAGCTTAGGGAATCAGCCTTTGGCATCTTACTTGGTAGGATCAGCTCTGCATAGTATCCCAATAAAACACAGGCATTTTTATGAAGATAGGTTTTGGCATGAAATTTTAAGCTTTATAATTCACCCAGCACCACGCAAATCAGCAGCACCCATCTTGCCAGAGCTGACTGTGAACCCCTCTAGCTTTCATGCACAAGTGATACACTGTGCCCAAGAACTGAAGATCAAGCTCAGTTTTATAGTTGCTTACTCTTCTGATGTCTAAAATGGAAAAAGGTTGAAAAATCCCAGGGAAAAAGTAGAAAAGCGGCTTCTTTGTTTGGACCATTTTCTTTCCTCCTACACACTCTGCTTTGAAGCAACACTGATTACTAACTGGAGGTGGACTGACACCTCCACTACGATAGCTTTTATTATTTGTATTTTGATAGTCGCCACCAACACATCAGACTCAATACATTCCCCAGTAGACTCATAGGCTAAATAAGAAAACAAGAAAGAGACAGCTAATATCTATATAAATGCAGTATGTTTTACATCACATGTGTGTTAAAAACATTTTTATACGTTTAACTTCACACATCCTGAAGTATACCTGACTTTCGTACTGCAATCTTTCATTTTCACTTGCTTACCACATTGTTCAAAATAATAATAAAAAAAGAGTATGATTTTGAGGGGATATTTTAAGACAGTGCTATAGCATCATGAGAGACCATATGAAAGGCACAAATGTTAGATGAGACTGTAGTTCAGAGCAATGTAACTAGAAAAGCAGACCAGACAAGGTGTTATCATATGTACAGAATCATAGAATCATAGAACGCTTTGGGCTGGAAACAACATTTAAAGGTCATGTAGTCCAACCCCCCTGCAGTGAGCAGGGACATCTTCAACTGGATCAGGTTGCTCAGAGCCCCATCCAACCTGGCCTTGAACGTGTGGTATACACCACCTCCCTGCGCAACCTGGGCCACTGTTTCACCACCCGCATTGTAAAAAAATTCTTCCTTACCATCCAGTCTAAATCTACCCTCTTTCAGTTTAAAGCCATTACACCTTGTCCTATTGCTACCAGTCGCTACCTAAAAGCCTGTCCCCATCTTTCCCACAGGCCCCCTTTAAGTACCAGAAGGCCACAATAAGGTCTCCCTGGAGCCTTCTCTTCTCCAGGCTGAACAGCCCCAGCTCTCTCAGCCTTTCCTCCCAGCAGAGGGGTTCCAGCCCTCGGACCATTGCTGGGGCCTCCTCTGGACCTACTCCAACAGCTCCAGCTCTGTCCTGTGCTGAGGGCTCCAGAGCTGGACGCAGGACTCCCGGGGGGGTCTCACTAGAGCAGAGCAGAGGGGCAGAATCCCCTCCCTCGCTCTGCGCCCACTCTGCTTTTGATACATTTTCATATGAATTCATACATGTTTAGCCATGTTGTGTTTTACAAGCATGCAAAATAGGATGAAAGGTGTGGCCAGGCTGCTGTGGATGCAGCCCAGGGTATGGTTGGCCTTCCGGGCTGCAAGCGCACATTGCCGGGTCATGTCCAGCTTTTCATCCACCAGCACCCCCAATTAGGAGCTAGTTAAAAACAATACAGAAAAACTCAGATCAATTCCTAGTTGCCACAGCATAGTAAATTTGGTATTTCTTTTCAGAGTTCATTACCTCGATTATTTAATCACATGGTGACCATTTACAATAGGAAGAAAAGCTAGCTTTAAAATGCAGACAAATAATACTGGAAGAAAAAAAAAATCAATCTGATAAAGCAGAAAGGAAAAAGAAATGTCTCCTTAGGATATACAATGAAACTCCAAACCCATTTAAGCCTTAATGAAAATCTCAGGAAATATACTGAAGAAGTAATTTCTTTGGACTTTTGTGACTGAGCCTTCCTACATTTTTCACAAAACTTTTAGGTTCTAAGTCAATAGAAGATATGTCTAAGCTTCGATATTTTGTACTACATTTTCCCCCTTCAAGGTTTAGTCAGTCTGACATGAAACTCCCAGGTCAACAAAGTTTTTATTCGATCCAGCGTTAGTTTTAATTACTACTATTATTTAATTATTACTATTTTTTGAAAGTGCTCTTTAAAAACAAAACATTTTGTATATAAGGGGAAAATTTATGCATGGTTTCTTTCTTTTTGTATTTCAATATTGTTAATATTTTGTTGTAAAGCTTTCCCATGTAAAAAGTATTTTTAATCACTTGAAATTAACTTACATGAAATGCAAAGGTTATTTTAGACCTTAAATGGGGATTAATTTTAAGTTAGTGGCTGTTTTACAGCTGACTCTAAAGTGGGAATAAGTATTGCATATGGCACTGGCCCGCTTCTACTGTACAACCTGTATTGGCTTCTGTAAAGTTATATATGCTTAGACTTTTTCTGCAGATACCCATACTGCAAAGCTGTCAATACCAGAGGAGCACAGCACTACAGATTTACTGCCTTCCATGCTGTTCAGAACGATAACCTGATTTAGTTCAGCCTGCATTGTCTCTTGTCACAGAGTGAAAAAGGAAGGTGGAATAAATCACTCCTACAATTAGATAGTTCACTGAGGTTTTCCAATATTTTCCTAGTCACCCTCTCCTGGAAGCCATATTATCTTCATATGACTTAAAGTGGAATATCCTGTCAGATTCCCATATGAAATTGAATAGGCATATATTTACAGCAGGAAAAGAAAGGAAGGCACACATATAGCAGCAAATCACACACATGAACAAACATTCATGACTGTAAATCTGCAGATACACAAAATACACACAGATGCATATATATGCACGTATGTGTGTCTGTAAAGCATCTAGCATTTAGGGCTATGAGGATGGTGAGGGGACTGGAACATCTCTCCTACAGGACAGGCTGAGGGAGCTGGGTTTGTTCAGCCTGAAGAAGAGAAGGCTGAGAGGGGACCTTATAAATGCCTACAAATATCTGAAGGGTGGGTGTCAGGAGGATGGGGCCAGACTCTTTTCAGTGGTGCCCAGCGACAGCACAAGGGGCAATGGGCACAAACTGAGGCACAGGAAGTTCTGTCTGAACATGAGGAAGAACTTCTTCCCTCTGAGGGTGACGGAGCACTGGAACAGGCTGCCCAGGGACGTGGTGGAGTCTCCTTCTCTGGAGATATTCAAGACCCGCCTGGACAAGGTCCTCTGCGACCTGCTGTAGGTGACCCTGCTTCGGTGGGAGGGTTGAACTAGATGACCCACATAGGTCTCTTCCAACCCCTCACATTCTGTGTTTCTGTGATTCTGTGATTCTGTGATCTCCTCTCTGCCTCCACATTACATTTATAAAATAGGGAGACTCATGGATTCTCTTGCTTGTGTTGCAGCCCCTGCTCAACGGTTACCCCTGCAAGGACTCTGGAAGAAGCAAGGTGCATGGTTTGGATGAGCAGACTCTAAAAATCTCTAACAGAAGAAAGTCTCACACTCCGTGGTTTCAGTACAAAACTACAGGCTGGTTGAGAGTCTCTGTTCCAGTATGAGTTTGATTAAGTTGATCATGTGCGACACAGCGATGGCAATCTTCTGTCATACACTGATGCTCAGAGGGTTAGTCACCAGGAATACAGCAGTGAGAAATGAAGGAAGGCAGGCAAATAAAACCAGAGTGATCTACTGAACAGTAAGGCTCGGAACACAAAATGGGAAAGAACGACTCTGTTATAATGACAATACTTTTAATTATATATATTCAATGAAAAATAAACTATTAGAGAGAGAGTAAAATACTTCCAATTAATGGAAGTAATGTAATGTTCAAACTTAAATGAAGTATTTTTCCCTTGAGGGTTTTACTGTACTATTTTATTTAGCTTAATGTAATTTAAATTACAAACAGAATGGTTTTGTACGCCCCCAGAGAAATGTATTTTATTTATAATGTATTTCCTTTCAAGTGGTTATGGAAATCATGCTCTTCCTGAAGCCTGTATCTCACATACCACCTACTGCTGCAAACTAGTCAGTCCTCACAAGTTAAACATGATCAGTCTGGTGAAGTACGTGACAAGAAAACCCAAGAATTTTTAAAATGCCAGAGGAAACAGAAATTTGTAATTCCAAAAACTAATAGTCTTCCCTCCAGAAAAAGGTATTGAAAGATCTTTGTTAGTAAAAGTTAGTTTTTTTCAGAGGGAATGGAACTCAGCCATAATCACTCCACTTTAGTTTTTAATGCATGTAATGAAAGAATTGTTTACACTATACCCTAGAGAGAGTTTCAGCTGGGAGTAATTATATTTTGCATACTTAAATTTAAATATGTAAATATTTCCATCTTTCATTTAAAACACAAATCCTTAAAAAAATTAATTCTGGTATAAAAAGTACACTTTCTTTCAGGGTGCAAATTACAAATGACCAGTTTTTGCCTTCTTTTTTCCTCCAAGTAATTAAAACAATCTACTTACGAATAAATAAGCAAATACGAAGGAGTAAATTGAACCCCAGTCTATATGCTCTCCTCATTATCAATAACTACTGCATAGACTCAGTCAAATAACTAGAGACAAAGAGGAAACTGTCTCTAGAAAATTAATTTTGGCCATTAATCATCTTTTTAAAGTATAATAGTACCCTATCCTCACGGATGAATCATCAACTCAACACGCCAGCCACAGATCTACAATGGCCTAAGCTGTGATGCTTCCCCTGAAACAATGTCAAGCCAAGTGGCTTCAAAGGGACTAAGCAACCAAGCACTCAAAGATTTGGCTGACTGTGCAACTGCTTATGGCGTGAACTCATGACAGCCGTAGTCACAATTTACACATGCTTTGATACAATTATTCTTTTTGTCAAAGCTACTCTTCTACTCTAACCTACTCTCAAAATCTATAAATAAATAAATAGATAAAGAAAAACACAAGTTCTCATTAGCTTTGGATTAAGAGCTTGAATAATTTTTCAAGGGATAAGGTATAGGAGCAATTATTTCTGTGTCACTACTCTATAAAACAGACCTCCATGCTCTGGAGTTGAAACTTCTGTCCGATAGTAGATTTTACCAATATCACAAAGATTCTCAGGGAGATACCGAAATGGAGAAAGAATATTTTAAATCACTTTTATGACTATCGGTAACAAATATGAATGCATTTTAACATATGAGCTTTTTTTTATTACATCAGCATGAATATATTGCTGTACAAACATTCTAAGAAAAGACATTTCCTATGGCTCTTCTTAGCCCAGACATTATATAGCTCACACTTGAAAGTTATGCCAATTGTGTCAGAATTTGCCCTTTGTATTAAAGCCGACCTGTACCACAACCTTTGCAGACATCTATACTTTGCTAAAAGCTACTAAAGCACAAGCATTACTTGTGTTAAATGAAAAACACGTCATAGTGACCATTACCCTTGCACTGGGGGCAAGATTTTAAGATTCTGACGCCCAAAGAGCTGAGCTAATGTACCTTTGCTAAGCAAAATAATGCTGTTCCTCTTGACTAATGTAATGTGCTCAGATGAACTGACAAATTCTGTTTAATGCGCTGCCCATTTATGCGTAGTAAAGCACATTATATTATTATACCTTTATACATATAATCTCTGGAGAGGTAGCATGACACTGTAGTGAAGATCTAAAGCAATCCATTAGATTCATTTGCATTAATGGCTTTGTTGTTAATTTAGTATCAGAAAATAAAAATTAATTTCTGGCTGTCTGAAAACTTTGTTACTACAGTGTACATGGTTTGATGCTTTAACCATTTATTTTTTGCTGCTTACCCACTGTCACATTAGAGTCTAAGTGACAAATAATACAAGTTTTTACAGGGAGAGAGATGTGGACTGTAATAAAATTTGCAGAAGTTAATTATATGAATTCTGGTATTTTCTTTGTTACTATCCTTTAGGCTAAAACTGAATACAGTTCAATTCCAGTTCATTTGGAGTACTCTGAATTTTGGCACCAATTAAAAAAATTTCCTGCCAAGGAACAGTTGTACCACTGATACCTACAGAAAAGGCATTCTCCTCAGACTAAATACATTCTCCAGCATAATAAATGTCTTTTGGGATTGTTTTCCTGCCCATCAGTTACAGCTGGGGGAGATTTTGGATACATACAACACAGAACGTGAATCTTTTCTGCAATCTAGAGCTAGCAACCCACTTACGAATTGTAACAATTCAAATTTAACTGCTAAACTAGAAAATTTATGTCTTTTCAGTATTATATTAATCAAAAAATCTGCCATCTGAAAACAAAAAACCAACCACACAAACCCCATATCTCTTCACCTTACACAAAATACCTGGAAAAAACCATGTAAGTAAAGCTGGAATATGGTCAACCCAACGTGAAAGGCAAACCCAACTGTAACTGAATGCGGCCAGCTGTGTAACTGCACAAGATACCATGTCCTAATTTCAGGATATGAAAGCAGGGGTGAGCATTGTTCCAGGTTTCATCTGAGACACCTGTTGTCAGTATTGAAGCCAATAAAGATCCAGCCAATATGCTATGAAAACGCTTTCCTGAGATTACTTGGTTGGAAGCTTTCTTCAGATAGAAATGAGTGACTGAAATCTCAAGGCACTCCAGAAGCCATCATAACAAACTGCCAGTGTCACAGTCCCTAAAGCAAGCACGCGAGGAGAGCTGTTTTCTGTGTAAGGAGAGCATGCCAGCATGTGTAAATACAGGCCATCTAAACCACATATCCATGTTTATAGTTCATTGCCACAAAATTAGAAATGCAAACCAAGGTGGAAGTTTTACCAAAATGTGTAAGGAACGTAAAAGAAACCCCAGCTATAACATAGACATAAATGCTGCAGCCTACCAGTTCATGTAAATTATTGTAAATGCCGCTGCAACTGAGACATAAAACAGTGTAACATACAAGGGATAAAGCAGTCAAGTGATAATGAATGCTGGCAGTTTAATCAGAACAATTTAGTTCTTTGCCTAGGTTTACTCTCTCAGAGAGAAATGACTTGCTGAAACTAAACCCAGCCAGCATATCAAAACCAGAAGGGAAAGCACACTTTTCAAGAAACCGAATTTAACTTGTTGGATTCTCACCTCTACTATAGCAAGACTGAATTATTGTGCAGGCAAATGCTGGAGCTAGAATATTGTCTATGATTTTTTTTTTTATCTGAAACTCATAGAAAACTTGAAGGTTTGCGCAGAAGCTCAAGATGATTAAAAGGAATAACCTGCAGGCATCTTTCTCCTGATTACCAATACCACGATACTGCCTTATGCTTCTTAAGACAAGCACAGAGGTTCATTCCTGTGAAGCTGTTCAGCCTGGCTAGCTCCTACTCTGCTAGCTGTGCAGTTGTAAAAACAAGAAGCTCAAGGTTTGCCAGCTGCTTGAGAATTTATTTCATTTCTCTGCCAGGTTTTGTGAAATTTCCACCACTGCAGCAGCAGCTCAGGTACGCCCACAGGAATGACAGGCATCAACAGTGACCCCAGCACCCACAACAACTCAAAATAAATGCGGCAAGGAGACCAAACACATTGTGACATATGGTGGTCTACAGTTGTACGTCTGCTGATGATAAAACACATCGCAAAGTTGGAGACCTTAATAAATGTTTTTGTAGTCCATAAATTCCAAGAGCCCCTGACTTCGCAAAGTAAGCACTGTTGCCAAAAAACAGCTGTTTCCTGATATGCTGAATACTTGGAAAGATATAATGTGAATACGTATGTTTCTTTGAATTTTACCTACATGGTCCAGTGAGGAACATCAAAGCGGCTAGTTAGATCAGGCACTGTGTAGTTCTGTGAACTCCTCTTTTGGAAACAAAACTGGTAGTGTGTCAGCATGTAGGCTGTGAACAAAACAAAAGACAGAAGAATAATTATTAAAATACATCATGGACAACTGGAGGAGACAGATGTATAAGCCAAAAGGACTCCTTTGGACAAAGAGAAGACAAAAACTATTCATACTTTGTATTGCTGAATAATATCTTCTTTTTTTTTTTCACTTCATATCTTAGAGATCCAGCTGAAAATATAACAACTCAAGCATGCCTGTATCACACAGATCCAGAGCAGTGGTAGTAACACGGCACTGAGAAGCCTTTGAGCTGCTCATACCTACCCCCAAAGGGCTAGGTACGATTGCAGTATTTTCAGATGACTTTTCAAACCCAGTGACCGAACTGGAGTGAGGATAACAATTCCTCTAAGACAAACAATTTCTTTAAGCACAAACAAGTCTGCAGCTGAATCAGTAACGGAGCTTGGCTGGCTTGTGCCTGGCAGTTGGCACAGAGAGAGGGGATGCTGAGCCTGCCTGACCCCAGGAGCAGCTCAACACAGGGGCAGAACTAAGACCTGGGCTCTCCTTTCCTTCCCCAAATTGTGCTGTCTCTCGAGTTAACCAATTTAAAAAGCTGGTTTGGAATATTAATTTTTATGCCATAAATGTAAAAAGCTAGCCAAATAAAACCCCTAATGTATTCCGTACACTACATTTTCAGCTGCGTTTAATATACCGTTGCTTTTAAAAGTTGACACAGCTACAGAGGGAGCAAAAATAACAATAATTAAAACCTAAACAAGATACCTTCCTCTGCAAAAGTTGTAAATTTCTGAAGTCAGAAGTCTAGGAGAAGGATTAGCCACTACCACGTTTCATTTCATTATACATAATTAGTGACAAGTGGAACCATGTGCCATTATTATCCCATTTATTGCATGCCATTGAAGCCTAAGGCTTCAAAACACCTTTGAATAACAAACACAGAAGGGTGATTGTGAATCAACAGATCCTCCACGTGTTCGCTCAGTGTCTCAGCCTTTACCAGCGAACCAAGGGATTTCACTCCCAGGTGTTACAAAAAGGAGGCAGCAGACCAGACAGAACACGTTGGCTATGCTGCATTATCAGTTTCTCAGGGAAAAGAAAACCAACCCAAACCAACAAGAAGGCTGAGATCATTAACAAACAAGACTGAGACTATATTCCAGTTCCTTTTCAGAATAGAAGAAAATGCACATTTACTCCCCACGTACGTTGCTGCACGGCAGCACAGCACTGGTAGCACAGCTCTGACACAGCATTAATCACGAAGGTCTCGCCCTCCTGTGGAAAAAAGCTCTCCTGGAAGACAGCGATTCCCTCCGCTAGCCCTGCGCAGCCAAGAAGCGCAATGCATTAGCGTGGAAGCAGATCAGAACACAGCCTGACACCAACGGAAAACAAGAGAGGCTGTATATGCGCGAACGAGTGGAAAGGAAGCAGACCAGATGAAATACGGCCAGGAAAGAAGGAATATGCATTATTTGCCTTACAAGTAGTGCCATGCAATTCTTAACTGGAAGGAGCCTGGACACGTCAGTGTGGCAAAACCTCTCATAAGAGCGGGCTTTGATATCCTCTTGGCCCAGATCAACTTTTAGATGAGAGACAGTCACTCCAAACCCACTTCCTCTGAAGCATTCATCTTCCTAGGGATTTCTCTGCCGAGCTGCTACACGGCTACTCAAATGCTCTGCTCCCGCCAGTGCTCCCAGACAGACAATGTACAGGAAGCGCAGTCCAAGGAAACGGGTCCGCACCGAAGGTCACCCAGCAAAGAAAGCAAAACCCTCAGCAAGCAGCATGGAGCAGTCAGGGAGCTCAGGCGCATCGTTTAACTGCCTCCAGCCTGGAAAGGGCTTTCACTCCCTACAGCCAAAGCAGAAGCTCTGCAACGACAGTGAGGAGCCCGTGGTGGGAGAGCTCGATGTTTCGGCTCCGGGAGGATGGTTCCAGACTTTTAGGAACAGCAGCTCTGGTTGCAGTACTTCACTCGGGTGACACAGCAGTGAATCCACACCTTAGTAACTCACTCATCGATTAAAACTATCATTTGCACAGGTCCCTAAAGGTCCTTGGTGGAACTCTTACATACTGTCACCCAGGAAACAACAATGAGAATTACACTTAAAACAATTCAAAATTAATTGCTCAATTTAAAAGAAAGTATAAAGGATGAGAAGCATTTCTCATTCACGCTATCAATGCAGAAAATAATAATAATCTGCTTCATGACCAAACCATTTTAAGTCACTTTTACATTTTTAAGACTGCAAAACAATTGAAAAGAGAAGCCTCTTGTTAGTTAGTTGAGCCTCCTTTTAGTTGAGGAATTACAGTTTCTGACAATTAAAACTGGAATTTTAATAACGCTTAATGATTTCCCTCTTATCAAGTTATTATGTTTTTAGTTAGCAATAAACTAATTCATTACTAAATTAGCTTTTCAAGCTATTCTCAATAAAGAAATTTCTTCCCAGTAATTTTCTACTGTATTTTAATTTTATGCCATTACTATCAAGCATCCAGTTTTACTCCCCTAACAACATGGGTTGTGACTCAGAGCTTTGGAATTCATTGCCCTAATTTATGATAAACTAAGACTCCTCAAATAAGCTTGTGCTGTTTGTATATTCAGCTACAAAACTAATAAACTCTACTCTTTATGAAAAGCAAAACCAGCTGACAATTCAGCTTGTGCAGAACATCAAGGTCCATTTGTAGCAACCACGTCGAAGTTTTATCCCCACACATCTTTCCCCCTCGGTTCAGTTTGACTCTTTTAGAAAAGGGAGAAGGCTGTTTTTTGACACAAATCATTTGGAGGCAGATGCTTATAGTTAATGTGAGGGTGGACCTGTAACAGACATCATAAAACACCATGATTGCCAGCCTCTGAAGTACCTGGGATAAAACCAGGGAAAATGGAAGCCTGGGGGATTTGTATTTTACAGCTGTGAAACAATCATTTGAGCCATTCTTCTGGGCTGATACAGTTCATTAGTCCTATTACTTTCTTTCCGGGAGACTTGCCCAAATAACCCCAAACCAACGGACCTCCCCCTCCAAACCCCCATCCCAGGTATCAGGATGAATCCTGAACCTGTTTAAGCCAACTGCAGCCACCTCTGACCTCAATTGCTATGTCTATGCTAGAAAATTTAATCTGTGGGGTGCTTCTAGGCTTTGGCACTCAATCTGTGCATTAAGCTGTGAGACTGGTCCTAGTGTGATTTTAGCTCGGGCATGGTTTGGGAGGCAGCACGACCAAGGAATGTGAGTTAGGCTCTGCGCACGTGGGCATGCTATGGAGAGGAGGGGGCTGAGATTTATGGTATTACAAATACATTTGTGATTGCGATACCTGAAGAGATGTTCCTGTCTGGACAGGTGGGTGCTCTGTGTTCCAGGTACAGAACTGAAGATCACATTTTGTGACCTGTATGATTCCTTTCCTATATTCACGAGAATCCCTATTTCATAACAAGAAGTGCACCTGTGTGCCACCTTTGGCTTTTTATTTATTTTTGATAAAAACTCAGTTAAGAGTAGCTTGTTAGACAGGGCTTGAAATGAGAGAACTACTTACATGGAAAGCAAAACTCTGGATACAGTGATTTCTGCTTTGTTTACTTGATAAGACGAAACTGCACGCATTGACTGTGCACTGAGAAATTAAGCTCCTGTGTTTGTACAGAGGTGGATCACAAATTAGGTTTCTCGCTATCAGAGATAAATTTCACAGACTGGTAAAACTTCATGCATAGTAAGGTGGGTATTTCATCTGAGTTTATCAACAGATAAAGGTGACTTCATGGGTCCTATTTTTTAATGAAATTTGGGCAATTTTTGTCTTGGTGTGAGTTAAAAAAAAGGTCTCAAAAATTGGAAAGACTTTCCAATTTTTGAGACTTAGTTACAAGTAGTATTAGTATTTTCTTCCTTAAATAATCTATCAAAAAAATAAATCAACACTCCTACACATCACATTTATCATCCTCAAAAATGCCTATAGGTGTACCTACATAGATACAAGGCACTGATGACTTTACAGTCAGAAAAAAGGAGTATTACAATGTCAGCCCTGCAGCTTCCATTTCCAGTGGACCTCAAAGGGCAGAAAATCTTTCGACTCTTGAGCTCCAGGTATAAAACAAGTCTGCAAGCTGAAGGAGGTGTCTCTGCCTTGCACTTCTTTCACTGGATCTCATTAGAAAGAGGTTAGAATCATTCTGGAGCAATACAAGATCAAAGCTGGACGATAAGAGATTGCAACTGCAATGTTTGTACACTCGAAAAGCACTTCTGCACTGACATGAAAGGAAAACACGCTGCACCTAGTTCAAGACAGAATTCCTTGCTGGGAACAGTTTTGTTGTTGTTTATTTATTTTCACAACCTTAGAGTTTGCTTTTAACCTTAAGGAAACAGTCTGTTCATTAAAAGAGATTTTTCTTGTACTGTTGAAAAGAGGAATCAAGCTAGTTTCCAAGCACAAGCTGCCAACTCAACTCCCAGCCAGCACAGGCCAGAAGTAGGTAAGAATTTTGAAAAGATGAGGTACTACAGAAATGTACAGCTTTCTAATTAGATATCTCAAAAATAAGCACTATCAATAAATAAAGTAAACATGGGTAATGAATTCAGAAGATTATATGGGAAAGTCAAAATACTGCATTAAAAAAATCAAACAAATTTTCTTAGAGATAAAAAGTGAAACAATTTTTTTTTCAATTTTCTGGCAAAGCACTATAGATATTTTCAGAATTTCTCATGATTTCTTCAAAAATTTGTATTGCCAGTGTGTTTGGCCTGTAGTCACTGCTTGAAGTTTGGAGACAAGACCTGTCAAATGGACTTTAAAAGAAGCACAAGATTAATTTTAGCTCCATGATTGTTACAGAAGTAGTCCGTAAAATGACGAATTGCTTGATGTGCTCAGAGATCTCATTGCAATTGGTGGCTACCAGTAGTCCCCTTCTGCGAAATCCAAATGATGGGATCATCTTGTCTCTAACCCCAGCCCAATAAACATGTTAATATTGTATTTCATGTTGAACTGCATCAAAAAGCAAGAACAGATCTAGAATATCCTATAAATTAGATGGAAGAAAGAGGCACAGGCTCATTGTATCAACTTTGACTTGAAAGATAAATTGATGTCCTGTGTCTGTTCTAAACACTAGCTATAAACAGAAATTCTTCCTACATTGTGCAAATGTCTACTAAGTCCCCACCGAACTGAAGCATCTTCTGCATTTCTGAGGTTGCTGCAGAAATTCCATAAGGCCAGAAGAAAAGGACAAATCTAACATCACACAACAATTCATTCAACTTGCTCAATTTCTATATTTTGAAAATGACAGAAAACAATAATTTTATGCCCCTTTCATCCAGTTTAACTAAGATAAAAATTAATGATTAGCATGCTGAATTTAGACAATGTTCTCAATGAAGAGAAGTCAATTCACAGTACTGACTCAAGTCAAACATGTTTCAGCTGCTGAATAATTATGTTAGAAAGCTTCATTTTGTTTTGAAGTTCTGAGGAGTATGGTAAAACAAAATCCAGACATTTCAGGTATGATTTTAATTTGGTAGTCTCATAGCTCAAAAATTGTTCAGTCTAGACACATCATATTTGTTTCACTTCACAACAGTGACTTTAGCGTTTTATTGGCAAAGTTGAGTGGCTATTTTGGAAACACTCAGTTAGATCTGGTCAGCGTAAAAATGTCCAGCTCCGTTCCGTTCACGTACAAAGTGCCTCATAAGCGCACCACAGTGTCTGAATATAAACTGTAGCACCAGCAGTTACGAAAAAGGAAAATATCAGGAAAAAAACAAGTACTAGGAGAGTACTTCAGTTTAACTCTCTTTATTACTTACATTTTCTATGTATCTGATACATAATCACAAAAGCTTTTTAAAGTTTGAGAAGTGATTAGAATCTCTCTTTAATTTTGATGCCTTTGTGTGCTTACTGATGCCTGACTTCTAGTGTCTTTGTTCGCAAGAAAACAAAGGTAATTTTTTTAAACCAAAGTTTGTTAAATGTCGTGTATAATTTTACATGACGCTACAAGATAATCATGGCTAAACAGACCAAACCAGGAAGCTCACTGTTTGGTATACAGTTATCAGCTTTAACAATTTAGGAAGCGGTCCCACTGAATTTTAGATATCTTTACAGTTATAGGCATCTACCCCTGAGCTGTACAGATTCTGGGCAGTCAGCACAGGAAAAGCTGCCACATCAAAGGACCATTCAACAGAGCTGAGGTATTTTAGGTTTTTTCTCTAGGATGAGACAAAGTAAGCCTTAGGAGTACCTCATGTCCTCCATCCATTACACAGCACATCTAAATTTGCTTTGATGAATCCCATCCTTAGTGTTCTCTTCTCGCGATCATAAATCGGTATCTGTAATAACTGTTTTTACAAATCCCTTTCATCCACTGTTTAGTCTATAAATATTCTGATCCATCCAACCATTTAGCGTAAGATTTGGCTCCATCATATACACATATGTGTGGAAAAAAACACATACCCCTTCTCAAGGAAGACAATTTTATCTGAAAAAGATGTCCTGAACAAACATACTGCTCTGTTTCTTTCATACAGGACTTCACTATTAACTGTTACTCAGAAGTTTTAAGATATTCATGATCCCCTTACTGGCAGCCTTTTGTCCACCCACCACAGCAATTGAGAAAGATGATTCCCCCTCCTGTGGTTTTCAGTGTCACTGATTAAACAGAAAAATAATATTTCAAAAATCTCACAAAACATTAGAAATGTCAATATTTCAGCAAATATTTGGGTGTGAACTATGTACACAAGATACGTGTCTGGTGTGTTAAATCTGAGAGAGTAGGAAAGCATAAGTAAAGTTCTGAATTATCATATGAGGCAGTTGAGTGTGCTGCGAGTAATATGCTGCTTTATCAGTTGGAAGCAGATGGACTTTCCTGAAAAGGGATGGTAAGTCTATTAATGGAAATGCGCTGCCTGTTCACTGGGGTACCCAGGTAAAAAATGCCTCATAATTTGTTCTTTCCTAACTATGCCTGCTAGGCAATACAGGAAAATCTCAGTAATCACAAATTTCTTTCTAAATTCCATTTTGTACAAAATATGTAGAAAATTACCCAACAACTGTCTTAATGAAACTTCTGATGACAAATCACGGGGTTAATGAAGATGTTTATAAGCACAGAGAAGAGATAAGCTGTTGGCAAGAGGTGCAATAATCTCCTACACTCACCTATCAAAATCCACTCTTCTACATCAAAAGAAAGTTAATAGCATGTATATGCAAACCTTAAACAACTCCCTAAATGAGCACAGACAGCCGCTGCAATGCAGCTTTTATATTCAAACATATAAAACTATGTGTCTGGGCAAAGAAAAAAGGTGGTGAAATATTAAATGTTCAGCTCCTTCCGCACCCAAGAGTTACAGGCACAACAACACCTGCAATTGCATCTCCTGGAATTAAACCTCTTTATGCGAGAAGTTTCACTAAATCTATTTGCGAAGGTGAAGAAAAGAAATAATTTTATTTCTTCTTCTTCTTTTAAATTAAAGAGCAATTTGAAATCCTTAGAGCTCAGAGAGGAGCTGATCGCTGTAAAACCGCTGTGGGGTGAGGACGTCAGGTGAGGCCTGGGCCATCTTGCCCTCGACAAACCCACCAGCGGCCCCGTGGCGCTGACTGCCAGGCCCGTGGGCACCAGCCCGCCTTCAGCCGCCATCACAGCCCCCCAGGGAGCCAGTGGCTCCTGGGCTCGCGGGCAAGACCCCGGGACACTGCCGCCATCTCCTGGGGCTGTGCCTATTCCCAGGCACGCAGAAGGAGCGGCACAAATGGCGTCCCTGGGATGGGGAGGGAGATGGTCCTGCACACCCTGGGCACACCAGCAAGCATGGCAGCACCGGTGCAACCTCCAACGCAAAACATCGCTTCAAACGATGAAATAAAATCAGCCAACAGGCCTTGGGTTTACCTCTGCTCTGGGTGTGGGTGGCGAGGTGCCGGTGGGGGGCTGAGGGGAGGTCGCGGCCGCCCAGGGCTGGTTCCAGGTGGCTCCAGGGGCCCCACTACCGGGCACAGCTGAGCCCCGCAGCCATGCTGGTGGCACCTCGGAGATAGCGTGTTTAGAAATGAGCAAAGTGCTTCCCAGCCACCCAAGCTGGAGCGGGTGGATGTGTCCTGAAGGACCCACAGCCCAGGCTGGGTCAGGTTCGCCCTGAAGGCCAGCAGCCCATGGTGGCCCCAGGCTGGAGCAAGAAGCAACGCGAGGAGGACGGAGCGGCAGCGGGGAGCTGGCACGGACCGACCACAGCCCCTGGCCCCGTCCCCCCGGTGCCACCATGGAAATGCTTCAGCAGCAGCTCAGCTGCTCTGGGCCCTGGAGCTCTGCCCCAGAGGGCTGCTCTTTGGGTGGACGAGGTTCAGAACCAATTCCCACATCCCCACACAGTATGAAACACTCCATGAATCGGTGAGGGTCACAACCCCAGGCTTTATTGGGATGCTTCTGCTACCCAGCAAAGGCAGTTTCGCATGGTCTGGCAGTCACTGCTCTCTTTGATGCCAGCGTTCAAAGCGTTGCCCTTTTCGGGTCTCTCATAACAGGGAGATCTGCACTTCTCTATATGAAAGCCTAATTGTACTTAAGCCCCAGCACTGAATACATATAGCTATGCACCATTTACAGATTACAGCAACATATAATGTAACGCAAACCAGTACAGGAAAAGCTGTTGATTCTGACTTTTAACTAAAATTTCTCATTGCCAAGAATGCAACTTATTGCTTGCTGGTTTTCCGTGTTAATGTGAACAGTCACACAGGCATCAGGGCTGAGGAGCAAAGACTGACAGCAGCTCCTCACTGCAGGGACATACTCCTGATCTCCTATGGAGAAATGTTACAAATAAGCTTTGTGACCATAACACGCCTTCGCTCATGTCTGAAAATCTGTTAACCTCGGTAGATCACTTGCAGTGTGGTTTCCTGCGCAGCTAACGATAAAGATCTGTTAGTAATTTTGTATTCAATCAGTACACAGAACTTCAGTACTGGAAAAAGCAGCTTAGTCATTTCTTTCCCTATCAATATCTTGAATTCTGTTTAATGTTTATACAAACTAAAAAGCTAAACAGCTTTCAGCTGGTGGGGAGAAGGGAGGAGGAAGGAAAAAGAGACAGCAATGATATGTGGCAAGATAACAACCCTGACATGAAACCCTTGTGTCGTGCCACATTCTGTCATTAACATTCACAATCCAATCAACAAATCAGATTCCCAAAATTACAAAGTATACTCTGTCATCTCAATGCCAATACTTTACTAAAAGTAGACAGACAGCCCAGGGGAAATAAGTCAATGGCTTTCCTATCACCATTTAACTCTTCTGCTCAAATACAGATTTGGCTTTGAACAGGATTTATTTAATTCCGAGTATTGGAAAAAGCTTGCAACTGATTACTACTAAGGGCAATAGTAATCAAAATTTGTTGTTGATATACGTTTACTCAGATGAGTTAATATGAGAAAAATACTGTAAATAACTCCCGAAGTATATAAACTCAGTTGGTGATAAATGACATTAAGCTCTAACGAGATGTATCTATGAAAAGACCAGAATGGCCTATACCCTACGAGGACAGAGAACTGGTGCGGACCAGAAGCTCTGTGCACTGTATGCAGGCTTTAACTTCCACAGGCAATCTCATAAAAACAGTCACTTCTGGCTGATTCACTATAATTGCTCCTGTGTTGCAGCGCTGCTTTGCTATTCTGTGATTTTACAGGTCATTACAGTAATGGAAATGCTGTCATCTAGACAAAACATAAAAGTACACATTTCCCTTGAGAACAGATAGCAACCCGAGTCGCATTTTCTAGCTGGGATAACCATGTTTTTTGCCTATACACACCTCCTTCTCTATTTCAGTTTAAATCAGAGAGGTAGTATTGTTTCTATACATTCACAGTAGAAGTGATGTGCCCTAAAACATAATAATTCTGTTTTCCCTGTATATACAGATTTCACAGTGATGCTTTGGGAAGCAAAGAAAATGACAGGGTTTTTGACAAATGACATGAGTGGAGGTGACATAGATTTTTAAATATTTAAGAAAAATAAGATGCCTCAGAAACTGGGGGGAGGATTCGTATCTGTTTTCTTTCCCATTACATGCAGAGGTGAAAGTATACTAAAGGCCATTTTCCTCTTCAAGGAAAACTTAACTGTGCCAGACCAATCTCAAAGTGATGTGAACCAATGCTGCCAGCAATACTAAAATTTTCAGGTACCTAGCTAGGTTCTGCAAAAACAAAAACCCAAAAAACTCTAAGCCAACAATGAAATTTGAAGGTAAGAAAAGTCTCCGGGTTAAATTGGTAAGGACTGTTGATTTTTATTTTGTTTATTATTGCCTTTCCCTGGAATATGGGGTACAGTGTATTCCCTACAAATATGCTTTATTCAACATATTTTCTGCTTCTACAGACACTTAAGCTGTTGACAATGGCCTTCATTTTTTATGCTCTCTTTCTGAGACATCTTGTAATTGTGGCTTTTAACATTTTACTGTAAGTCATAAGTTACACATAAGGTCATCAGTGGCCCCGAGGAGCATATAAGCAATATGCTTTGTGAACCTTCTCAACTAGACATTTACTGAATAATTGCAATGTTGGTGGATAATCCTTAAAAACACAGGTGCTTCCATTCCTATGGCACACAATCACATTAGCTCTATGTTTCTGCTGAAGTAATGCAATTCAAGACTTAATAACAGTATTAAATTGTATAATTAATTTAGAGGCATTAAAGCACACCAAGATGTATTGAGACAATTAAGATCTTTACAGACATTGCCTTATGACAGTTGCTGCCTCTGGAAGGCAACACAGCATTAGCATACAATCAGCCCAACCAAGAGCTCTCACTGGGATAAGATTTTAAATTACTTAATAAAGACTTCACAGGCAGCAATTCTGTGATCATCTTCATGGGGTTCATGAGTCAAGTAAGGTCCTGATTTGTTACAAGCTAACAATGAAATTACAGAAATCATGTATCTTGCTGACATTACACAAAATGAGACAGAAAGCTCAGCTATTTTTCTAACTGCAGCAAGAGGAATAATGTTAAACCCGAAGTTAAAACCCCCAAGGCTGAACTCAGTAGAGGTCTTGCATTAGTATCAAGAAATGCCAATGCAGAATACCCAACAGAACTTACTGTGTTGGATTTTTTTCTTGCAGAAAATGGGCCAATATAGGCAACTTCTCAATTAACTGACTGGAGGAGGAACAATACCACTTCAGTGCTACAAAAATGATAACTGCATCAATTCTAAAAACACTGCATCTTTTCCTTCAGCAATATCCCCATGGCTCAGTTTCCCAGAGACATAGGAAATGCCCTGAAGAGGGCTGTTAATACCATGTAAGGTAACGACTTCTTTCAGTCTGATCTGAATCATCCCTTGCAGCAGCCTCTCTCCATGCTTGCAGGAAAAAAGTCCAATGGCTAATTTAGATTAAACATCCAACAGCTAGCCAGATACCTTCAGGCAAGTTGGATTCCACCCAAAGTTAAGTCAAGAGTCTGAGTAAAAATCTGGCCTTTTCCTTCCTATAAAATAGTGATACAGTCAAGATCTGAAGATTTTCCAAGCCAGCAAATATCACCCCCTTCACAGCCATCTCAAAATGGTCTGAAACCTACAGATTGTTAAACTAAACTTCTACAGCTTATATCAAGTCTGCCGAAGCAACACAGCTTACTCAGTAATTCCTATATTTCTACCTGTTTTGTCTGGCTGTTGTTTAGTTAGCAACACTTCTGAGCAGAAATCTAAGCATTAAGAATGTATAATGAGAAAATGAGTTTGACATCACATACAGGAATAGTTAATGTTTTACAGTTTTCTATCGTAACACTTCCAACCTTTGCAAACATATGCGAATGGAGAAATCATTTGGTTTCATCATTCACAACTAAACTGGTTTTGCCATGAACTCTACAAAGGACAGCAGTTGTTGAACCGAGCCCTGAAGTAGAGTGGAGAGTAAAGTGTTGTCTGCTCCAAATTCCCACCTTGTTCAAAAGATAATGCATCCCTTAACCATCCTTATCCACAGGAAAGAGACTGTCCTTGCATTGACAGGATTATTCTGAGAGCATAAAGCTACGATACCACCCCTTCAGCAACAGTCATGCCACCTTTCTTTCTGCGTAGGGGTCTCGGTGGTCCTGCAGACATCTTCCCATCCTCTGTATGCTTTGGTACAGCACAGCTCAGCTCCAACAGGCATTAGGGAAGTACTTTACGCCCTCCTATTTTTTTAAATAGTGCTGCCAGCCAAATAACTATATTGCTTACACAATTCTGAATGTTACCGTATTCCTATAGTTATTCATCTCTTTAAAAAAGAAATTGCCTGTATGTGCTTTTTTTGAGTTTTGGAATCAGGTAATAATCTCATTCTACACTGAGTCAATGAAAGAAATCCAGAATCAACCCCCATGAAGCAAAAACAAGGTAAAAAAAGAAGCAAGAATTCCTAACTGGTCAACACTGGTCCTATTCTTCTTGAAGAAAGCTTAGCAAAGCACTTATGAAACTGCTTCTGATGTCATCTGTTCCTTTGAGTAGTACAGTTTTCTTATGGTGAACTAATTTAGCAGGAATATCAGTTCAAACAACAGGCTGGTTATACTATAATATCCAGTAATTTTCAAGGACAGCCCTTCTACCTTGCAGCACATAAATAAGTCTCATCTGAAAAATTTTCTTCCCTACCATGCAACTTCAAAGAATTGAACTTTTCAAGGCTCCGCTGTTTGTATGGTTACACAGTTTAAGAATAGCTCTTTCTCAGCCCAGTAAACAAAAGAACAACTAGGAAAATTTTAATAAGCCTTTAAATTCAAAAAGCAGTGTGAAATTATGAAAAGTGTGTTGATGCCTCAAACACTGTTATATATGCATTAGATGTAAAAATGTCACCTATTTAGAAGCATACCACTATGTGATCTCAAAGAGAAGAAAGCAGAGTAAGGGAACACAGGATGGGTAAGAGTATGGGTCCAGCAACGCCATCTCCCAGGTGGGGTAAGCCTTCAACTAGGTGGAATCATCTTTTTATTTCAGGCAAAGGGAGTGGTTGTTGGTTGTTTACTTGAAAATTTAACTGAGACGCATTTCACAGCAATGTTAGCTTAGACGAGAGATTTGCTCTGGTGCAGCGAACAGAATTTTATAATGCACATGACTTTGACAATTGCTTTTACTTAAAAGAAGCCTATCTTTTCACAACTGTCTAGCATTCAAATGACTTGGTAAACCCATGATACTCTCTCCAGTAAATCGATGTGCAACCAGTCCATGGCTGTTTGCTTTAGACACAACATTTTCTCTGGGATTTTATACTTTTAACGAAGAAGCGTCCTGGTGAGACCTGGGGGACGACAAGTTGACCATGAGCCAAGAATGCCAAGAATGTCAATGGGATCCTGGGGTGCATTAAGAGGGGTGTGGCCAGCAGCTCAAGGGAGGTTCTTCTCCCCCTCTACTCTGCCCTAGTGAGGCCCCACGTGGGGGTACTGTGTCCAGTTCTGGGCTCCCTAGTTCAAGAAAGATGAGGAACTACTGGAGAGACTCCAACAGAGGGAGATAATTAGAGGACTGGCGCATCTGTCCTATGATGAAAGGCTGAGGGAGCTGGGCTTGTTCAGCCTGAAGAAGGCTGAGATGGGATCTTCTAAATATCTTAAGGGTGGGTGTCAGGAGGATGGGGCCAGACTCTTTTCAGTGGTGCCCAGCAACAGGACAAGGGGCAACAGGCACAAACTAAACCATAGGAAGTTCCGTCTGAACATGAGGAAGAACTTCTTCACTCTGAGGGCGATGGAGCCCCAGAACAGGCTGCCCAGAGGTGTTGTGGAGTCTCCTTCCCTGGAGATACTCAAACCCTGCCTGGACAAGGTCCTGTGCAGCCTGCTCTAGGGGAACTTGCTTTGGCAGAGGGTTGGACTAGATGATATCAAGAGATCCCTTCCAACCCTTGCCATTCTGTGATTCTGTGAAGCACGTATCTTCTTTGAGTGACGGGGAAAAACTCCACTCTGAACAAGTATCTTTCATAGATTGTTTCTGGTCCTTCTAACAGTCCAACAGTACTTACTAAATCATAGGACAGATTTGCTGGACTTTGCCCTAGTTTCCTCTCACAAGTCTGAGATTATTAAAAAACGCTTAAATTCACATGAGATTACTAGAAAAATAGCTCACCATCAACATACCCTGTTGCGCTGGAGTGATAGGTTATTGCCCGTATCCTTGCCTGCCAGTAATCCCAATTATTAATTAAAGCTGCTCCAACCCAACTAACTCTACTCAATCCAAAGCTCAGCTCAGAAGGAAGAGGTACAAGGAAAGGAGTCAGTCTTCTCCACTTCTGAATGCACCTCATTCAAGACGAAGAGTCAATATCGCTGTCTCTTAAAAGATGATGTTGATATAATTTTGGAGTAAATTTTTGCATAGCATTTATACTTATTCACTCTTAGATGTTAAAGCTTTCAGGGGAAGCAAAAGTCCCAACTCAACCAAAAAACAACAAAATATTTCTAGGAGCAGAGAGTTTAGAGTGGTCCTGAATTTGCATTGTACTGCTGGAAGGAATTTGCAGGCTTTGCTGAAAACCAGTTTGCACAGCACAGCAGTTTTCCTGGGTTCCTCACAAAGACCAGCGAGTCTCATGCCAGGATTACTCCCAGCACAACGGGAGTAACCAACTTATAGTGCATTACCTACACACTCTCCAATCTACCTCTATCTCTTGGTTCAAGAAAGTAGTTTGCTGAACTCTCCTATAAGAACTGGTACGATGGAAAGATTGCCACGTGCTTTGTGGTGGTACACTCCAGAACACTGCACTGCAAGTCACATCAGAAAAATACGTTGAGCTACAGCTCATTCAAAAAAAGGAAATTAAATTTTTCTTCTGCCAGAGAATCACTGAAGTTTCGTATGTTCAGATTAATTGTATTTGCTAACTTCAATTTTCCAGCCCCAGGATCAAATGATCAGATGCTTGGGAATTCTATATATGTAAGAATTAAAGTTACAAGATAAAAAGGTCCACAAAACCTGTTGGCAAATACATTACATCAATAGCAAATAAACAAATTTAAACTCTACATTGCTATAAGACTTCAGCTGATGCTAAGGAGTGGGTTTTCCACCTGACAAGAAGTTCTTCTAAGAATTTTAATCATGAAAAACCTTATTTGCTATTACATAAAAGTTCTTTTACTTGTTCAGAAATTAGAAAAATAGCAAATTCCTACCGCAAGTTGACATATCTTCAAATACTAACATTATAGCAAGGAAAGAAAAAAGCACAGTTTAAAAATGGTCTAATTCTTCCTCATGCATTGTCTGTACATTCTCTGATTTCATCTTTTTCACTCGCATCAATACAAACCAAGTTCCTCTTCACAAGAATGTATTCTTACATCAAAGTCTTGTTAATGTTGACATTTTGAAGACTACTTCAAGTTCTTTTTATTGCCAAAGGAATACAAAGAATCCAGCGAGATGCACTCTTTTCCATCCAGGTTATTTCTTTAAACAGAGCACAAGCCAAAAATAAAAATATTCCAGTTTTATATACTTCTTCAAATTGAATTGATTTTTTGACCTTTCAGAATTTTAGCTATAATCGGGTATCAATTTATGCAGAAAACTCGTATTTTGAAAAAACCAAAAGTATTTTGAAAAATATTTGTTCAAGTGAGATTTTTTTTGGTTTTGTCCCCACATTTTTTTCAACTTTTTTTTTTTTTTAATGTGATATCTAAACTTCCTCAAGTTTTATCTTCTGTTTTTCTCTTTTTTTTTCTGGCAAGTAGTTATCAAGATAACAATCTTGATTATCTAAGACAATAATCAATGACCAAAACCAGAGAACAGTTATTTTACAAATAACTGCCAAGTCCACTTGTGTGGTTAGATAACAATTTAATTTAATTGGTAAAAAGATACCTCTACATTTTCTTGCCCTTTGCCACAACTTTGAGCCTTGTTTCTCCAAAAATTTGTGAAATTACTTGATATGACTCGGGTGTTTTGGCTTTTCACATGCTGATGTGAAACACAGGAGCCATCACCACAGACTACCCAACTCCCCTCAAGCCGTATGGTTATGCAGCACATTCGATTTATACCATACGCTTGCAGATTCTGGCTGTATAATCATCTGCATCTTTGGACTCTGTGGTAAGATATAGCATGCAGATCATTTCACATCCGAGGGGCACTTGGAGGGAACACTGCATTTCAGAGGCCAGGAAGCCACATCATTACGAGAGTAGCTCAGAAGTTCTTCCAGTGTGGCCAGCCCAGCTGCCTGAGGAGCCCATCAAGAAACAGATGTTAGAAAATATCTCACAAGAACTTGCCATTTGCATCCTGTGACTGCCATCCAAGAAGGAAAAAAGGTGGATGAACCATATGATGTGACAGAATAGCTGGCAATCCCTGGAGAGGGATCCTGATTGTATCCTGATCAAACGATTTACAAGAGTGTTTGAAGCAGGAGATTAATACTAACAGGTAACTAATGATGTACAGCATGTTTGCTAACAAAACCTAAATATATCTAGTAAGGAAAATACAGGTTTAGATATTTATTTAATCTTGCTAATTAGTTACATTGTTTGCAATAATATAAACATAACTTGTTTGTTAGCACAGCAAGATAGATGTAGCTAAATTCTGGGACATTATGAATAGCAGGGATGGTAAATGCGATGGCAGTAATTTATTTTTCCTTTGCATTAGTCTTATGTTTTATTTTACAAAATTAACAGGGTATTTTTTCTTTCATTTGTGCCTGGGGATACATAACCGTACTGTTCACAGGATCCCTTACCTGGTTTACAAGCAGGTAATAAATGAATAGTGAAATGGACAGATTAACAACATATTTCTTAAATCCAAGACAAATTTTTGTTCAACTATCAGCAATAATACCTATAAATGTGGAGATATATTTAAAAAGTAATTTCTTAAACTATACCCTCTTTCACTTATTTTGCGTACTTCAAAAAATTTGTTGAAAAACAGTAACAGTATGTATTTCCAGGGAACTGCTTCTCAATTTTACAGTTCGTAGATTCAAAATAAGCAGTTTGTGTAAAATTACTTTAAATTCATTAATTCTATAAGAACCTTACTCATTAATGTTCCTGACAAGAACAGCTACTACAGAAAGCAAAGCTCAGAGTAAGCAAATATCCCAGAGAGTAATGAGCAAATTATTGTCTACCCTGTGTGGAAACTGATACTTTTTCTATTATTTTGCCAAGTGAGTTTCAAACCTGGACAAATTAAACCAAACGTCTATAGGATACTGTTCCGTAATCTCATTTGTGGAAAACTAGACCTTAACACTATTCTAGATATAATCTCTGTTCTGCTTCTCTTGTCTCTGTAATTGACCTGAACATCATCAAGTGTGAGACTAATCACAGAGAAGGTAAGCACAGAGCATTATCTACCCTGGCAGCATCACTAGAGCAGAAGCATCCTCTATCAGCGACTCTTACACAGTATCTGCTGTGTATTAGCTCTAGCAGATCCAGACCGAAGGAAGGTCATTGCCTCAAAAGCCTGTAGAGATGAATGGAGAAACTGAGACAGGCAGTTAACAACAACAAAAAAAAAGCGGCCTGAGCCCACTCTGCCTTGGGTAATTTGTCTTGTTACAAGTCCCCAGAGATATACATGGAGCTCAAAGAAAGAGACGGCCCATAACCCATGCACCCTCCTTGAACCAGCATTCCCATCAATATTTTACTCCTCATCTCTAAAACAATCAGACAACTTTCCCTTTGAATTGTGACTTCAAAGCAACCAAAGTTTTGGATCTGAAAAAGTTTTGTGATTATATACTTAATCTAATAAAAAGTAGCACACAGGATGATTTACAAAGTATTTTCCTACAAAGGATGACAATTTCTTTGGAATCTTTCCTGTTCCAAGCATCCCTGGGATGACCATTAAACCCTGGCAGCTTAAAGACTACCTCTGTGTATTTATCAAATCTTACTCCAGCTCTTACAAGATAAGATGAAAGGATACTGTTACCAGCCAGGCTCAAGAGTTACGGCAGTCTAAACTGCAGAGCACTTTACTCGCAGACATTTTTTTTTTTAATATAATTTTGAGTAGGTTTTTTTTGTTGTTGTTGTGGGTTTGTTTTTTGTGTTGGGGTGTTTCTTCCCTGAAGTAGAATAAGAAGTCATAAAACAACGTAAGTAAATAGAGAAGGACAGTGTTTTCTTCTGAGACAGCTGTAGTCCAGTAGCTATACAAAACAAAAGGAATATTATAAAATGCATTGGAGGGAAAACCCCTCTCTTCTACATGCATTGTAGCTGACGGCAAAAGCTGGCATTTATTCTCAAAAGAACGCCCCCCCCCAAAAAAAAAAACCAATTGCCCTCCATCACCCCCCCAAGTTCTATAGGTGTTTGCTCGCAGCATTACAAGCTACCTGAGCTTTTGCTGAGTAATGTCTTTTGATTTCAGATCCAACATTTTCTCTCTGCAACTCTCTGCTTTTTCTTCCTTCTGATTATGTTTTGTAGCACACTTGATCAAGTGGGTCTTTCCCAAGAGGATGCTAAAACCAAACCTGGGACCAGCCTGGTTGCTGACTAGCCCACTGTGGTAAGGCAAGGTAGCAATGATGCTCCGCTTTCCCACCCCAAAACTAAGTAGGATATCATATTCAAAGCAAACTTTGAAAAGAAAAGCAAGCAGTAGTCTGAACCCCAGTCTATCAAATTTCATGCTACATTTGAAAAACAGAAACTAGCTTATAATATAGTAATAAAAATGCAATAATGAAGTCTGTGTTTTCTTTCACCCTTCTTTCCCTCTTTGCCTTACTTTCCTTTCCACTTCTGTTAATGCGATTTCAATCTTTTAACTTACTCTTTCTTGAGCTGTAGCATTTTGTTTTGTGGGTGTCTCCAGCACCCTTCAGCCTCTAAAATCTCCTGTTCATTTTCATACCCTTCCCTTCTGTTTCTCCCTATTACTCAGAAGTTCCCTGTTCCTTTCTCTTCTTCCCACTAGATCTCATTTCTTTGAGCCATTTCTCTCTTTTACCAATTTCTTGACACCCCTCTTGATGATCTTTTCTCAGCAACAAGTAGTATCCGAACTGCTGCATCAGTGCCACACTAGTTTAGAAGTTTAAGGTGTTTAAATGCTGTGTTTCAAATTTTTTTTTGTCACGGTCTATTTTATTGATTTATCTTTCAACTTTTGTATTCTGAATGGGACTTTTCACGGGCATTTTGGAGGAGAGTGAAGGTGAAAGCAGAGGGAAGTAAACGCCATAAAAGAGCTGCAGACAGCTTGCAAACAGCAATCTCCAAGAAAAACCAAACACATTGCTTTCATTCCCAGACAGCTTCCACTGCCAGGTGCCCTCACAAGGGCAAGAGGTGGCCTCTGACTCAGGACATGGAGACCCGCCACCATCATGTGCGTCCGAGGGAGCAAGAGCAGAGCAGAGCCTTCCTTTGCCTTCAAGTAGGGAGTAGAAAGGACACTTAGAATTGGGACCTAATTCAAAAAGATGCCCTAACAGTGCCACATAAAGAGAGAGATAAGGAAATGCATCACCGCTGCTCTAATTTACTTTTCTAGTGTATAGGTTGAAGTTATTTATCTCTGCAGGTGTCCCTTATAAAATATGGTAATGAGGGCATGAACCTGGTCATGAGGCACACTGAGTTGTGAACTGCAACTATAAAATCCTGTAAAGAAAAAGCCTGGGAATCAGTGTTGATATAAGCACAGGAAAGAGAAAAGCAAGCCCAAAAATTGTGAAATTTATTCAGGGATATCTACAAATTACTAATATTTTATATTACAACACTTGAATAGAAAATTAGATACGCTATTTCTTTTCACACACTTGTTAAAAAAACAATAAAGAAAGAAAAAGAAGGAACAATCCAAAGTTTCAATTCCTGGGATTCTTCTATATTCGGGAATATATCTGCTTCCTCAGACGATAACATGATAAATCTTCACAAGATCTTTTACTTTCCAAAAATCCTCATATATTCACAGAAAAATGAAAACCTAGGATATCTTGGCAAGGAAAGGCTCTTCAGCAAGAGCAAAACACCCAAGTGGGTAAGAAAGAACTACCAGGTATTATTTAAATGCCTGAGAAGATTTCTTTCCAAAGAAAGTTATAAAAATCAGAGGAATTGGTCTGAAAAAATCTTGCTGAAGAATCAGAAAACAGTAGAAAGCTCTGAACCAGCCAACCACCTAGCTGACAATTCTTCTGAGAGCCTTCTGACATTTCTTTTCTTGTTTTAGGCCATGGATTTATACAGTTATGCCCTTGAGTAAGTATTTCCATTTTATTCACAAACATGAAAATAAAAGAAATCTAAGCCTCATAGCTGTAGACAAACACCAATCCAACATACAAAAAGATAAGAGTAACACCCCATTTTCAGTTTTCTCATTTTCAAAGCCAGCTCCATGATTCTGGGGGTCCTGCTTCGTTATTCTGATTAGAGTTGCACAATTCTGGGAAAATTAAGCTACCACACCTTAACAAGTTCACAGAAAGAAAACTATCAGTGAAAGGGAAATTGTTTGAAGCACGACTTGGCTAGAGAGGTGGAAGAATCTGCTTCTAAATACAGAAGAAATGTAGAGAAGAGCATCCTGAATCCAATCCTGAAGAGCATGTCCGCTGATAGGAACAGTGCTTACAGGGAGAGCAAGGTAACTTCTCCAGTAACTCCAACAACCACGGCCAGGTTAAGGAACTAGGCCATGCACAAAACTGGAAAAGTCTGTTACGTCTAGTCTGTTCTTTCTAGCTATTGCCAACCTTTACAGTACTCAAAAAGACAAGAAAATACTTTTTCTGTAAACAGATTAAGATTAAAAACACATATTTTTTTGTGCAACTTTAGCATTACTTCCATAAAGAGATGCAAATTACAGCTAGAAGCTTCACACCGTTAGAAAGATAACTAGGTTTTGGTAACTATCAAGCAGAAGGACATCTAGAGAAGAATCAACTACCTACAACCATTTTTTTTTTTGTATTTTACTTAAGATTTAGGTGCTCTGATCACTTTAAGCGGTCCAGTCAGATGATGAATACTTCAGGTAGTTTAAATGCAGTACACTCCGTGTTCTAATGATTGCAGAATAAAACTCAGCATGCAGAGTTCAGCCAGAATACACTTTCTGAAAATGTCCCTCCCAAAGACCTTTCAGTATCTGAACTATGTTAGTGTCAGTTCTCTCATCATCACTCTTGTGCATTTTCTGCTATTACATGCAATTAAACCTCTTGTAAAAAAACCAAAACAACTCTCCTCAACCACCTCTAGTGTAAGCAGCAAGGCAAATCCTATGCAAAAATGCTTGTCATTCACATTTATCTCCAACGCTAGTTCCAGAAGCAAGTCAACATTTAAACTCCGAAATGTCCAAGTAAACATAAGTTAAGACACTTCAAGCACACAAGAAGTGTAGAAATTTTGTTTTGACACAAGCAAGTCCACTTCTGATGTCAGTGGACTCAATTTTTTGCACTTAACGCAGATTAAAGCACTTAACCAGTGATATGACTGATTTCTACGGAAAATTGGTATTAAGTTACTGATCACTTGATAGTATCAGCTGATACTGTTGCTACGATTAGTTTTGATGAAAAAGATTGATTTTGATTTTTAATTCCTAGCATCAGCTTTTAAATCCATTTCCAATATGACAGAAAAAAGATTTACTCCTCCTGTGCCTGACTGGCTCATATTACATCTCTTTATGTTCCACAGCAGTGTGCATGTCAAGGAGCATGCTAGGAAAATACCGTCCTCTCTTGCCACAGATTTCATAAAGGTGAAATGCCTGCTCTGTTACAGGTTCTGCAAAGCGCACCATTTGGTCTCTTGTTCCAGTTCCTCAGAATGGAGAACACGACTACAAGTAGCAGTTTCTCCATTTTTCACAGAATAACAGTAGCAATTGACCTCTGCAGGAGAAAGGCATGATTGTAGCTTGCTTTCTGAAGCAGGATCAACAGGCAAATGCCAGCTATTAAAAGACCACGGCAAAGTATTGAAATAAACCTTAGAAACACACGGCACTGACACAGCTTGCCACAGCACCCAGCCTTTACGCCACTGCCATGGGCATTACTTATTCTTCTCTTTCACATTTCATGCAGCACTCCTGCTCGGCTCTCTCAGAGCTACGTCTCTGATGTCAACTTTTGCTAAGCAACCAACTCCACAGATTGCGAGATGCTCATCTCTGGACTAGAACTGTGTTAGGCTAATAGGTTTAACCTTCTGCTTTCACTGCCGTGTGCTCCTCTTTGCTCCTACATGCTGGCTGTACTGCTCTGATGTACTGGGATGTACAGAAGGATAAAGGTGGTAGAAAATCCCTGTCACACAGGTTGGTAAGTCTGAACAGAACCAGACAAAAGAGTTTTGCCTCTTCTTGGGGTAGATTTTAACTGTATTTTTGGGTGATCCTGTAGGGCACAGATCAAGTATTAATGACTATGAAAGTACAGCCTGAGATGCTGAAATCGGAAACTTCTCTATTTAATAATGGAATATTTTACTTTTTCATTTTTTTCTCTTTGTAAAAGAAACTGATAATCGCTGGTACCTACAGTGTTAACATTTTTATGAGCAGTACAAAGCTCAAATGGTATATACAAATGGTATAGTTCACTTTCACTTTTGCTGGTACTGTTCCACATTTGAAGCTAGTTTTCTGTTGGTTTGGGTTATTGGGTTAACAGCAGCTTTACCATTAAATGGCAGCAGCAGAGTTATTCACGATGCGACAGTTACATCTTTGTGTCAGGAGAAACTTACTCACAGCATTTAACCAGTTTTTAACTTCACACACAATGTTATAGAGCCAACTGCGAAATGGTTCTAAATGATGCTTTAAATTTTGTAACTTCTTTTGATGTTGTCAAATGGAAGTTATAACAGTAAGCAATCTCCCTGGATTTGTAATGAAAGGTTTAAACTAAAGTTTATGATATAAAACATTACACAATCTCTTAGCAATCTCCCTCCTTCCCTTTTCTACCTCTCTCAAGCAAAAAATGACAAATCATTTTTCCAATCTGTTTCACCACATCGCTGCATAAACAGTTTTGCGGTAACACAGGAATGTGCGACAGGCAGAAAACAGAAGACTTCAGCATAGCTGGATATCTGTATTGTGAAACCCAAGATTAATACGGCTTTGAAGTTGTCGGTGCTGCTGAGACCACAGAGTATCCTTGCTTTCACATGACGCTACTGGAGACAAATGAATTATTCAGAGTTCTTAAAGCTCATCATTTATTTCTGCAGAAACCAAGATCGTACAATTAGGAAACAATGCAGAACCTGCTTGCTCAGAAGATCTAACCCTTGTTTACTGTAGAAGAAATGTTACCTATCGGCACAGTTATTAACTATTGTTAACTGGATTAAACTATTGTTAATAACTCACATTGACACTGCAGAACCATCATATCCACAGAAGATGGAAACGGGTAGGAAATAGTTAGCAATTGCGTAATTATTGTTCATCATTAAATACAGAACAAAATCCAATTAAAACTCTTAAATCCCAGGTTGAGTTAGAAGCAACATCAGTTGGAAGAGATCTCTATGTTAATAAACTATAGATATATTTCACTGGGATTATTAAACACCTGACCTTGTGTGGGCTTCACCAGGAGAAGCTTTTCCATGAGAAGCATGATGGACATGTTTTATAACTGGGAAAATAATTTGTGTACAATGATTTCTGGATGAATCTAATGTAAACCAACTTTCTTCCTTTCAAACCAGAGAGAAGAACCCAATTCCCTTTTTTAATCAACAAACCATGCCAACTTTATGCCTTTCCCACAAGGCAAAAGATTTTTTTAGAGCTAAACTGTGAAGCACTGTGTTTGATACAGTGCCATTTGGCAATTTAGAAAGACAGTATCTGAAGACCATCACAAACATTAATGCTGAAAATTTACCCAGGATATTTCTCAAATGACTAGGGAATATCTTTCTTCTTCTCTTAGGTTGAACACTTGAACCACCTTTAGTGGACACTAAATGCCAGCCTTGGCCCTGTTGACTTGTAACAGCTGACTGAAACATTGAATGCCACATACACGCATGAAGTAAAGAAATAGCCATTTTGAGAAGAGTTTTAAAAGCTTTTCTTTGCGTTTCATTCACACAGATAATAATAAGTTAGCTTGACAGCTGAGAGGGTACAAAAAAACCCACCTACTCTGTTTGAAACTAATCTAACAGAATTATCCTGCATGTATTATGCACGCTAAGACTTATGATAGATTGCTGTGTTAAAAGCTTTTATTGCCATGAGATTGGACAGCATGCATCACTTGAAAGTGTAAAAAATATTACAGGAATTATGAGAACCACATCAAAAAGTACATTAAAATCTTTATGTATCACCTCAAATTCCATGGCCATTTTCTTTGCCCCTGCTTCATAATTTTAAAAAGAATGGAAGGTAACGAAGCTGCTATAACAATAATACGGTACTATACACTTTTTTTTTTTTTTTTTCCCTAAGCAGAAATCTCCCAAGCGTTGCCTGAATGGCTGGTTGGGAAATTTTTAGTTCATATTTTACTCTTTGAACTTGAAACTACCGTAACTGTCACATCAGTCAGAATAAATCAGAGCAAGTCAGAGGCTTGGTCTAAGAGCTGAATTGGCTCTTGGCTGCTTCTGAGCGTAGCTATGGATGGAAAGTATTTATGTGCATCCCCCCAGTGTTCCAACAGATCTCATATACGCCTTTGGATTAGACCTTTAGGAACATCAGCTACATGCCGTGTGTAATATTTTCACAAGCAGCATAATTGCTAAAATCATTTGAACCTATCAAATTGTACTAGATACAAGTATTTAGTAATATAGTATTACCTTCAGAATAGCACATTTAACAGCATACATCACCTAGAAAGAGAACCTATTCTAAATACATCTTTTTAATAACTGTTAACAGTTATGAAAAATTGCAGTAATTTCTTGTTCTACTGAAGTTTATTTTATATAAAAACCAAATTTACATTCAGTGATTCACTGATTATTGTTGCATTCAATGATTACCTTAAGTTCTTTTTGTCAAAACTGTGTAATATAATATATATTATGGATATAACTCACACATAATTGTATACTTTACAATGATTTGTTGGAAAGAAAGATGTCAGATCACAGCAATTTTTTGTAATGAGAAAACTATGCATTCTCATTTCCAGTGTGTTTAAAAAAAAAGGTATACATGAAAATCTAACAAGGTTCAAATTAACTTTACTGTCTTCCTTTTGAGTTTTGTGAAATGAAACATATTAAGTTGCAAACTCAGTAAATTAGCATGGATCACTAAAAACAATCTGCTAAACGCCTCAAATCCAAAAGCCATTATTAACAGCTATTTTGCACTTCAACTAAAATGAAATTTTGGCATTCTGAATTAGTGGCACCTTCTGCTTTGGCAAGGCTACACAACCTAAACGTAGAGTCAAAACTAAAAAATTAAGGAACCGAGAACTGCTTAGGTATTAAGCAAAGAACATTAGCCACGTGACTACATCCTGGCAAAATCCTTCAAGTCTTTCACTGCAGCAAAACACACATTTGTGATGAACAAAATAAAATCTAGTCCATTAAACAACTGTGTGTCAGCTATGCTTAGCAAAAAATCTTTGACTGCAGCTGTTACTGCAATTTAAGTGGTACCATGAAGCATTTCAAATAGATAAAGATTTGGAGAGTAGCTAAGAGTAGCTAAGTCTTTTTTTTTTTTTGTCCTTTTCAATCTTGACTGGTTATATGCTAGCTGTGCCACCAGAGTGGATAACGGGAGAGAAATTATCCATAAGAAAAAACGCAAAACTCCAAAACCATATTGAATAGTTTCCAGTTTCCATTTGCTAGCAGGAAGATGTGGGGACAGAGTACCCTAAACAAGAGGCGACAGAGAATAACTCCTTAAAATCAGAGAGACAGTGGAATTCTCATATCTAATAGAAATTGAAGGCTTGATTTGAAAACACCTCATTATTTAGACATTTCTGTATGGGTAAAGAATTTACTAACTCTGTTCTTCACACTTATCTCTGACTTTCCACGTAGTGGTGGTTATATTTCAAGCTCGTAATGCAGCTCTAATATTTCTTCATGTGTAATTGTACTGCAAGGTTACATATCTCCAACAACGTGCAAATTCCCATTAATGATGAGAACACTCCAAGATGTGAAGAATTTCCCAACTGTAATCTCAGCAAAGAGACAAAAAGTCATTGCCATCCAAAATGCTCCCTAGAACCAATTTTCCATTTTGTTAAAGCTGGGAAAAATCTGAAGCTGTAAAAGCAAATAAGACTCAAAAGCATCATTCACCATCTTGATGATGTTTCGCTGTTGACATCCTTCCCCAAACCACTAAAGGAAGCCCCTGATGAATCACCCCTGAGCTGTCACTTGTCCCCCTGTGTCCCTCCAGTGCTCTTGTTTGCTTGCAAATGAGGAAAAACAGACAAGATAGGAAAAGCTGCAAGTTTTGGGAACAGCTGTAAAAGTCAATTATATATTTGAAAGCACTTGAGAAACACAGAAAATAGTATGTGGGATTAGCTCTTTGATAGGATGTCACTGTGCTCTCAGTGCACCTCTGGACTGAAGCAGTATTTCTTTGAAATGACAGCTCTTTCTGTCTTCCTGAACTCTGGATGAACCGAAGCAGAAAATTCATGTATTTTTATGTCTTGTTTTATATACACACATAGGATGTAAAGATATCATAAAAGTTACAGTATAAATCAGATGTCACCACCTGTCATCTTCAATATTGGCACTGCTTTTCTGAAACAGAGTAATCTGCTTGAGAATGACAGGCGATCTTCCCTGATGGCATGACTTCCATCTATTTTGCCCCTTCCTATTTCCTCCCATTTTCACTTGCTTTAGTTTTATCACCATTTGCCAGAAAGTGCACTCTAATCAAACTTTGCTAACCTGCGCCTCGTGTTCAGCCCAACGTTTAGCAAAGGCAGCAGGAGCCCCTGCAGCGAGCCGGCGGGATGAAGAGGAGCTGGGGAAGAACCAGCAGACGAGGAGCCCCGAGACACCAGACCAGTCCCCACTTCTGCTGCTGCCACACCGCAGCAAATTCATCATCTGGGGAGTTGGTACAGTTTACTTTTTAATCTCTACATTAGTAACATCTCGCTGTCTCACCCACTGCTGACTACAACGAATTAACATGAAAGGCTCTGCAGTATATATTGTATATACACCCAACAGCTAAATCTGGCATGTTAATACTCTTACATACATAAAAAAAGTCTGCACTCAGAAGGTAAAAAGACAGAATACAAATTCATATGAACTTCAGGGAAGTCCCTGAGTTTACATCACCTCAAGAGTTCAAAAGGAAGAGTTTAGAGTCCTGCCTGGGATCTTTTCAAGACTGAAATTCACTCTGGCTAATGTCAGACCAGTGCAAATTCTGAGCAAGCCCACAAAATAAATATATATATCAACATAACACAGACTGGAACCTATTTCAGGATCTTCCCACACTGCCTATAGAGAGGCAAATGAAAACACTAACAGGACTTAAACGTAATTTAAGGGATTTTTGGTAATATCATCACTTAGCATGTCATATCTAAATGTCACCTTTAGTTCATATAAATGTCACCTAATTAGTTCATATAAATACTTTTTCTTAAATTTCAGCAGCCTTGAAATTTTAGAAAGGTCAGAATTGGTAAGCAGAAGCACACATATTCTGCCTGCTCCTGTTTACAGTTATTCTTCAAAAATACCAGATAGAGAATTATCCTTGGTCTGTAATGTAAATAGGATGCCTGAGAATATGGTTTACACAGACATGTGTTCCAGTCAGTCCTCAGCGGCGAGATACACATTGTTCCAAACAAAACTTTGAAAACCTAAAAGCACCACGTGATTTCATGCTCCTTATTCACCATCCTACTTACTCAGTAAAAAAATTAAAATGTTGCCATAGCTTCTGCATAGATCCTTCAACTGTTTTGACTTCTTTCGTTTCCAGATACGTAGCATTTTTTCCACATAAAGCAAAACTTAAATCATAGAAGCAAGTGATTTTCTGAATTTCATCTGCCTTGTCAAGTCCTCTTATTCACATCTAATACATTTAAACACTACAGGATTTATCTTTTTGTATTTTAAACCTGTAGCCTGAAAATAACCCCAGAGTGTGGAGTGGTATCCCAACAATGCATCCTTCACAAATGCTGATAAACAGGCCAGGAAGCACGGCAACAAATATTTCTAATCCTACATATATTATATCAAAACACCGATAAGAGGTTTTACAGTCTTTAATCCTGCATATATCAAAACTTAGATAAGAGGTTTTGTTGTCTCCAAATGGATATCAGTGCTTCAAGACTGATTACAATTTTTATTTCTCTTACAACAAGGCTTGAAACAATTGCTCCCATAATTGGTTTTCAGATGGAATAAATCCAAAATTTCAACCAAAGACAATGTTAAAGAGAATAAAAGAACAATTAAGATTTCAAAATGTCTTATAATTTTTTGTTTGTTTATTTCCCGAAAACACTACTCTGAAGCCCCAGAAAAAAAAGACTGGGAATCATACAGATTTTTGAACTAGCTTCAGAATAATTCTAAAAAGAAAGGCTTTGTAATGGGACATTCTTAATATTAATGCAAAATGGATCCGACAATCAAAAAAAATTACATGAGCTCTTTTGTTTTCTAAATAAATAAATTCTGAAAGTCATTCAACAAAGAGAAGGAGGGTTGGAGACACAGAAAAGCTAATTCTGCATGAAACAAAATAAGGTGGAGCAATACCAAAACAAACAAAAGAAAAAGAGGGAAATAAACCTAGATTAATAGTTATGTTTTTTTGGTTGGGTTTTTTGTCTCACTGGATTTTTTTTTGCGGGGGGGCGTGTTAATTGGTTTAGGGAGGGGGGCGGGAATGTTAATCTCTGTATTTCACATGCTGCATCTGATTTTGGGCTAACTTCAGGCTGAAATCAAGGACTGCAGACCCACATTAAGGGTTTTCTGCTTCACTGTTCAGTGGAGAGATTCAAAGGCCTAAGTGAGGCATTCTGAGAAAGAGGTTACAGTGAATTAAAGCACATGAAATACACAGAATCTCCAGAGCCCTTTACTTACAGTTTTGGCTTCTAAACTGTATTTTCCTTCCAGTTTAGTTTCACCACAAGCATCTACTTTGCATGCGCCAAGATGGTTTTGCAACATGAACAAAACTGCAGCAATTTGCTCCCAAAGATGCACCCTCAAACTAAACTGACACTCTCCGTCGACCAACAGGCACCAAACGGACACAGTTCATTTCTGTCAACCACCCTCCTCCTACAATTCTTCTTGGGTTATGGAAAATGTAAACAAGATATCTGTATATACAATCACATTAGACAGTTACTATAATAGAGTGTGTGACATTTAATGTTTGCTTTTGACTCTGCTGAACTGCAGAGTCAAAATCCTTGCTGTTACACAACTATAAGCTGAGTGGTACGGCTGATACACCAGAAGGACAGGATGCCATCCAGAGGGACCTGGACAAGCTGGAGAGGTGGGCCTGTGTGAACCTCATGAGGTTCAACAAGGCCAAGTGCAAGGTCCTACACCTGGGTCGGGGTAATCCCCGGTATCAATACAGGCTGGGGGATGAAAGGATCGAGAGCAGCCCTGCCGAGACGGACTTGGGGGTACTGATAGACCAAAGGCTGGACATGAGCAGGCAATGTGCGCTGGCAGCCCAGAGGGCCAACCGTGTCCTGGGCTGCATCAAGAGAAGCATGGCCAGCAGGTCGACAGAGGTGATTCTGCCCCTCTACTCTGCTCTGGTGAGACCTCACGTGGAGTACTGAGTTCAGCTCTGGAGCCCTCAGCACAAGAAGGACATGGAACTGTTGGAGCGGGTCCAAAGGAGGGCTACAAAAATGATCCGAGGGCTGGAGCACCTCTCCTATGAGGACAGGCTGAGAGAGTTGGGCTTGTTCAGCCTGGAGAAGAGAAGGCTGCGGGGAGACCTGATTGCAGCCTTTCAGTACTTAAAGGGAGCCTATAGGAAAGATGGGGACAATCTTTTCAGTAGAGACAACAGTGACAGGACGAGGGGTAATGGTTTTAAACTAAAACAGGGTAGGTTTAGGCTAGATATAAGGAAGAAATTCTTTACAATGAGGGTTGTGAAACACTGGAACAGGTTGCCCAGAGAGGTAGTGGAGGCCCCATCCCTGGAAACATTCAAGACCAGGTTGGACAGGGCTCTGAGCAACCTGATCTAGTTAGCGGTGTCTTGCTCGCTGCAGGGGGGTTGGACTAGATGACCTCTAGGGGTCCCTTCCAACCCAAAACTTTCTATGATCCTATGATTCTATAACAATATAGTTTATATTTGTATAAACTTGCCCACTGAAAGCTACTTGAGGAACAATGAGAAAAGACCAATATCCACTTGAACGGAAGACAGTTCAACTGAAACAATGTTTCCTTTTTGGCAAGACAGTACATTAACATTCTAAGTCATCTTTATTTTTTCCTAAAACTCGGAAGAAATAACGAACACAATATTCTAAGCTAAAAAGACGGAATCTGTGTGTCTTTTATTGGTGTGCATTCTTGGACTAAAAACTGGTCATGCACCTCTGTAGGTGCATGAGAAAATCTGACAAGTATCTTGTCTATAATTTGTTAACGCCCCTTATTCAAGACAGATTTTAAGAATTACGCAGATTTTTAGTCTCTGCTCACTTTATGACTCTCATGGTGACAATGGCTCATTCAGACTGAAGTTACAAGCTGGGACATTGATGGCCTAAAACATTGGAGCAGGAAACAAAACAAAAAGACAGACTTGACATTTCATTACTACAAGTTAATTTTGATTCTTCAGCCAGAAAGATAGTGATGCTTGATTTTTCTCTTGAAGGAGGAGATATCAAACAGGCAGCTATACAAGTTTGGAAGAGGCAAGATTCCCTGAATCTGCAACAGCAAACACTTTGGCTCTGGAGTCCAAATGAAGGCGACTGTAAAGACAGCCTGTTACCCTGTCAGGCTGGCAGTACTAAACACATTCAGTATGGGCAGACAGGCTCAATATGTTAAACACAGATCTGTGTTAAACACAGATCTGAGATTCTTCTTGCTCCGTCCCTTTTTTTGTTCACACAGCACTTGATCCTCATTCCTGTGTTTTCCTCTCTCCTGTCCTTCTTGTCTTCTGCTTAAATCATGCAGACAAGCTAGACAAGCTTAGCTGACCTCTGCAGTGATACAATTGCTGTGATAGGCTAAAATGCAGTAAGCAGCCTTGCTCCAGGCCAGGAACTCCAGGTATAAGTGACCAAACTATATCGAAGTCAGCTCAGATGCAGGAGGGGTTCGAAGCATAAAAGCTAAAGCACGCTCTCTTGTAACCGATAGCCTGTCCACCATATTTCACTCCTCTGTACGGGAAGTCAACTTTGGAGACAGACCTCTCCTTTCCATCCTCTCAGCCCTCCACATGCTTTTCCAGATGGTTAGACCATTTGAGAGAATAATTCTCAGCAGCTGTTTTCACTGACACTGAAATGAAAAAATGCCGATACCAACATTAGCGCTTCTCGTCTTCAGCAGATAATACTTTCTGAGAAACTTAATGCACATAAACAAGGAAAGAAAAATTTTAACTTTTGATTGTCAAGAATATATTTTTGGTTCTTTTCCTTTCCTATTTTTGTATGCCATTAACATAAACGAGAGGTATCTACACGTTAAAGATGGCCAATTCCTATACACAGCCAATCCAGCTTCACAATAAACTGTGATGTTATTTCTCATACAGATAATTCTAAGACAGTACTGAGCTTTCTAGCTCCATATAATTTGCTTATATGAAGCACGAAAGGAGCTGAGTGTGACTGATTAGTGAATGAGATTGGTCAAAAAGCCTAGCCTGTTCTTCCAGATGAGAAAAGGAAGAGACACAAGTCCTGACGTGTTTTTTGCAGGCACCTGAAAAAGAATACAACTGGCTTGTTTCAGACTATCAGGACACATACTGTTAACTGTTCTTTCTCTCTCTTCATAATAATCTCCTAATACAAAGACACTTCCTAATATAAAGACATATTATATCCTTATAACATAAAGATTATAAATTACATACATATTTATATGTAAAATGTATAATATACAAAATTTATAAAGTTTATGTCTTTATTATAAAGACATAAACTTTATATTTTATATAGAAAGTAAAACTAATATCTATACAAATGGGGTAGAAATTAAAAGCACATTGGAGAAAGTTAACAGCAAGATGCATCTATTTATGCCATATTCTTGCCGTTTCCACTGCTTGATAAAAACTGTCAAACCAAAGCATGGGGAGAGGTTTTTTGTTTGTTTTGTTTTAAGATTTACACAATTAACATTTTACTACTGCTGGTTAATTAATATAATGCTATAAAACATTTTGGGGGTAAATCTTGCATGTAACAATTACTACTTATTTACTACATATCTAAATATATTTTCTATGGAATATGTAAATTTTATCTAAATATAAATTCTAATATGATTCCACAATTTCTTTAAGTATAAGCTCTACATTAATTCAGTGTGATAAAAGAACAAAATTCACCTTAAGATTTTTCTATACAAAGGACATGGAAATGTACATGACAAAAGCAAGCATTCCTAGCAGGAGCGAATGTGAGGCAAACATACGCAACCCCTCTGCAGCGCAGAACAGCACTTCTCCAAATGAGCAAACGTTGTCCGACAGGAGGTCTCACGGACTGCTGGAAGTCAAAGGCTCAGTGAGAACAGACACTGTAGCACACACACAACTTCAAAAGCACTGTAAAAAGTCTAGATAAGAGCAGCTGTTCTGGAAAGCAAGCCTCTGCGTCTCCTTTGCCCTGGCAGAAATGGGTGTGCAAGCCAAGGGCACAAATCTGCTCCTTCTGCCCTCGCCATTCACCCTGCTCTTGCACAACCACAGCAGGCACCTCAACCCTAACGAGCGAGGTGGGGGGATCGTATCAGACAGAGGTAGAGCACAACACAAAGAAGAAAACAGATTTTAAAAAGGAATCTCATGCAAGGCCCGAGGAAACAAAATTGCAGGTTGTTTTTTTTCTAAAGAAACCAAGCCTATTCACATGTGTGATAAAAGTGAATATCCTGAAACAATCAATCTCAACAATTCTCCAGGAGAAAAGAGGACTGAAATACTTTGCTTTACAATAAGTCATCATTCCCTTTACCTACTTTACACAGGTCTCTATTATCTCAGAATCACTTCACTGTTTTTTTCTTTGCTTCTTTTCCTACAGTATTTATGCTGATTGTACTGACTACTCCTGGGTTTGCTTACGTGAGTTACAGGTTAAATGATGATGGTGAGGGGACTGGAGCATCTCCCCTACGAGGAAAGCCTGAGGGAGCTGGGCTTGTTTAGTCTGAAGAAGAGAAGGCTGAGAGGTAACCTTATAAATGCTTACAAATATCTGAAGGGTGGGTGTCAGGAGGATGGGGCCAAGCTCTTTTCAGTGGTGCCCAGCAACAGGACAAGGGGCAATGCGCACAAACTGAAGCAGAGGAAGTTCCGTCTGAACATGAGGAAGAACTTCTTCCCTCTGAGGGTGACGGAGCCCTGGACCAGGCTGCCCAGGGAGGTGGTGGAGTCTCCTTCTCTGGAAATATTCAAGACCCGCATGGACAATGTTCTGTGCAGCCTGCTGTAGGTGACCCTGCTTCGGCAGGAGGGTTGGACTGGGTGACCCACAGAGGTCCCTTCCAACCCTGAACATTCTGTGATTCTGTGATTCTGTGAAATAATCTTGCTAACAAGCCAAGATTGTGAAGTTTGTTTCTAGCAACACAAAGTTCTGCAAACATCTTACCTGTACACAAAAATTATGAATTTCTTTCAATATTTAAGAAATAAAGAAGTTTAAAGTGAAACACTTCTCTGTGAACCAATATTTGTTGTTACACATGGTGAGGACCTCTGAAGATACCACAGATATTTCAGAAATCCCACATGAAGATATCTTTTCAGGTAAGTTTAACAGCAGTTTGTAGAAGACACATAACATTTCTGAAAGTGGCAGTCTCACTCCCTTTCCCTCTACACATCACCCTCTCACAGGCAGTAAATGCGGTACAAGGCTGCAAGTGCAGAAGGATCAGAAGTGGGAAGAACCCTCAGCACTGTAACACGAAGCAGCAGTGGAATGTCTTACAAGCGGCGCCTCACCACTAAAACACGATTGGTCTAGTTTGGAGATGCTGCTTCTTCTAGATTTGGAATTTAGTCAACTTCTCCTTTCATACCAACTGCTAAGTAGCTGTGAGATCATATAATGGGATTTCTATGAGTAACTGTTACGCAACCGCTGTAATTGCAGTTAAATGGGTTCTTCATCTCGAGATGAACTGCTCATGGAAATCAGAGTTACCTTACAACTCGTATACCAGTACAAACTATACAAGCAACTTCTGGTATGCAATTCAACATATTAGGCTTACATGATTTATTCAACAAAGGACATTTTTTGTACCTAAATAATAGCCAATAGTTTATATACACATTTAAAAATACAATTCCATGCTCAAATTAAATTCTCATCATCCACACTTAAAAATCCATTATTGAAAACAATTCCAAAATATTTTAAATATTTATGTTGACATAATTAAAGGCTTTTTCTAATCCATTCTATCATTACATTTAGTAGAAATCAGTTATTTCAGTGAACAGACATTAATTTTGCCAGATGAAAACAATGAAAAAAGTGTACTTTTAATAAAAATAAAGATGACTAATACAAACCAAACTTTTCTTCCAGGGAAAAAAATTCCAACCAATCTTAGTCATTACATTGAAAAGCAAAGCTTTTCAAAATACCTCAAAGCAGTATATTGCAGGTACTAAAATTATACGGCAACTTACTCACTAAAGCTTAATAATAAAACTAATTGAAAAATACTCAAGAAGTATATAGTCACATCTGATGATGTTTTAGTAAAGCAAATAAGCTCTCAGTACTGATTTTTTTGTTTGTTTTCTTTTTACACAATGTGCTAAGTTACTAGTGGGGATCCCACTGTACAGTACAATAAAAACACACATAATATTCAAAAGTGGTAGCACTTCCCTGAACTGATTAAATGAGGTTTAAGCATCAAGCCTCTTTCCAACCTATAAACTGCAAAGGCAGTGGCCATATTGTTACTTACAGCTATCAAGTACAGGAAAAGTTCCTATCAGTTGGGGGCAAATACAAACTTCTCCCTAATTCCTTAAATACCAAAAGTAGTATTTTTGTTTTCTCTACCAATTACTGCAGTAGATCTCTCTTTCTTCTATATTAATTCAAAGTGCCCTGGAAATACTTACAGGATCTTTCCAGGGTGAGAACAAGGGCAAAGACCTAGCCAAACACAAGAGCGATGGGTAGGTTTCTCAAAGACTTTGGAGTACTTTGTTAACAGTATGTCTGGTGGCACACACAAATGCTACTGCCAGTGGATCTTCCCTTGTGCTACATTGCACCACTACTGCTGCTGCATTCCTTTTTCTCCTGGACACTTCCACCTCTTGTGTGCTGTCCTCTTCTCCTTTTGCTTTGCCTTCTCAGCATTTTTTTCATTCTCTCACCACCCTTCCCCCAAGCTCATTAAAGTCTACAGAGACAAAGATGACAGCTACTTCAGCGGCCATACAAAAAGCAGAAGAAGAAATAATCTTTCTTCTGTAACTTCAGTTGACACCAGCTCTACAGAACCATACAGGTCTTCAAAACCCCTGAGAGAAGTCACTCACAGGAGAGCAAAAATAAAGCCAATTGGTGGCCATAAGTGGCATGCACCTACATACGCACTGACTACGGCACGGACAACGGATGGGCTTGCGGTTACTAGATTAAAGTGACCTACCTCTCAATATTGAGGTTAGGGGCACAAAAGGCACTACTTCCTTCATCGTGCAGCAGTTGTTCTCATGCTTGAAAATCAGTTCTGCCTCTCCAGGTTTTGCCATGATTTTCTTGTTGCTTGCTGTGTACAAACTACTACTAAGAAGCGTCTTCCAGGTCATGGAGGGCCAAAATCCTTGATGCTCACAGCAAACCCACAGTATTGTATTTGACTTATCTAAACTACAAATACAGAAACGCTGACAATTATCCATCTATTTTTTCCCCTCTATTTCCCTCTGGCCATTCGCTAAGTGGACAGATGGATGCCGTTCAACAGCTCACCCTCTGTCATTACACCCATAGGATAGATAATGGGTACACAGTACCCATTTACTAACGAGACCCTCACAACAAAATATTAAATGTCAGTCACCCTTGGAAACACACAGCAAATTAAAACTAATTTCATGTGTACACCACAGATTTACAAATTGATTTTGACACGACCAGAGTAAGATAAAAAGCCTGTACCAGAAAACAGGAGGATCTGGACTTCATAATCAAATAAAACACAGACGCATGTTAGAAAAAATAACCCAGCCTGGTGACTCAGCTACATCTCGTGGGTACTATTATGATGAATGAAGACGGCTGCTGGATCAGGACAGAGTTCTTACTCAGACATTCTCCCAAATCAAATTACAAGTCAAAACAATAGGGAGGCACCTCAGAATAGCCCGTAGCCTGATGACCATGACTAACCATGACACTGCAGTAAGGTGTTTGATTTCACTACATCCTTTTACATTTACCTTCCTATTTTCTGCCCCACCCTAGCAGGGAGGGGGTCCTTCCACCTCCTGCTGTCCTGAGAACCTCTTGGACTGGACATCATTGGAAATGTTCAAGGCCAGGTTGGATGGGGCTTTGAGCAACCCCGTCTGGTGGAAGACAGCACCCCCCAAGGCAGAGAGGTGTGAAATAGATGACCTTAAAGGTCCTTTCCAACCCAAACCATTCTGTGATTTCACAGAATGTGGGAAATACTGGGATAGGCTGCGAGGAAATGCTATGTACAGAGGTACGTTGCCTGCACTTCAAAAGATTTGGTTTTTCCTTGACACATACAAATTCAGTGTGCTAGACAGAGCACCAGAAAGGAGCCAATAAACTTTGATCAGCATCATCACCAAGTAGATGTTACAGTACACTTTTCTTGTAATAAAACAGAAGGCAAAAAACTGCTTGCATGTTCAGAACAACCAGCCCTTGCTGCCAAGAATACCATTGGTATCCTGGGGGGCATTAAGAAGAGTGTGGCCAGCAGGTCGAGAGAGGTTCTCCTCCCCCTCTACTCTGCCTTAGTGAGGCCCCATCTGGAGTACTGTGTCCAGTGCTGGGCTCCCCACTTCAAGAAAGATGAGGAACTACTGGAGAGAGTCCAGCGGAGGGCTACGAGGATGGTGAGAGGACTGGAGCACCTGTCCTATGAGGAAAGGCTGAGGGAACTGAGTTTGTTCAGCCTGAAGAAGAGAAGGCTGAGAGGGGATCTTATAAGTGGTTCTAAATATCTGAAGGGTGGGTGTCAGGAGGATGGGGCCAGACTCTTTTCAGTGGTGCCCAGCAACAGGACAACGGGCAACGGGCACAAACTGAAGCATAGGAAGTTCCGTCTGAACATGAGGAAGAACTTCTTCCCTCTGAGGGTGACGGAGCCCTGGAACAGGCTGCCCAGGGACGTGGTGGAGTCTCCTTCTCTGGAGATATTCAAAACCCCCCTGGATGAGATCCTGTGCAGCCTGCTGTAGGTGACCCTGCTTCGGCAGGGGGATTAGACTAGATGACCCACAGAGGTCCCTTCCAACCCCTACCATTCTGTGATTCTATGAAATGTGCTTGGGGACAGGTTCTCCACTTCTCTGCCCCAGACTTACACTGGTATGACTCCACTCAAACAAGACTGTGTTAAACAGAGATGAGATGGAGATGGTTATCTTTAACGCTCAGCTAGCCTTGTCACCCTGTATTTTGTTTATGCAGCTCCTGGTGGGTGATCTAACACAAAAATTTCTTCTTTCCCACCAAGGCAGCACAAACACTACCAGAGTCCTAGTAAGACTCATTTTGACAGCTTAATGGGACTTCTGTGGCTTGTATACGTTATACTATCACTGTTCAAAAGAGCATTTCACTGGGAATGAATATATATTTGTGTTGCCAGACTGAGAGGTCTTGAAAATCTGCTGGTTCTTCTGAAATATTTCAAGTAACTTGCTCATCCTTCTGAAAGAGGAGGAAAAATTTTAGCAGATCACTTTTCCTGCAGTGAAGAAGCATTAATGGTCATAACATGTACAAAATGAGGGCTTCTTAAAGAAAAGAGAGGAATAAAATATCAATTACTTCAAAGACCATGCATTGCTTTCATTGCAGTTCTTCCTCTGATCAGCTAAAGTGATAGAATTGAACTATGACACCATTACAGAAATGGATAATTTGCAAACTGCTGCAGTTCTGGTACCAAAGCAGGAACCGCAGGACTCCTTCTCTCTCCCAGCAACACATCTTGGAACAGGTAGACCCGAGATGAATTCATCACCTGTGTTCAACACAAGCCATCCTAAACTACCCACTATAAAATTGCTTACTAAAATCTTTTCCAAGGACTACAACACGTTGTGATGAAGTGCACAGACCTAGATTTGAAATGCTATCTATCAGTCACTAACATCGGCATTCAAACACCAGTTGTAAAGGGAAGGGAAGACGGAGGGGGACCATACCAGTAAACATCTCACCTTCTTTAGAAATCACTGCAGAAAAGTAGTTTTCAATATTTCCAACTACTGTTAATGTGTTGAGCATGTTTCTAATTAAAACCTTCCCAGCAACCCAAAGCCTACATGTGCGTGAGTGAATTAGCACAAAAGATAAAATGATATACAGGTCAAAACATCAAACCACAGAATTACCTGATTTTCAGCTTCCTAGGACTCATAATTTCTCTGAGGCATGAATATGTCTCTGTCTTAAATCTTACAGTTTCAAGGTTTTCCTTGCATAGCTCATAATTTCAGAACACAGTAGCACATTACCAGCCTTCTATTCCTTTCCTGCAATACTCCTAAATACTTGAAGCCCAGTATATAAAAGGGAGCTGTCGCTCCCTCAAACTAACCCTGCCTACCCAACAAATTAGTAAAGCTCTCATCTCCTCAAAAGCTTGTCCCATATGATGTGTTTGGGTTTCCATCCAGCAGCGTTTTATCAAATGTGCACTCACTTTAAAGCTTCCAGGGAAAAAAAGAAAAAAAGGGGAAAAAAAAAGGGGGGGGGGGGGGGAGGGAACCATTTAGAAATGTTCTTTGTCTCCCGAAATACACCCTAAGAGGGAGCAGTTCTTCGAAAACATCACTTGGTTTAAGGGCTAAGAGCCCTTTGTCAGAGCTGTGAATGGGGATGCCACAAGCTCTGACAGTAAGGAGACGTCCATTTCAGAGAGAAGTTTGGATTTGGAGAATTTTAAAAGAATCACAGAATGGTAGGGGTTGGAAGAGACCTCTGTGGGTCATCTACACCAACCCCCCTGCTGAAGCAGGGTCACCTACAGCAGGCTGCACAGGATCTCATCCAGGGGGGTCTTGAATATCTCCAGAGAAGGAGACTCCACAGCCTCCCTGGGCAGCCTGTTCCAGGGCTCTGTCACCCTCAGAGGGAAGAAGTTCTTCCTCATGTTCAGATGGAACTTCCTCTGCTTCAGTTTGTGCCCATTGCCCCTTGTCCTGTCACTGGGCACCACTGAAGAGAGTCTGGCCCCATCCTCCTGACGCCCACCCTTCAGATATTTAGAACCACTTATAAGATCCCCTTCTCAGCCTTCTCTTCTTCAGGCTGAACAAATGCAGTTCCCTCAGCCTTTCCTCGTACAACAGATGCTCCAGTCCCCTCATCATCCTTGTAGCCCTCCACTGGACTCTTTCCAGTAGTTCCTCATCTTTCTTGAAGTGGGGAGCCCAGCACTGCACACAGTACTCCAGATGGGGCCTCACTAGGGCATTGTAGAGGGGAAGGAGAACCTCCCTCGACCTGCTGGCTACACTCCTCTTGATGCACCCCAGGATCCCATTGGCCTTCTTGGCAGCCAGGGCACACTGTTGGCTCATGGTCAACCTGTCATCCACCAGGACACCCAGGTCCCTCTCCGCAGAGCTGCTCTCCAACAGCTCCGCCCCAAGCCTGTACTGGTGCATGGGGTTGTTCCTCCCCAGGTGCAGGACCCTGCACTTACCCTGGTTGAATTTCATCAGGTTCCTCTCAGCCCAACTTTCCAGCCTGTCCAGGTCACGCTGAATGGCAGCACAGCCTTCTGGTGTATCCACCACACCTCCCAGTTTGGTGTCATCAGCAAACCTGCTGAGGGTACATTCTAACTCTTTATCCAGGTCATTGATGAAGAAGTTAAACAAGACTGGGCCCAGTACTGACCCCTGGGGGACACCACTTGTTACCAGCCTCCAACTAGACTCAGAGCCGCTGATGACAACCCTCCAAGTTCTGCCATTCAGACAGTTCTCGATCCACTTCACCAACTACTCATCCAGCCCACAATTCCTGAGCTTCCCCAGGAGGATGTTATGGGAGACAGTGTCAAAAGCCTTGCTGAAGTCAAGGTAGACAACATCCACGGCTCTCCCCTCATCTACCCAGCCAGTCATGTCATCATAGAAAGCTATCAGATTGGTCAGGCATGATTTCTCCTTAGTGAATCCATGTTGACTACTCCTGATAACCGTCTTTTCCTTTACTTGCTTGATGATGACCTCTAGAATGAGTTGCTCCCTCACCTTTCCAGGGATGCAGGTGAGGCTGATCGACCTGTAGTTCCCTGGGCCCTCCTTCTTGCCCTTTTTGAAGATTGGAGTGACATTGGCCTTTCTCCAGTCCTCGGGCACCTCTCCTGTCTTCCAGGACCTTTCAAAGATGATGGAGAGTGGCTCAGCAATGACATCCGCCAGCTCCCTCTGCACTCGTGGGTGCATTCCATCGGGGCCCATGGATTTGTGGGCATTCAGATTGCTGAAGTGATCCCTCATGCAGTCCTCCTCAACCCAGGGAAAGCTGTCCTCTCTGTAGGCTTCTTCTCTTACCTCCGGGGCCTGGGATTCCTGAGGGCCAGTCTTAGCACTGAAGACTGAAGCAAAGAAGGCATTCAGTAGCTCTGCCTTCTCTGCATCCTCCGTCACCAGGACACCGACCTCATTCAGCAGCAGCCCCACATTGCCCCTAGCCTTCCTTTTGCTGCTGACGTAGCTGAAGAAGCCCTTCTTGTTGTTTTTGACATCCCTTGCCAGATTCAATTCCAAGTGGGCCTTGGCCGTCCTCGTCACATCTCTGCATGTTCTGACAACATGCCTGTACTCTTCCCAAGTAGCCTGTCCCTCTTTCCACATTCCATGGATTACGAATAAAAGGAAAGGAGGTCACGCAGCCTAATCTGAACAAGGCACAAGTCAGCATCTATGTCCCTCAGCACAGAGACTACAATGTTTCAAGCCAACTGCTTTGATTCTTGTTGTTCAAAGAGAATGCTTTATTGCATGTCTAAGGGAACAGCCTCTACAGTGAATAATTCAATTACTTCTTCTAAAATACATGTAAATAGCACCGTACAGGTATATTATATGAAACAGACAGGATTTCCCCCACATGCACACTTATTTTTATGGTTTCATCAGAGCTGCTCTTCATAATGGTAAAGAAGTCCTTAATCATGTCAAATGTCTATTGTGCTTCAAAAGTCTGGTTATCTGCATTAAAATATCTCTACATTGGATGAAGCTCTCCTGCTTTAAGCTAAAAATTAAACCAAAAGCTAGAGGTAATAACCCTAATTCCTCAACCTCTTCAGGGAGATACAATAAACTTTCTTCTCAAAAAAACAACGAACTAAAACCCACTCAAATGAGAATGGTTTAAATTACCTATTAAAAGGCTGGTGATAGCATGCAATGGAAGTACAGAAAGCTTTTTCTTGTACTGCTTTGCATATTTAACAACACTCCATAAGCATTAATTCTCAACAGGAAAGTCCAAGGAACCCAACAGAGAATTTCTACTACGGTGTAAGGAAAACTACAACGGAGATGCAAAATCACTGTCCCAGGACAGACATCTGGATACAAACCCTGGCTTCATCCTTCGCTCACGAGATGCGTGGGGCCAGGCAGAGTTTGCAGCTCAGCCACGAGCCCTTCACCTCTAATGCTCTGAAGCTGCCCGGCCCTCTCCTCTGAAGCCCCCGGAGACGCCTTTGCCCTGGAGCAGCCCGGCGCAGCTGCGTGGTGTGATGTGCTGGAGGTATCCAGGAGAGGGTAAGGGAGCCTAAAGAAAAGGAAGGGGTGTTTGTGCGGGGAAGCAGCCGAAGGTAATCACGTGTCCTTGCTCTATTCTGCCTGCAGGATGGAGAGTTGCCCCAGTAATTCATCACTACGTCTCCTGTGAGATCTTGTAAGAAAAATGTGCCTAGAGAGCCCGGTGTCTCCTGTTGCTGTTACAAGTTCAGATCCACACAACAAAAACATTAGTTTGGTCTCAGGGCTTCAGCAAGGCTTGAAGAAATGAGGGCACATTGCTTCCAGTGACTGGCTTTAAAACATGACGCAGAGCACTGGGAAACATGAGCTATAATGAAAACAAAAAATGAGTGATACTAACCCACCTGCTTTTTTGGCCTGAAACGAGTTCAATCAGATCCAGCGACCGGGACTTGCCACATAAGCTTACTTTGGGTACTGTGAGTAATTTCTCTAGAGAAATTGTTCTCACTGTACATGCAATTGAGAACAAGTATTTAAAATTAAATAGTTACCTAGACCATCCTCACCTGCCTCAGTCAGCCCAACCTTCTAAGTTCAACAAAAAATAAGATTAAGGGGCAAAGCGCTTGGTTTGTAAAGTTTCTTCTTACAAAAAAAAAATTCAGTCTTGTCATCTCAGTGATAGCTTTTAGCAGAGACATGATGTGCAAGGTGGTTTCTCTCCAAACAAGCGGGACAATATGACACTGCGCTAAAATTCATATAGATTCACCACAAACAAGATTAAAAATCAAAATTGGCTGGTGGGGGGGAGAGGGAGAATCTAAAATGTTTTCCAGTGGAGACAGGGAAAGTATCTTCAGTTCAGCTGAGACCAGCTGAGGATATTGCTGCAGCCTGAGAATTTGTACGATTTTAACTCTCCCTTCTGGCTTCAGTCTATGAATGATCTTCATGTTCATTTAGGATGCAAATAAGGATATTCTCTACGTACAACAGAACATTTCATTGATCAATGCATTAATTTTCAGTCTGCAGGAAGATGCCATAAGGAAACCTGGATCTATGGCAGCTAAGAGAAAGTCTGCCCGTCCAGCCTGCCTAGAAGAGAGGATCTTGCTCTATGCTCGTCATTCTGATCCGCCAAAAGTCATACTTCAGCATGAGAAATGTACTGGTGAAAAAGTATGCAAAATAGTGACAAGGCTGATTGTTAATGCTAAATGACTTTCACGATTATTTTTTTTGTAAATTAAAACTTCTTGTAAATTAAAACCAGTTAAAACTTTTGTAAATTAAAACTACTGTTCAGCCCAACTAAAACTTTTAAAGCTGCACTACTTCTCCCTCATGTTCAGAACTTTAATAAGTAACTTGTCTCTCAGTATTTTATGGGCTGTGTTAATAGTCCTCTAAGGTGTTCTTCACAGTTACAGGTCAATGTTTCTTAAGCAGCATTAAGAAACTCCATCAGGCATACAATACTTCTCTCAATGTTCAGAAATGATGCAAGCAGACGACGGCCTTCTCTGTCCCTTCTATTTCCTGTATAATTATTAATATGATAAATTATTAATATGATCCAGCATTTTATTGACTCATCTGTGCACTTATTTCAGGATTGGAGATGTAATAATTCAAACAGTCTGATGCTGTAATTCATTGTCACTGCCTAACGAGAAAATTTTGGTGAATTATTTCTCATGACAGCCACACCTAGAAGGACAGGGAGCAATCTCAGAGAAAAGATGAGTATGCTGAAGTACTTCTGAGATTAGCTTTGCCACACAACAAGTCAACATCTATTTCTTTTCTTACAAAGAATCCTGGTGCATATTATCAGTGCAACACAGAAAGTATTACTGAGTTTCAGTCATTAACTTTGCAGTTCCAGAAAGTACCTCCGGAGTTGCTGACTGGCATTCCCTGTTACTGCAGGCACTGTATTACACAGCATTTACAAACATGGTCAAGAAGAGTAATTGTAAGGGCAAATCTTACTAATTATCTTTTGAATACTACATTTGCTTGTTACACCAGCAAACCAAACTGCATATGTCATTAGTAAGAACCGAATAAAACCCAGTAAAATACTGATAGGATGGAAGACAAAGTCGACTCAAATTCTAGTGCTTAACTGTCTAGAAAGTAATTGAAAAAAATCCACAATAATACAATAGGCAATGCTTTAAACAAAAAATAATATAAATTTTTATTTTAATAACTAACACAAAAAATTTATTTCAAGAAAGATCCAGGACCAATGTGTCTGGATATCTGAATAAATTGTCACATAGACTGTTCCAGATCTATCCTACCAGGATACTTCCTTCTATACTTACGTTACAGTAAAAATATCTGTGCTGTCTGGCGCAGCTATCCAACTATCCAGAGAAGAGAATGAAACTCAGAGATGGCATCAGCTGAAAGTCAGCTTGGGTGTCACAGCCTGGAGAGAAGAACCCGGGCACCACCGCAACACTGACAAAGATTAATAGAATAGACAGCAGAAATCAACTAATGGCCTCAATGACAGGCAAGGCACAGGCCTCGAGGAGGAAGGGGTGTTAGAGTTGATAGACAGGCAACAGGAGAAAAGCCACTGTCCCTTTTCAAAGGAAGTTGTTTCTGGAAGAGAGAGATGGTGTTTGGCTGTCTGGCATACGCTTTTCATCTCTGGGATTCCAGAGAGAGCCTGCTGAATATCAGAGCTAGGCTTGGAAGAACACTTGCACACATACACACAAACAAACACGAAAAGGAAAGCAAAAACTGGCACGGAAGAGACTATTTGCTTTCTAATATCATGTAAAAAAAGCTGAAGCCAGGAGACTGAAGAGGAGTTAAAAGCAGAATTTGTCTTTTAAAGTGTGTGGTTGCAAGATTACCTTTGACTGATGAAGAGGACTGCAGCAGAAGTGAGAAACATCCAGGAGAGAGCATCATTTGTACCCGTCAGCCCAACTCTTTGGAGGTAGGAGAGCGAAGGAGCTACTGTTTTCTGCTATGAGTATGTGAAGAGCAGGCTCCAGGCTTCCCTCTCAGCTTGCCTTTATTTGTTGTAGCTCCCTTACCCTCTCCTGGATACCTCCAGCACAGCACACCGCGCAGCCGGGCCGGGCTGCTCCTGGGTGAAGGCATCTCCGGGGGCTTTGGGGGAGAGGGGTGGGTGGCTGCAGAGCCTCAGAGGTGAAGGGCTCGTGGCTGAGCTGCAAACTCTGCCTGGCTTCACGCATCTCAGGGTCAGATGAATTTTAAGCCAGCGTTTGTATCCGAACGTCATCTCTGTCCTCAAGCGCCTCCTATACAGCCTCTCCGCTGTAACGCTGCGAGCTGTGAGAGACCTGAGCCATGTGCTGCATCGCTCAACAGGAGTGGAAAGCTCAGGCGGGAGGCTGGAGCCCTGCCCTGACTCCTTCCAGGACATTTTTGTGCTGGATGCCCAAGTTCCTACCCAGCACACCTCATCTAAGGGTGATGTATGAGCTCAGCTCTATGTAACACAAATGTGTACTTATGTCTATAATCAACTAAGGTAACAATCATGCACAGAGTTAAAAGCTTTGAATTCTTTGATCTTCAGCAAGTCTGAAAGTTTCCACAATGCTTAGTCACAGGCAATATATTACCCTGACCCCAGCTGCAGACTGCGGGATTCTCATTAACGGTAGCACGCCATGAGAAGGCTTTAAGCACTCACCACTTCATCAATACTTACTGTTTTGCAGCAGAAACCGACACACTAGGATACAGCACTTTGTGAACAATTACAGGTAACTTATCAAAGGACAAAATAGTTTAACTCTAGATGTTCTTACACTAACTGGTATTAGAGATATCTCTTCATCTTAGAGATTTTGCCTCTCTTGGAAGTGATTTATTATGAGAAATACTACAACAGATTATCAAAATTACTTCTCCCCCCCCCCAACACCTGGTAGAGGACACGTCCTTAGTGTACAGCATTCAGAACAAGCTGCTGATACATTCTTAGAAATCTTTTATGCCTGTTATTCTCATAGAGAAATAGCAATGAAAGATATAAAAACACAGAAGCCTGTAGAAAACAAAGGAACATTTGAATGCCACTACTAAATGTTATCTGTCCCTTTTGTGCTGCCTGGAACTGTATTACAAAAGACAGATTTTTTTGTTGTTGCTATTGGGTTTACTTTCGGTTTAGATTTTAGTACTATTTTATCAAACAAAAGGAAAAACCTAGAGCCCTGTAAAATAAGTGCAGCACAAGGACTTGACCAAATACAGAGTCACTTCATCAAAGGTTTGCATTTAGTCAGACTCTCAAAATTCACTCAGGTATCTCCTCACCACTGCATCTCTAGCATCGCTCTAAATCTTAAACTAGATGTCTGTCTTCTCTGCCCTGTCACCTACCCATCCCTCTTCTCCCTCTGGACGTGAGCAGACCACCCGGCATCACCATAAGCAGAAAGCAGGAGGCTTATAGCCGTGGCTGGAGACGCAAGGACTGTAAACCGCTCAAGCGCTCTGCTGCAGAGCAACAGCGACGAGCCCCCTTCCAAATCCCTGTGACTTTCATTACAAAGCCAGGCTACAGCAACGGCTTTCTGCTAACGGTCTTGGAGAGGTGGCTATCACAGCAACACTCACTGGTACCTAAATCGTTGTAAGTGCAGGAGGCAGTTCACGATGTGCTTTCCCTGTGCCAGGGAAGAGTAAAACAAATATCCTTCCCAAAGCACCCAGAGTCCTGAGCAGCCTCCGAGCTATCTTTCCAGGACAGGCAAAGGGGACCTCGGCTATGATCACGCATTTAGGTGGCCACACAGTATGATAATCTGTTCCTACATGACGAGAGGCTTTGTCCGGTGGCCACAATGGGGGGACGACCCTTGGGGACAGCCCCTTCCCTCCGAGGGACGGGTCCTTCCCTGCCGTCAGCCCCGGGCTCAGCGCGCGGCCATGCCACAGCCAGACAAACTCCAGAGATGCTCCAGATGATTCAGCAAGATGCTCTCCTAAGCACCATCCCCTACGATTTAACAGAATGGGTTGAGGCATGCACAGAGCAATGGAAGGATTTAGCAGGATTTTAAAGCAAATTCAGAAAAGAGACAGAAGTGACATGAACTAATCAAGCGGAAACACAAACTGCTTTCTGACATCATCATTCCGTGGCTGCTGAGCTCCTTCAGAGGGATCTCAGTGGAAAAAACATCTGAAGCCTGTCATTATGCTCCATAAAAAGAAGGCAATTGGCAATCCTCTTAATCAGTCCTTTGTAGGATTACTTACATCCACAACATTTTGCCACAACGTATCCTTCCATGGTAATAAACATTGACTTTTCAAATCATAAATATCAATACAACATGAAAAATCTTATTATTTCCCTATATTATGTGAAACTGCTGTTGCAGTACCATGTACCCTGAAGTACCTTGTAGGGTGTCTGAGGGTAGTTCAGTAAGAAATACATATATTTTAGTACCACAGTACTACAGTGACACGGAGCAGTTTTTGACTTTCGGCAGTGATAACCCACTTACCAAAGACATTCTACTAGTGAAGATAGAGCTATGCTCTACGTTATCATATTTTACTGCAATCTTGAAAGACATCACTTATCACAATTCATGGTATTCTGCAAGGATTTTGCTGTTTAGAAAGTTCTTCATCTTCATCAGAATTGAAGATGATGAAACTTTGTTTCCCCTTTGAAAAATGGTACCAGTGTACTTCAAGATTTTGATCACGGCAACAGCACTTGCTACAGAAGTGGAAGAAAGCTGCTTAGTTCACCTACTATGTTGCTTTTCAAATCTTAAAGGTTCATTTTTGTTCTCTCATCTCCGAGGTCTTTGTATTTCTGCTCAAAAGCTCTGTACGTGCCATCTCACAGGTTTCCCACGGTCCTCCACAGGCAGAAGCCACCTCATCTGTCGGCCTTCTGGACGTGCTGGTACTCAGAGACACCCAGCAACACCACACTGGGACCAGGAGGTTCAGCAGAAGCAACGCCAGCAGCCAGGCAGTGCTTTCAAAACCTGAGTGACCAAGGCTCGGGGCACACGAAGTTAGCCCTGATTCGAGCAGTGAAAAGAAGAAGGTACCTCCAGAGATCCTTTCCACCATGAAGTAGCCTTTGCTGCTTCTTTTTACTCCAAAAAGTGCAAAGGTCTGAGCAGAACGATATCGACTCTTCTTATTTTCTGCATGCTTCTATGCCAATTTCTTTTCATGCTGAGTAAATCATCTTTTAAGGACTATATAAATCTTGTCTGAATAGCATACAGGAAGATCTCCCCCGACACAGGAATGTGTTTCTCTGTTACCTCCTAACCCATAGATTTTGACAAGCCCAGAAGTCACATATATCCACCAAACAGCGTAACATCCAATAAGGACTTTTTCAGACCTTTTGCCTGTTTTAGATTTTGGACCATTTTTCTTCATCCTCTATTTTTATTGGCACTATGTAATAAAATTTTTCTCACAAGATCACTGGAGTTCGTGCATGTGACATTTTTTTCCCATGAATTCATTGAAAACAATAAAAGAAACCCCAGTTGGTAGAGAGAAAGGAATTGATCTCTGCTGAAGAAAGGGACAGAGGGAGAAAAAGGCAAGTAACAGGCTTCAGAATTACTGTGGAGAAATAGGTATGACTGGCAAGTACAAAAGCTGCTGAGGATACAAAAAAGCACAAAACCTGGCTCAGCAGTTGTTATTTCACTACCTACGGCATCTGAAGAAAAGAGGCAAACTGTGTGCTCCGTTTGTCTTCATCCACCGTAAGCACCTTGCACTTCGCAGACACCAGCACACGTTTTGACTAGAATCACACAGTTAAACTTGCTCGGGAATCACCAGCTGCCGTAGGCAGGGGAAGCAGCGGTGCCGAGCCACCCCACGCTAACGCGCAGGCAGCGGGACAATCTATCAGCTACAGCAGCCAAGGCAGGCTTCGGAAACCAAAATGTTTGATCGTATGGAAGTTCATTGGAGGACTGAACTGTAATCGCCGGAGAGGGGAAAGTAGCCCCTACACGAAGAATCACCAGCTGCGATTCTCACGCATGGTACCCATTGCAACGACTCTGAACTGCTCGTGTGCTTTCAGTATTACTTACATCACAGCTGAGACTGCAGGATTTTTTGTTTGTTTTGGGGTTTTTTTTGGATGAGTTTTTTGAGAAAACCCCCAAAACTCTAGATGCTCAGCTGTGGCCCTCTACCATGTAGCGTTCTGCATCTCCCAGCCCCGGGCCTGCCCCACTTCCAGCCTGTGGTTCACATATTTTGGCTTTGATGTTTTTAAGCTTTACCAGTTCCATACACTCCATTTTATTTTTGCCTTACACCCATAATTTCATCTTCTGTCACCAAGACAAGAGCCTCCCCTCAGGAGACTGGAAAGCCACTTGCCCATTTTCCATGCTTTACTGACTCAGTAAACACAATTCTTGAATTTTTCTTGTGTAGCATTTTAAATGTTCCCCCCGAGATTCCTGACCACTGGAGCTAACCTGTTCAGCCCAGTCAGATTTGAAACAGGTTAGCACTGGCAGGCATAAGGGAAGAAATATCCTCTGGAAACCAAGTTCAAAAAAGACGCTTCAGTACGCTGTGTAACAATTTATGTAAAACTAGCTGACTGAAAAAGAAAAAAAAAAAAAAAAAGCAGAACAAGAGCAAACCAGACAACTAAGCAACAGAACCAACCACACAGAGTTCAGTGATCAATAAACAAAATGTAACCATACACTAGTTAACTTCACATTTCCTATCTTCTGTCTCTAAGTATCTTCTCCAAAGCAAAATAACCCAGATTTTTATTCAAATGAAAGTCATTAAAAAAATAAATAAAAAGGATGTCTTTCAATTATCCCCCAAACAGAAAATGTTCCCTCGCCGAAATTGATAGAAAAATACGATCTGCATAAAATTACATGTTGGAGACCTAGTTACCAAATAATACTTGCCAAAATGCATATCTGAACTACATCACACTTTATGTCACTATTACTATGGAGAGAACCACATAAACCGCTTTGCCTGCAAGGACCCTGGAATGCCTCTGTGGTCTAATGGGAATAAAAGACAGAGACTGGAGATCTCCTACCTGGCTCCCTCTGCTTCCACAGCAGCCATAATGTTCTCTGTGTGCAGATTAAACCACAAATTCCAGTTATTCAGTATTAGCGTGAAGGCGTTTAAAGTTAATGCCGTCTTCAACCACGTGTGAAAAGACAAGAGTAGTGCTCCCCAGCAGGACCAGGTTTGAACACGGTGATGAGAAAATTAACTGACCAATTCATTAGCCACAAGAAGCACCTCATTTGACAACAACCTAAAAAAGCATTATGCCCACAGGCATTGCTTCTTTTGCACTGGTATTTGCCAGGAACCCAAGCTAGCCTCCACGTAGCGAGGCATTTTCCAAATCCTGGCAGTAAAGTGTCACCTCCCATAGAGTTAATCCCGATTTATCCCGGGCTGGAGAAGACTATACATTAAAGCAGCACGCGCTTAGGGCTCAGCCCTGCAACGTGTTGAGTGCTCTGGCCCCCAGCCACCGGAGCACTTAGGCACATGTTTTATTTTAAACACGCCAGCAGTTCCGCTGAAATTCAGAGAGAAAGTCACAGTAGGGAAAGAGCCAGATTATGCCCCGAAAACGTGAAGCTGTATTAAAAAACAAGAGCGAAGCACAACTTAAAGCCAACGCAATCAATCCACCGGGTCAGGTAAATCCATCCTAGCAGACAAGTTGTTCTACAGCACGTTAACAGGGTCAGAGAGGTCTCCCAGCCCGCCGAGGGCTCAGGTATGCTCCCACACAGGCCAAGCACGAGAAAACGATCTTGCAGAAAGTACTGCGAGCATTCAAAGGAAAGTTCGGCAACCTCATCCATCGCCGCCAAAACCGAAAAGACAGACAGAAACCGAAACCTGAAGGTTGTCCTCAATTCTCGTCCGGCAGGCCAGCTTCTGCGCCTGAGGGATGTGCGCGCCCTTCCCAAAGCCGTTCAAGCTTATTCCGCCTTTTAACAGCTACCCAGGTCTGGCAAATTTCTTTCCTTTTTGACAGTGACATAAGCAATAGAACTGTATGAATTATTCCCCTGAAAATGCTATTAACATTTCAGTGTTAAAATTACACTGTGTCAAGCTGCAGACAAAAAAAAATGTGGCATTCACAAGCACAGAAAATTTCTGTAGACTCAGAGCTTCTAGGATAGGATATAAAAAAAAAAAAAGAGATCAAGACCACTTTTACTTGTGTGCCTAAATATTAATTTACCTTTCAGATGACAAAAATTGAACTATTATTGTATCCTATTATTATGATCAGATATTCTGAAATGTAAATCTTCCAAAATGCTCCAATTTTATCTGAAAACAAATCTGTTTTTAATTTCAAGATCACAAATTAATGTTAGCATATTTTATCTCTCTTGTGCAAATACATCTGAAGCAATTTAAATAATTTTTGTTACATGCTGTAATCTGTCTCTTGAGTGACAACCTCTGCACTGGTTATCAGCCTAGAGGGATGAGATAATAAACAACCCCGTTGCTTCAAGAATTATTTTATAATGCAAAATGTCACAGCTCTGTAAGGCAGCGCTAGCATATCTTAGCAAATTGTTGTATCAATGACAATTAAAAACTTTAGAGAAAAGGAACTTTAAGCTAACTGATCAACAACATACTGTTCTTGATTTTACAGCATATTAAATTGTAATGCTTCCACCACTGCAGCTGAGAGCACCTCAGCTTCTTCAACACCATTGTACTGAAAAAATAAATTTAAAAAAAGAAGAAAATGTCTAATTAGAAAAGCTTGCGCTGGATTCAGTCACTACTAGTGCACACAACACCCCTACCGATTCCCCCGCCAAAATCCTCGCTTGTTCTACCAGGCTGGGTGGGAGACAGTGACTGAGGAATCTGGCTCAGGGCTCTGGGCTCCGTGCTGGGGGATCGGACGTCGGGCGCTGAGCCACAGGCTGCAGAGAGCTCTGGGACCTGCGCACTGGGGCCCGGAGCCTTGCAGCTGAGGGGAATGGCCAGGATGGGACCCCAAGAAGCCGGCTCCGGGCAGCAGCTCACGCCGGTCCTCCAGGCACAGCATCTCTCCCAACCACCAGGGCCAGGGGAGCAGACCCACCGGCCCGGGATTGGGCAGAGGAACGATCACAGCTCTGCAGTGCCTGACCTGCCGAGAAAGAAAAAGTCGCTATAAAGTAACCTCCCGGCATGCAAGTGCAGCCTCCAAATGTGAGAAAAAAACATAGCAAAGGCAGAGGGAATAATTTGTTTGTGCCCCGCCAGGATGAGAGAAAAGCTAACGAGCAAATCAATGAATTGCCTCTATGGATTGCATTCAACTGGCAGCCTGACGCTACAGAGGAATTATCTTTTGCCACGGCTGTAGGGGTGGCTAGAGTTGGATTGCATTCAACTGGCAGCCTGACGCTACAGAGGAATTATCTTTTGCCACGGCTGTAGGGGTGGCTAGAGTTCAGAAAGCCGACAAATCTTCAAGTGGGAGAACAGAGACTTCAGGTTCAAAAACGAGTCTTCAATGTTCCAGAGTCTGAGAAAATAACTGGGGGAGGAAGAGGAGCGGAGGACTTAAACACAGGGCACAGTCAAAAAATAAAGAGAAAGAGAACGATTTCATCAGTGCATTCGGCTTCATGATTAGGCGCAGGATTAGCTGGGGAGAAGAGGAGCTGTCTGCAGAAGAAAGGGCCGGCACAAGCAGGAGGGGGATCCTTGTCAATCCCACGAAGGCTCCTGTCAGATGCAAGAGTGCTTCAAAGCTGTAAGAAAAGGCATTCTTTAACATATTTTAACATCTCGCTTTTTGACATCTAGATCTGTTCCTTCTTTTGTGCTAAGACTCTTGAAGCCTACCTTTCAGATGCTGAAACACTCCCAGCCATTTCTGCCCCTCCGGCAGCGGCGATGCGCACCGTGCAGAAGGATGATTTCAATACACTTCCCCAGCGCTGCGAGACCTCCGTCTGTAACTTCCCTTTCGGCCCTACTCTGTGGTGCTTAACTCTATCAGCTATCATCAACGCACCAGATTAGATTACTGAGCCCTGAGAGCCTGTAGAAAAAGACTCCAGTTCAAGGCACCACACTATCTGTTCTGCTTTTCCTGAGGCCAGTAGCTGCTCTGTAAACGAGCTGCAGCAAGGAAGTTCTGTATTTGCTTGCTTTAAGGGGGATGCCATACGGATAAACAACGCCGCTCTTCAGACCCGATTAGATTTAGCTGACAACAAAGCAGTCCCGTTAGGTTGCTATGCCACCATGTCTTACTGGTCTCTGATAAATTATTGAAGCAGTTCTGCTTCTAAAAGCCACCCCATTTCTATGAGCCACTGATTGTATATGTACTGAACCAGCCAGGTGAGCTTCAGATACAAGGTGCTCAATATCAAAGGGTCGTATGATCCATTTAATATATTTATCAAATGGATTATTAATATTTCAGAGCTGCTGCAGAGATTATAAGTTTGATACACTGCCAGTTTCTCGTCTGTTTAAAGTCCTGAAAATCACTCCTGTACCAGGCGATATTAGGCCACATACTTTTTATTTTTCGAATTAAATTGAGTGATAGAGTCTCCATGTTGTAGCACAAAAAAGTTGATGCAAACACCAACTCTGGCCCAGAATAACCAAGCAGAGTGAATCAGAGCAGTCTGCACATTCTAACAAAACAGAGATAAGTAAATATACATATAGTAGTCAACTGCTTTGATTATATTTTGTATGACCTGCAAGATGTAAGACTCACAGCAGAAAAAACAATAAACAGAGAGCTCAGACAGCTAATTAATACTGCTAATTTAAACCGTACCCTAACACGCCACTTACTGTCATCTGCACTCTGTCAAGGAGTGGATGGCAACAGCTCTCAAGCATTGCTAGTAAATTATTTTCATTTTGCCCTTTCCCTCATAAACAAAACACCACGGTGACAGAAACTGCTTGACCTACTTTCTGCGGAAGAGATTTCCAAAGAAGCACTCGCACCCTGAGAGGCAAGTAGCAGAAAGCCTCGATGAGCAGAAACTTTCCAACTTCCAAACGAAAGATACTTTATTTCAAACTACATAGGCACTTTTTCTCTCACTCTTTGCCATGACCCTCCGCCTTCACGCCCCTCCCCCTTATTCCTGATTTCTGCTCTATTTTCTTTATGCTTCCCATAAGAGCCCATAAACTGACTCGCCTGTCTTTTCCCACAGTGTCACAGATGTCTTAAATTAACCTCACCTATTCTTTTCCTGGATTATGAATTTTAATTTATCCATACACTCTGTGAGTAGAGGACAAGCCCCACAACAGCAGTGAAAACACAGACATCACGCTAGTTTATCGTTCCTCATGGTCGGCCATGAGATGTGTTTTCCCCAGATCTCGGGGATCTGCAGAACTTTAAGAGACTGCAAAAGAGCTCTGACGAACTTTCTGTGGATATCACAGAAGTGAAGTAACCTCCTGGAAAAGTCTGCTTCTCTGATTTGTAAATAATGTTCTTAACTGCACTATTTCACATCTGAACAGCAGCAAGTCCCAGTGTCATAAACTGCCTCTCTGCCATGGGGCTTCCCTTCGAAACCTCAACGCTAGCCATCGCTGTGCAACTACAGTTTGAAGATGGGCAGCCTTGCTTTATCTTTTAGCTTTTGTTTCCCCCGAATGCCTGCCCCTTCCGTTTTCCTCCACTTCTGAAGCCATGACAGGCTTTGCCTAACAAGCTTGTGCCGGGGTACAGCAACAACCGCCCTGCACTTGAGTCAGGGGAGTGCGACCTCCACAGAAACGCAGCCAACAGATCCTTACATATTTGGGAGCAAAATTCTTTTGCCACCGTGGAGGAATTTTGAAGCTGTTACTTCTTAGGCTTGGTGCAATTCCTCACATAAACTGGGTAGCATATAAAGACCCACAGAGTAACAGATAGTCATGGATATTGGGTTAGTTACACTGGAATCACTACCCATATTAAATGAGGGGGAAAGGTGATGGTTTATTGTTTTTAATCGGCATAACACAAAATTCCCCTTTGGGAAAAACAACATAGTTCTAAAATTAATTTCTTGGAAAAGCAGTGTGGATTTAGCTAGTGAGGGAAAAAAAAAGGTATTCAGAGAATTTAACCTTATTTCGGAATGCTGGAAAACTTTAATGTGAGTTTGGGAAACTTACAAAAAACTCAGTTTTCAGAAACATCCTGGAATCTCCCAGTTCCTATGAACTGGTGGGGACAGGCAAAATACTGCTGGAAGTTAGGGACGTCTGTGCTGCCTGGGATCAGACACAGGGGAGCAGGGCAAGGGGGAGCACATTCAGCTTCAGTGCAGAACTAGCCTTGCTCAAGCCTGGTGGCTCAGTGCTGCTCCTGCCTGGGGTGGCAAACCGTGAGGTCACAAAAACATTTCTCCACTTGGCTGATTTTTCACATCAGGAAACCAAAACCTTAAGGATTAATGAAAGTATATGAAAAAAATAATACAGTTATATAGTCCATGAAGTTTGAGAAGTGCCCAATTATTCCAATAATTTAGTTCAGACTGAGCACAGGCAGCTTTTTCAATGCATTGTATCATGTACCTTCAACGAGTTAAAGCATTCTTAGCAACAGCATAACCAGATTACAACAAATTTCTTTGCACATGAATATTAGTCTCTTGCTTTGGCTTTCTTCTGCTACTTGACTATTTTAAGGGAAGGGAGAGGAGAGGCAGAGGAAAAGTAAAAGGACTTTATTTCAGTCCTTCAAATAGTTAGGATCTTATCAGTAATCAGACACCTTATAATCATGAACTCAATCCAAAGTTCATAGAACACTGGGAGCAAAAATGAAAGTCAAACATAATAAAAAACTCTGTCAACAATGATATGGCTCACAGAAATATGGCATAAAAGCAGCTGTGTAAAACACAGCTTACAAGCAAGGTTTATAGCTTTCTTTAAATTAACCAAACAGAGGGGAAGTCAATGTTAGCAGTTGCATAATACTCTGTGAAGTGATGATAATATGACAGCACTATTTATCCTCTGAAACAACGACGACTCTTCAGGAACAGCTGAATTAGCCCTTATCTCATAAATGGCTCAGGATTACGGACATACGTAACAGCAGAGGATGCATGCAGCCTTCCCATGGACGGCATCAGAATTACAAGCTCCTTCTTCCTCTCATCGGTGCCACCCAGAAATAGCTGGGAGCACTGGACAATGTCAGCCCACGGGAAGCCACCACGTCCACTGTAAACACAGAAATAAAGTCACCCCTTCCCAAAGCTGTGCCCTTTCCAAAATGGCCAAAGGTTCTCCAACTCTCTTGTCCAACTAGATTACACCCAAACACAATGGACAAGACATTCCTACATCTTGCAAGAACACTTTTGTCCCTGTTTTTAAGAATAAACCATCTCGCTCATTCACAATGCCAATATACTGGAAAAAGATTTAAATAGTGCCCCCTACATACAGTCCAAGGTTTCTATTTATTGATTTATTTGAATGAACTGTACTTCCTTATTGTGCACAGGACAGAGAGCTGGCAAATTTCTCATTAAAAAAAAGAAATCAATTTCCAGTCGTTTCATTTAGGCTCTAGTTCTTCTGGTTTTAAAAATTTGTACTAGACCTTTAACAAATATGGTGAGGTTGTGCTTGAATCAGCTCAAGTATGTAAATTCTCCAAACAAAAGAAATCTAAGAGTATTCCTGCTCCATAGCTGACTCATATTCAGAACTAAATCATACGCATGACTATTTTATGACCTTGCCTGGAGTCAACAAAAAGTCAAGTTGCACCACGATTTAAATTACCTCCAGAGTTCTTTTGGCAAGAGTAATCCCTTGACAGTAACTAGCACTGTTCTTCAGAGACCTGATTTTCTAACACCAACACCTGCATACATTTCATCTGAGCTTTTCAGACTCATTGGCATCACCTGCTGTAGATGCTAATGTGTTGCTTCAGGCTCTTGTTGGAAAGGTTGTTTCATGCCTCAGTTCTCAGGGGATTCGGCACTTTGAGGCAGATCCTGCGCTTCTTTCCTCTCTCCTGAGTGCAATCACACCCACAAATCCTCTCCCAAAAGCCTTCAGCCGCTCTTTGATAGCTTCGTAGCTAGGCAGCCCATAAAGCAATTAAATGATTTTCATAACATGAAAAATGCTCTCTCCTTCTTCTAATGTAGTAAAGCCAAAATATCAACAATCTTTCAGGCAGGAAAATGTGGACTCTGAAATATTTTAAATACTCCTTATACATTACCGTGGCGCTCCCGGTTTCTAAGTGGAATCATTTTTTTCCAGGCCTTTGAGGTGAAGCCACCTGGACGAGGGAACACAGCAGCTGCTCAACTGTGCCAACAACAAAGCAGCTTCGAGGAAGAAATAAAGAACGGCAGCCTATGTAATTGAAATGTAGTAAGGAGGTTATTACGCAGGATGTAATGCAAGCTGAAATCTGGTCAGGATAACCCCAGACGGCACATTTTCTTTTATTAGTACAAATGGTTGAAACCTTGATGCTCTTTCTTATCCAAAACCTTTCAGTTTTAATGCACGGCACTGATCAATTAGCACTATACAAGAAAGTCTTGTCTAATGCAGAGTCAAGCCATTAACTTCATTTGGCCAAAGATGAAACCCGGACTTTAAGTATAACTCCTGAATAAAGGTATATATTCTCCAATGGGAAATCACTTCCGCACCACTAAAATGCCCACGTTGCAGTGGTGAAACACGGACTATTTAACAGAGCACCACAACACCTATTTCACTTCGGAGAGAAAATGAAGACCGTCCAATCTGTGGAAAACTACAACTGAGTAAACATCTGAAACTGGAAAAGCTCTTGCCAAAGAGAGAACCTGGCAAAGACTCTAGAATTAAAAAGTATTTGGATAAAAGCTACTGCAGTGAGTAAACAGAGGCAAGACGCTAGTTTGACACTACACTGGAGCATTGCTGATCAACATAGTTGATCCTGTGTAAGGCAAAAAAAAAATCTAACAGAGGCAAAGATTTTTATTAGCTCAGCTAGTACAGGCAACGTGAAAAGCAATGAGCAGCACAAGCTTGTCCGAAACAGAAAAAATAGTAAAAAAACCCCAAAACAAAACAGTAAAATAATAAGAAAGATTAAGGTTTTCTAGAAAAGAGATGACACAGGATTCAATAAGAGAAATTGCATTGCACAAACTAGTTAAATGGGTATTACTGATATACATTACTCTTTTCCAGTAACAAAAAGAAAAAGTAGAAAAAGGTTCAAGAAGTCTTGCTTCTCCCAATCTTCTTTTTTTTTGCAAACAAACTCCTAGTCTTAATAAATTTAACATTCTGCTTACACACATAAAGAGGCGGCAGGTAGAACAACATGGCAAGTGTGTTATTTCTGTGAACGCTGAACCATCAAGCAAACAAAAGATCTGAAGAACACTACTGATTTGGATTAAATACAAGCATAATTGAAGACTTTTTTTTTATTGTGCTACACAATCACAGTGGTTAAAGTACGGTATCTTCCAGCCTGAAAGTTTCTATCATTTCGAGAGAGCCTTTGTGTACTTAAAATGCAGAATCCACTTGAACAAGTGTACTCACTCCAGAGACGCAATTGCTACAGCTCCAACAAAATAAAAAGAACTATGGAAAGTATTGAGCTCTTCATGCTTATCTTGGCCTGTTTTTAAAAAAAGGAAATAATAATATTGCATGCACAGCCAACTCCAAAGGGTAATATATCCCCTTCTAAGATAAGTATCTAATATAGATGTGTAAGAGAGGAATTGCCTTCCGGAGTTGTCTGCCTCTCCCCATTGACAGCTGAGAGACACCACATGAATCCTACCTTTATTATAAAGATCTGTGTAATGAGAGACACACAGTAACGGATTCACAACACAGATAGAGCATGCAACTAAAAAAAAAATAGTATAGATTTTATTTTAAAGGAAAGAAATGACTTTCCATGTTTGCTCATCTCTCACAAAAGGATTATCCTCCTTTTTTTCTCCCCAAACAACTTCTTTTTTAAAGTGTCTCTGTATAATTTAAACTATTCTCCCACCTTTTTATATGTGTGCACATGCCTATATACATATATATACACTACACAAAAAAAAATACATCAATTAATGACATACTGGAAATTAACACTGAGATATAATAGCATATATTAATGCTTAGAATAATAAATATCATGTCTTACTACGCCTGTGGTACCAATTATTCAAAATCAGTATTCTGATGAATCTCCATTATTATTTCCTTAATATTAGCATGGCAAAGAACTACTTTTGATATCATTTCTATTCACTGCAGCATTTAAGCAAATAATTTAGCAGAAAAATTAACATTTGCCAAGAGGAAGGCTTACCCACAGAAATTTACAGCACAAATTAGTTCCTACAAACCACTGTAAAATGCACTCAACTCACATAAAATGCAGTCGAAAGACATATTTATGTAAAGCTGTAGAAAACTGTGTAATACAAAGGGAAATAAAATGAGAGGAAAGCTGATGAGGGGAAGTGTTACATGGTTTTACGAAAAGCAGACATTAAACTTCACAGAGAAGGACATTAAGGTTTAAGTTACTTTTCCCAAAAGCAACTCTGTAAAAGATGCCTCTTAAAGTTTTGAGGATTTTATGCTGGTTTACGCCAGCCTTGTTAATTCTCTGGTAAAGAAGGGTATCCAACAGCATTTCTGTGTAACCACAGAGTCTGAAAAGGTGAACATTATCTATAACAGTAATTATTCCATCAGAAAGTATGACTGATCTACTTGTAAAAATCTGCACTGATCTAGTTTGCTACCAACAGTTCTGATCTCGCTGAGATCGTTCTCTCCAAGCTAACAAACTGCCAGTATCTAGATGCTTTTCTTGACAACATTAAAAGGGGAAAAAAAAAAGACTCTTACCCAAATTTCTGAATAAATTTACTCAGATTTAATATAGAGCTCATCTAAAAGCAATGAATGCAGAATTGAACTGTGGAAGCCTCCTGTAACAGCATGAATTAAACTTATGAATCTCATTCCTCCCCTTCTCAAGCACTTCATTAGTCCTTTCATAAGCCTAGATATTTTTTTCCCTGAGCTGAGAAATGTAAATTGCTTTGCAGAAGCTGTCTTTTCTACCTGTTTCCCCTTTTCTCCTCTTGCTGACACTGGCTAAGAGAATAACCAAAGTCAGAGGAGATCTAGGCCCCGTATGCATTTGATCAGTTGGATGTCAGAGAACTGCAGCGACTCTTACCTGGTTTCTATGTTGTCCTTTGCAAAGCCACTTTTCAAATGAGTCTTTAAATGATTATGCTTCATTTGGGCACATATCCTTATAACTGTTCTCTGCTATTAGATAAATTATAGGATTGTATTAGTATGTTGAAAATAATTCAAAATAAAATTAAAACCAACTTCATACCTCATTGTAAAGGTAAATTTCAGTGGTCTATGTTGTTCAACAGTTTAATCCGTGACCTGCTGGTTGCCAAAGAGGCCCCGCTGGCAAATGCACAACTAACAAGTGAATTAGGCGGAGTGCTGACACGGCTGATGGCAGAGCCTCCAGCTGGAAAGACCTTTACATTCCTGAGGTTTGGGCCAACAGAAACCTCAGGAAATTCCCCAGGTGGCAGGGTTGGGTTTGTGGCACAGAATGAGCTCCGGCGTGAGCAGGGACTGGAGGGGATGGGCAGCCAGCCCTCATCTGGGTGGGCGATGGTCCTGCCTGGAGTGGGAGGACACCTCCCAGTGGCCTTACAGCCAACATCTCCCTGGGTTTTATAAATACTCATGAGCTAATTATTTAGGTGATGGAGGGGGGAGTAATTCAGTCACTTTAAAAATACTTTTTTTAAAAAATGTTACTTGCTCTGATCATCAAAGGCCTGCTTTCCTCTCCCACAGCACAGCTGGGGCCACAGAGCTTTCAAATATCTCAATATTATCTTGTTTATTTCAGAATTATGCTCATATAAAAATCTACTTCCAATGTGTGTATTTATGTAACATAAACCTCCAAAACCTCCGAAACAATAAGCACTCAGAAAGGACCTCTGCCTGCTAACTACAGAAGAACAAAGAAAAAATTACTGATTGCTCTAAGCAGCATACTAATTTATTTTTTTTTTTTCAGAAGTCCCTATCGAATCCTTTCTGTGAGAAAATCCAGGAGTTATCAAACTCAGGTTTCTCAAGGATACAGGAAGTACCATCTTCCTCCAGCAGTCAATGTCCACCAAACAAGAGACGGATAGATCTAGATTTTCTTAAAAAGAAACAAAGTTCCATTTTCTAAGCACATTTTTGGGTGTTTAATCCCAGGTAACTTTAAGGTCCTCAATTTTCATAGTAAGCCTTTAGTATACTTTCTCAAGCTAGGTATCCAAAATTAAACTGTGTAATTAATTACAGTGTAAACCAGGCTGCTGTGAGGGTCAGAAGAGTAAGAGGGCAGGAGAGGTGATGCTACACGTGGTGATGCCATGTGCCACCTCCTGCCAGCCCAGCCACCCTGAGAAACATGGAAGGAGAACACACAAGCACTGGGCAGTAGATCTGCCTAATCTGAGGCTAAAGTAAGCAAAATTCTGAGGCAAATTACCAAAATACAGCAACCGTTGGGTCCTACACCATATAAAAGAGCTTACCCAGAACTCATTTGAGCCATTAACCAAGAGGAAACCAAGAAAGGTGGTGAGGACACAAATGCTGGCATCTCCTGGCCTCCAGACAGCACACAAGTGATGCTGGCCAGATCACCTGGACATGTATTTCATGCCAGAGTGAGAACACAAAGTGCTAAAATCAACTCAGTTACAGACTAAGACAAAGCCACCTCCCCCTTCAAAAAGTTCTCTCACAGAGTTAGCTGTGTTGACTTCCTGCAGCTCAGCAAGGTCCAGCTTTGAGGGGAGAAGCTGGTGCTGCTAGGGCACCAAACGCAGTTGATCACTGATATGGATCTCCTACATCGCACGCCATTTAAACTCTCCCAGCTTTCCAGGATCCTCCCCTCTCAAACTTATAAGGGGTCGGATAGCTCTTGTAGTGCATTTTCTATTGCAAACTACCTTCATAGTAGGAAAATTAAAAAAGCACTCACAGTGTATGCTTACATCACTTATTGTTAACGAGAAAAAAAACTAGATTAACATTCTAAGGCCAAAAACAAATGATTAGTTTGCTGGTATCTGCATGTGGCTTTTTTTTACCCTAATAAAACTGGCAAGCCCTTAGTCTTGTACAAAATGGCTGCCATTGCTTTTTTACAACAGCACAGTAGAAAGGCTAAAAATTAAATATTAATTCATTGGATATATTTTCAAGCAAGTTTGCTGGAGCTTTAAACCCAGCACTTTCTTTAAGAGCTTGGTGCAGTTAAAGCGTATAGAATTTAAACACAACATAACACTACCACAGAGCCTCTTCTCATTCCAACCATCTTTACTCATTTACCATTTTTTTTAAATTGCAAAAAGCCCACAGAGGAGGTTATTTGGCACAAATAATTTATGAATTCAGAAGAAAACTATGCACAAATTCAAACCTATAGAAAGTGAAAATATTTTCCTGTCTCCATTCAGATAAAGAAACTGCTTGCAGCAATTCATTTGAAGCCAAATTCTACCATATTCACATTAGAAGGATGCTCTTTAAGAGGAAATAACATGACGCACCGATCTGTTGACTAGCACGTCAATCAGGATATACTGATAAGAGAATCATTAGTCAAGATTCTGACAGCCATCAGCAGCATTGCCTCTTAGGTTACTGACCCTTCTTTTAACCAATACCCAACTTTGAGGCTAGTTTTTCTGTAGCTTTTGAAGCTTCTGTGGCATAATTTATTCAAGACTCTTGACATAGTGCAGTCCTTCTGGACCAAAATATCAGTTTGAAAATGAAGTACATAGAATTGTGTAGAAATAAAAGTAAAAGGGCAAAGGGGAGTTCTCACTTTATTTGAATGTACTGAGGCAGCATTAAAAACCTAGTTTAAATTCACCCAAACCAGAAATTTTCAAGACAAACACTAACAGTTATTCTTTTATTTCTGTTTATTAGCTGCAGGCATCTCAGTTCAGGATATATCTCAGTAGGATTGTGATTGCTTCCATAAATAATGCACGCTTCATTTTGATTCTCTCCGTGTACCTGCTATGCCATTTATTCTGGCATCCAAACGCAGGCTGTGACCAGCTCGGACAGCCCGGCTAGCAGGTGGCACGGCTGGATGGACCCAGAGTCGCCGAATGCAGCTGGCTGAACCCTGACGGAGCAATGCTCTAAGCAGAATCAGTGGCAGTCTAGAGAACTCTGAATTTACACAGTAAGGAGAAAGCAATGGAAATAACACAAACTGATTATTTTTAATACTTATTAATGATGATTTACAGTTAAAATGGAGCACTTCAGCCACAACACTATCTGTAAACAGCGATAAGCCATTAGCGCAGAGAAGCTGAAACGAGTTCAGAAGCAGAAGCATCCAAAATGCAAGCTTTCCATTACTTAGTGTTGGTACAGGAGGTTTCAGTACATGGTTTTTGACAGACTGTTTTGAGTTCAGAAATTGAGTTCCAGGGCTAGGCTTTCTCTATGTTTTCTTCTTGTTGCCTTTTCTTTTTTCTGAAAGTCAGGCAATGGGACTGTAACACTACCTAGCAGTTGCTGATGTTGACCCTACAAGTTGTTGTCTATACTATATAGCACTCAGAAAATACAACTGTTAAGTATCAGGACTTTGGGATACCTGCTACATTTTTTTTTTCACTAAGCTTCCTAGACTTATTTTCAGTACGCTTTCCAAGTAAGTTGATGTGATTATGTACTAAAAATTCCTTTGTTATTCTTACAACTTAACATACAGTCTGAACTACTTACTTTGTTTGCAGATGTTCTGACCTTTAATATTTTATATATTCTCTTTTTAGTTATCATAAATGTCTTCTGAACAGCACCTGACTTCTGCTCTTTATTGCTTCTTTGTCATCTTGTGCTGACTTTACATATTCAATACTTTTAAAAGAATCCATTCAATATTAAAATACTATATGAAGTTTCTCAATACATAGAAGACAATAAGGTTTTCCATTTTTTATTGCTGTTGTTTGATTTTTTTGGTTTTCCTTGGTTGGCTGGTTTTTATCTCAGTGGAGTTGACTGCTTTCCAATGTGGAATGAAGATCCAGAAGACCCTCAATAACTATAGGCTGATCTACAATTTTGTATTGCAGTACTCCTTCCTTGTAAGAGATTCCATTTCCTTTTCACATAAGTTCTTCTCATATCCCACCATCTCCTCTGAAAGCCTGACTTCATCACCTTAACATATCTTTCTGTAGTAGGTTTCCCTGGTCTAGCCAAGAGAGTATAGAATTTGGGAACAAACTGCAACTGTTATTATCATCATTACTATTTTACAGATTCTGAATGTATATTACTGTTTTGAATATCGTTTCTTCTCTTGTAGGGTTTGAATTTGACAAGTAAGGCTTATTTAGCCTCCAGATACCACTCCGCAAGCTGCTGTAGTAAGGGTAGAAAATCCTCTAGGTTTCATATCATGGGCGTTGGCATTCACTTCACTTCCTGATGTCCACCTTCACTTTAATCTGGTTAGAAAGAAGCAGTGCCATAACTCACTGGGCTTCTGAGAGCCTGCGTGAGTCCTGAGTGGATACAATAGTGAGGGGGGTCATGAAGATTCCCTTTCACACACAAATCCTCTTTGCTTGAAGAGTTTGACTGCAAAGAGGAACAATTCTGACAAATAAGACTGCCAAAGCAAGCAGTGTCTTTTTAATTGTCAGGGAAACATGAGATGGCACTGCTTAAACAATTTAAGATGTCATTACTTTATTTCTTTTTGTTTTGTTTTGTTTTGTGTTTTTTTGTTTGGCTGCAAAGGAAACACTGTGGCCTGGATTCTGTTCTCTTGCTGGTGGATGCAGGGAATAACTGCAGTAAAATGTGGTGTACCAGACCTTTGGAAAAGGAGACAGAATCCTGCAATGTTTACACATATGGGATAGACACCCTTTTCTCTGTTTAAAGAAGTGAGTTCTTCCACCAGACCTGTCACAAAGCCCTTATTTCATCGTGAATCAGTGCATACTCAGGATGCAAAAACAGGCTCAGAAATGTATGGCACGTTGCTGATAAGGAAGAGGAGAAAAGAAAAGGTCAAGTCTTTGAAGCAAGTCAGCTAATTCAGCAAATAAAAAGCCTGGTTAGGGAACAATGCAGAACTCAGTGAATACCCGGGGAACTGCCTGGCAGAATCAACAGGTGCTAGATAACCCATCAAACAATATATTTATTTTTTTTTTTCTCAATAACTTGCCAGTGGAAACAAGTGAGGTGATGTTTTCTTTGCTATATATCTGGCTCCCTGGTTTCCGAGTTGCATGGTTAGTACCTGGAAGACGTATCATTTGAAATGCAAAGCCAGCTGAAATTGGTAACAGAGAGGCAGGCAGAAGATGCCCTCCAAAGGATGACAAAGGTGTGCTGTACGTCTGTCCATTTCACTGTGTAAATACCTACTTTCACCAGAAATAACAGTAGCTAGTTTTGCCGGTAGGTATCTCTATCTGTTTATATGGGATATTTAAACACATCTTTCCATTATCAAGTGCAAACACACCTCTGGAAACTGTGCTCCCCCTGTCTCAGTTCATTACAGTACTTAAGAATATCATAAGAATGGCTTTGACTAATGCCATTAATTTGCTTCTTCTATTCCCAGTGCTTGCACCTCTCTGCTCTTCTCGCTACTTCTGCATACTTCTAAGGACTCTGAAATCTGGAATTGGAAAGGAAAAGGAATGATACCTTTCATGCTGGCATGTCATATCATTTCTAACTTGAACCCTAGACACAGACTTATGGTAACAAACACTTACAGACAGATTTTAACAATGGCTAAGTACCTATTCCAGAAAATTCAGTACCATTCACTAATAAACTTTGGCGTAAGAGCCACGTCAAAACCCTTAAAAAGGAGAAGAGCAAGACAGTGGGGATTTTAACCTCGAATACTTAACCCGATACTTGGACAGGAGACTGGGCTGCTATTTCTGGTGTGTTAAAGAGCAGTCCCTGGAACATTCTGATATCCAAATTTGGTTTGTCAATGTGTTTAGCCTAATGAACAACTAGTGCTTTGGATCTCATTACTGCATGTCTGGACACTGTAAATCAGAAGTGATAGTTCAGTTATACTATGAGGAGCCTTGCTTTTAATACTATTGTTTATACAATACTTAACATTGCTCACAGATACTATAATCGGATTAATCGTAGGCACAAAACATAGAAGCCATGCAAAAATAAAACTGGAAACTTCTTTCTAAATATTTTCTCTGATTTATTTTTTCCCTGTGTTGTGAATTAAATTTGTAACATAGTTACAGTTATTTTGTTCTTAAATACATTGTAGTATGTGTCATACCAAAAAAAAAACATTTGGATGGAATCTAATTTGAACTAAGACTCCACACAGAGGTGAAGATGGTTTCAAGCTGATGGGAAAGATAACATTTCAAGTTGCATGTCAGGATCTTTGCACAACTCTAAAATCATCCAAAAGACAGAAAAATTTTGTACGATTATTTTTTGACATTAAGTTTTTAAAACACCCTCAAACAGCTTAAGAAAAATAAATGTTTTTTTAGTATTTAATAAATTAACAACTCCAGGCTAGTCCATACAGAAATAATGGGAACGAAATCCAATATGGGTCACTTCAAACTTTTAGTTCCTTCCCTGAAGTCAAGTTTTTAATAGGTATGTACAGGAAAAAAACTTACCATGGACCAGGAATAGGAGAACTATATATCATGTTTCAGATGACTGTACATCATCCAACCGGTAGCCCATTACACCATAAGCTGATGAAAGATTCTGCCATAACCATCAAGACCTTAAAACAAAAAAACAACAAAAAACAAAACACACAAAAGATAATCAGGCATTGAAATAGTGAAAACTGAGTGTTCCTTATTTAAAACACAATTTCACTGCTCTTTAAAGCGTATTTTTAAAAAGACTTGTAGAAAAGAGCCTGTTGCACACCACCACCATCCAGCAAGAGCTTGTCTTACAATCACTGCAATGCATTTCGCTCAGATACTTCATTTGCAGCTCCTTTGCAGCTTTTTGGCTTCCAGCTGACTTTTCAGGATTCAGATCTTTCGTCCCTTGTTGTTTAATGATGACAGTTTTACGCACCAGTATTTTACTAAAAACAACATTTTCAAGCGCCATTTTATTTCCCTTTTGGCTTCTTTTACGCAGGACTTTACAGTGCGCTTTGCACCAAAGCAGAAAACCCACACGCCAAAATGAAGGACGAAGGCGCATGGCGGGGGCGAGCGGGCAGCCTGGCTGGGGCCACAGCCCGGCCCCGGCGTCGGCAGGCGGCTGGCAACGCCGACAGCTCCAACGCGCCGTACGCCGCGCCACCGGGTGCAGGAGCGCGGGCAGAGCAAGCAACACCCACCACCCCATCGACAGCACCGCATTCCTATCAGTTCCTTGCTTCTATTTCACTGCACACGAAGGCCAGAGCGATACAAAGCTCACTGCGGATCTGATCTCAGAGCTGCGTTTTCCAGCGCAGATGATGGGCAGAAAGGCAAGCGCGGCGGGCTCTGGGCCAAGTGGAGGTACGGCACCGAGGTAAGAGCCGATGGCGTTTCACTGAATAACATATCATGTCAGTAATTTTCAGCAATCTTGTTTTCTCCCAATAAATCCTTAGCAGAGCTTCTAGAAAAAAATTTTTATACAGAACCATTCTTCCATGGTTCCTCCAAATTCCCAGAAAGCGCAGCCACTTCAACAGAAACACTGGCTCAAACTGAAAAATTGACATGTTTGGGTTTGTTTCTTTTTGTGAGGTTTTTTGATTCTTTTTTTCCCTCAAAGCAAAAGGGATGGGAGAGTTCTACCACTCTAGAAGCACCCCATTTCGATAGTTTCAGAACTAAATATTTCCTCTCAAAAGAGGCTTTTTATTTCAGTTATATTTAATGTCCAATCTTAAGTTAAAAGAAAGTCCAGACTAAGGTGAAAGTGTGATCCCAGCACTGTGGTTCCTCTTTCATGGAACATTTTGAAAGTGGGGAGTTCCAAAACACATTTTTCATCAGATACAGAATGAGATTTCAAAGATCTCTCAGAAATGGGGTTTTACATTTTCCATAGAACTGCACAGATCTTAAATGGCAAGGAATTGATTTTCTTTTCACCTTTAATGAGAAAAGCTTAGGTAAAATGAAAATAATTTGCTGACCATTTTCCACAGATTATTTTTGTCTGCATTAATCACACTTATCTTTTGCCCTCTTCTGCTGAAATTATACATCTGAATTCTGTTAACAGCTTAAGGGCAGCTATATGACCCTTGCAAACATTTAACCTTTCTGGTCTGCCTTGCTTCTCTAAAAACCCATCAGAAATGCTGAATTACAGGCCCAGCCAAGTAATACGTACATTTATGACAACTGGATGGGCAGAAAATGTCATCACACAAATTCACTATAACCAACTCTTATCCAGATTTATTATCCAATGGAAATAAATTCTTAATTGTCCTAAGCATGAAAATATTTTATCATGGTGGAGACCTGCATGAAAGTCAAAACAAATATGCTTAGGCAAATGCATTCTACCCACATACAATCGATTTTGAAGTGCGTGTTCTTCTAAACACTTCTCTGTACTCATTTTCCAATGCTCTTTCAAAGGACAAAATTACCTGTTTTCAAGTATAGTCAGGCTTTGTTCAGACAATCAGCAACTTTAAGCAGACCCTACACCGGGCAACTTATTGCTGCTGCTACTTCTCGCATCCCTGCTGTCCATGTATGTTACACATACACGATCAATCATGATGTCTGAAAAGCAAGAGAATTGACTTGCTCCTGTGAAGTGCAAAGTTGCTACAACGTTGGAACAGAAGCCCCTGACCATCATGAGATTCCCCAGCCACTCTTAAGGATACTTTAGTGCCAACTTAAAAAGCTGGAAATGGTGTTTATGCATTCTGCTGACCACCTTCATCCTTCAAGATGACATCTGCAGAGACAAAGCAATTCAAGTTTTGGCCCTCCTGCTGTATTTTGACTGCCCATAAAATTAAAAGCCATAAAATGATGTTTTCAAATGCTTTGAGAATATGAAAGAAAAAATAAACCTTGCAAGGATGAACATCATTATATTTTTTTGGAGTACACACAAAACCAAATAAGGTAGGTATTCACAATACAGAGGCTTTTTAAGGAAGCTACTAAATATTAGTGAAAGTTACAAAACCCCTGAAATGCAAACAACTAAAATCTGCTCATTGCAGCCAGGGTCTTGATCGGTTCCCAGCACTTCAGCAGTGCAAGTGGACAGTACGAGTTTATCTGCGACTTCACTGCAGGACACGAGCACCTGGCTGAAAACCCAGTCACACACAGAACCACGTGAAGAACAGTGGTCCTCGTCCATCAGCGTTACGTAGGGACCACGCAGCCCCACAGCCAGGCCAGTGGTGCCCCAGCTCTGCTACAGGGACTGGCACCAGTGAGCAGCCCCAGCATGAAGGGCAGCCTGCTCCGAGGGCGCAGGGTCTCAGGCCGGCAGAACACAAAAAGACTCAAATGGTCATAGAATCATTGAGGTTGGAGAAGACCTCTAAGATCATCACGTCCAACCATCCACCCAACACCACCTTGTCTACTAAACCATGTCCTCAAGTGCCACATTTACACATTTTTTGAACACCCCCAGGGATGGGGACTCAACCACCTCCCTGGGCAGCCTGGTCCAATGCCTGACCACTCTTTCAGGAAAGAAATTTTCCCTAGTATCCAATCTAAACCTCCCCTAACACAATCTGAGGCCATTGCCTCTCCTCCTATCACTAGTTTCTTGGGAAAAGAGACCAACACCTGCCTCACTACAACCTCCTTTCAGGTAGTTATAGAGAGCAATAAGGTCCCTCCTCAGCCTCCTCTTCTCCAGACTAAACAGCCCCAGCTCCCTCAGCCACTCCTCATCAGACTTGTCCTCCAGACCCCTCATCAGTCTCATTGCCCTTCTCTGGACACACTCCAGCACCTCAATGTCTTTCTTGTAGTGAGGGGCCCAAAACTGAACACAGAACTTCAGGTGCGGCCTCACCAGTGTCCAGAACAGGGGCACGATCACCTCCCTGCTCCTGCTGGCCACACCATTCCTGATCCAAGCCAGGATGCCGTTGGCCTTCTTGGCCACTTGGGCACACTGCTGGCTCGTGTTCAGCCGGCTGTCAACCAGCACCCCCAGGTCCTTTTCTGCCGGGCAGCTCTCCAGCCACTCCCTCCCAAGTCTGTAGCGCTGCATGGGGTTGTTGTGACCAAAGTGCAGGACCTGGCACCTGGCCTTGTTGAACCTCTTACAGTTGGCCTCGGCGCATCGATCCAGCCTGTCCAGATCCCTCTGCAAAAAAATATGGAATGCTTCACAAATTTGTTTGCCATGGTCTCCAAGCATGAAGTAAAAATTTTATTCTGGACTCACTTCTCAGAAATGTGGAGACGGTTTTAGACTGCATGTACGTCTTGCTGCCATCTCCACAAAAGCCGCTCTGATAACAGGCAATTCCAGGAGTGTCCTATGCAGCTATATAAATATCCAGATACAACATGAACTAGCAGTTGATCTCATTAACTAGAAAAGTTGCTTTGAAGGAAGTGAACATTATTGACAGAAGCAGCTTGCAAGCATTGCTCTCTATCGAAATCGAAGCTGTCATTTCAATAAAGGCAAAGGGTTTGTTCCTAACAGGCAACCTGCAATGAAAAGGAATTCGAAACCATAGGTATTTAGCATGTATTTCACAACCTGTGAAAGGCTAATCTTGAATCGCTCACTGCAAATGGCTTGGCTTGTACAGATAAAATTCATGAGTCACTGGAACACCCTTTACGGTGGCCAGGTCACACCAGCCTGTCCTAGGGCTGCTCACCTGCCAGGGCAGCGACGGCCTCGGCGACTGCACACGCCTTCCTCCCAGCCGAGACACACGCTGCCTTGCTGCACACACTCCTCCTCGCCCAGCAAAGCGTACCACTGAGCAGAACGGTTTGGGCACCTGCACCTCTAATTCTAAGCATCTGTGACCCCTGTTCTTTCTGTTTCAAAATTAGCCATACCCATGGTTGCTACTTGGCGTAAGGCAACAAAAACAAAACCCAAAAACCCAACAGTGCTGCCACCTACACACTGTGTAAACTGGACAGAGACACTGGGTAAATGTACACAAGTGCTAAAGGCTTTTGTGATAAAATACTCAACATACAGATTTTTTTTACATCATTGGCTATATGCAAACTGATTGTTATTTATACTTGTTTCTTTAATTAAATGAGAGCCTCTCACTAGGTTTAGTCATGCCAGGGTTTGCATCAATGGCTTGCTAAAGGCCAATTGATTATTATAACACACTGAAGAATAACAATATGTTAATTGTTTACAGCAGAAAGAGAAACTGGATGCATTTGTCCCCTTATAGTGAACAAAACTGGATCATATCCAAATGACCAAGCATTTTGGCTCCTGGCAACTACTGTAACTGTTGTTTGAATCAAACTTTGTTTAATATTATGAATATGCAATATCTAAAAACTGTGGAGTAGCATATTATTGCTTGAAACTCTCAAGTTTGTTTTAATAGCAAGACCTTATAACCACTGTATCTAATGAGTACTGATAAAGTGCTTTTTAGTCCTTAAACAAACTCTGCTAGCCACTGACCTATTTGCAAAGTGTAACCAATTTAACTTACAACAAACAATCTACTACTCAGAGAACAAAGAATACTATTTTCCATTAAAATCCTATTTTCCATACAGAAAAATAAGTCCAAGAAATAAATCTGATGAAGCTGCATACGGAGTACAGTTAATTAAAAGCGCATCTGGCAGCATGCACTGTTCAAAAAAAAAATCTGGATTTTCACAAAGAACTGGCTGATACTAGCTTTTCAAACAATAGATTTTCATTCTCAGGAAGGAAAGGATATTTACCTGTGATCTCCGAACAGTGAAGACGGCTTGCAGTAGAGCAAGTGAAACTGTGAAACATAATTTACACTTCTCTTGCATCTTTGCTTTTTTCTCTATAACGATCCCCTACATCCCCCACGTTACTATATCCTCATTCAGTGTTTGCAGTGAATTTAAAGTTATTTGCCTCAACATTTTAACACTGTAATATATATAAAATCATCCTTTCTATGACGCAAGATTAACTTTCATGGCAGTAGACAGTCTCTAACAGATTATTGCCCAATGGACGTCAGGAACAACCGTGCTCTGTCCCCGCCAACTACCTACTTCTTTTTACGCTAAAAGAATAGTTTTATATTTCTTTCTACCTTGTAGAAGATGAATGATGCACCAGAACATTTTTACCATATCAGTAACAGAAAGGACATGCAAAAATACTGCTTTTCAACACATTCAAATTCTGTTAACAGCCGTTGGTATTGCTCGTCAAAGCAAGTATTTGTATCTTCATATTCTATGAACCAAAAAATATTTTGGGGAACTACAGAAGTTCCTGTGCAGCCTGTTGTGCTACACAACAGTTAAAACCAAACCCAACTGTTTCCGTACTGTTATTTCATCACCTTTTGCCCGTGTGAGATGTGAATAATGTAGGAGGGAAACGAATAAAGTCAGAATTGATGGTTTGAGCAGATATTGTACCACATAGCAGTAACAGTTCATTAAACAAAACAAGATCAAAAGAAAATGACTCTTTATCTTGGAAAGGGTGCTCATCCAGGACTGGCTGTGGATGGAGCCTGAAAGCAGAACACTGTTCCCTTGGACAACTTGCCCTCACACAGCAGCAACACAGTTGTGCTTAGCATGTGCCCCCAGAACTAATCCTTTAATGAACTGGTGTTAATTAACAATAAACCTCTAGATATTCCAGACATATCGTCACTTGTGGAAAAAATAAATAAAGCTTGAAATTCCACCTATATTACATTGTAATAAAACCTGCCTAGGAGAAATGAGGTTGAAACAGCTTCATGGCACCTCCTGCTTAACACATGTGAACACCAACAATGTGGACTGGGACTCAGAATGAGGGGTTGACGGACTGTTTGTAACCTCCTCAGAACCGTCATTCATCCTCCTCCTCACTGGCATGTAGGACCCCCAACTTGGTGCAGCAAATACCCACTACACACACTAACTGGGATTACAAAACATGAAAATGATCCTGGTTTCTTGGGAGCAAAGATAAAATTTAAGATGTGGGGGAAACAAAACAACCATTTCAGACTCTGTGGATTACAGGATGAAGTCTCACTACACACCGTAACTGAAGCAGTCATTAACATACCATTATGCAGTGCACAGATTAATGTTAATCATGACCTTATAAATAAAACTGTTAACTGTCTTTCCATTCTTGGCCCTCATACCAGTTGCATTAGTTGTCTTCACCTGGCAACTTTTGATGTTGCACATTTGGCTAGTGTTCATCAGTTGTGATTCCATTATGGTCATGTACTTGGTTGCTCTAAACACTTCCTCTGGGGTCGCAGATCATAGAATCACAGAATCACTAAGGTTGGAAAAGACCTCTACGATCATCAAGTCCAACCATCAACCCAACACCACCATGTCTGCTAAACCATGTCCTCAAGTGCTGCATCTACACATTTTTTTAACACCTCCAGGGATGGGGACTCCACCATTTCCCTGGGAAATCTTGCACAATGTTTTTTTTAGAGATGAAGGTCTGAAATGCTGGTTCCTCCCTCCCACCCTCAATCCCCCCGAAAATACAATGAGAAGGAAAAAATAACAGGTGCACTTCAGAATGGAACAATAAGTTATGTGCATCATCTAAACTGAAGAAAACTCAGTAGGGGCAACGTAAGAAAAAGTTGGTTATAGCAAAACTGAAAGATTTGAGGATTAATGGAAAGACAAACTTCCCTGGTACTTTTTCTTTCAGAAACACACAGGATAGTGAACTGTGTTCCCAAAAGCTTCACATCCTGCTCTGCTCAGTAGCAATAAAACAGGTACTGAGCTCTCAACTCCTCTGTGCATTCATGCTGCTGTTTGCTAAACCATACTACCAGCTAAATCACAGCCAGCACGTATGCACTTACAATGGTACAGTCAAACATCAGCCAAAAACCTTCAGGGATCTTACGGAAAAACTGAATGGGAAGAAGCTGAAAAGTGTGAACACTGTATCTCACCCACCTTGTACATGGACGAGTTACTGAGCATTGGAAGTGTTGCTTTGCCCTGAAGCTTGCTAGTGATGCTCTAAGCAATTCACAGGGCGCCTCTTTCGAGCGGTGGGTTTAGGGAGAGGGAAGATTAGAACCTCAAATCACGGAAAACAGGAACAAGCTCTGAGGGCCCAGAAAATAATGGAGATACCAGAGGCATAGTCAGCAAATTTTCTTCTCAATGCTAGAAGAATTGTACTGGAAGTAGCATCCTGACGGTAGGAGGAAAATCACAAGAGACAGGAAGAAAGCAGAGTTAGAAAGTTTCATTACATTTACTTTTTAGTGAAAATTCTGTATAGCAAAATCGCTAAGGAACAAGAAATTTTGCTACAACGAATAAGATGTACAAAGTTCAAAAGCCTTTGGGGTAACAGAGAATATCCATCAACTCACAACATATGCAGCTCTTTAAATTGCCGAGCAAATTAGTTCAGCAGATGTCTTCTGTTATTAAGGCATAAGTACATACTGTACAAACCCCAGGTAGTCAAGTTATATTACTGATTTTTATATGGGTGATAAAACCCAATGTTTAAAAACCTATTTTTATTACTGTTTTAGCATAATTCTTATTGTAACTTAACCCCAGGCAACAAAAAAAAGAGAAAAGAAATCAGCAAATTTTTTCCCTCAAATTCACATTGCTTCCTTGACCAAGATGTTAGCGAAATCTGAATATTCTTTTTCTACATTATTTTTGCTCTGTGCTATTATAGTGTCTAGGAAGGTCCTTTTTTGGGGAAATAAGAAGAGACAGGCAGTATTTTTTCTGCTAATAAGATATAAACAAATAAGATAAAGAATTCTGATACTACAAGGATGTACTGTACTTTGCTATGTGGTAGCTTTATTAGTAATAATCATGAGAATAAGTTACATTCAAAAATCATTAAAGAGAGATTAAAGGCTTATGCTAAACCTATAAAAGCTATGACCTAAAGGCTAACCTTCAGCTTCCAAGAGCCAAGCAAGAACATGCCATATATGGAGGAATAATCATTTCATAAACTTTAGGTAGTATCTCAAGAACCGTATCATTCTTGTTTTGTTTCATTAGAATAGGAATTAGAAATACAAATGGAAAGAAAAATCATAGTTTTCAGTCTTAACAGACTTCAGCAGAACAGCTTCCCTGGAAAATCCTCTTTACTCCGTACCTTTTCTATAGATGAAACAGGTACAAAGCTTGTGCTTAAGAGACAGCAATATTTGTGCAGTCAAAATAAAGCAAGTCCTCAACCTCTCTTCTCAGCAGATTATAACGTTGCTAATCCAACCAACTGGGCTATAGGCTTCTATGCCAATGGACTTTTTCTGCTTTTAAAGACCCAGAAAGAATGTTTTAGTCACTGCAAATTTATATATTGAGGAAACCCCAGAATACCCAGCCCAAATGCCGACGTGCCCCACACGCTTGGACACAGCTCTGTGAGCACAGCAGCCAAGCCTCACTCCTCCTGCCATGGACGGGTGGATGGATTCCTAGCCACGTTAAGGAGGTCCGACAGTCTGCAAAGAAAACTGTTTTAACACCATGTTTGAATGTCAAGCACTGCTATGTACCATCACAAGTATTCACCGATCATATCCTACCTTTCCCTCTGCTCTCCAAAACAGGCAACTACTTAAGATGAAGAGCATAAAGGAGAAGAGCATTCTACGATTTGGAGTTAAATTTCATTCTATGTTAAACATCCAACACTTGCTGTCACTTAACAATGAACTCATCGAAGAGGAGAATGATTTCAAGGCTGGTGAAGGCTTAAAAAGACAGCTTACCGTTCTTTTTCTACATTCTATTTCAAATTCCCATAATAAAACAATTAGAATAATTCAACAGAACATTAACAAAGAAGGATGCTTTTGTTAAAACACAATACTCTTCTGCGGTCACAACTTTAGCCCTCCATCCCTATTATTCATGCTTGTTATCTCATACTACTCACAGAACCAAATTTATAACTGTGCTTTACACAAAATAACAGAATAATTGTGTTCTTAACAAATCCTACAAAAGTACAAAACCATGATCCTGTATTGCATCTAGTATCGAAAGGTAAAGGAAAAAAAAGCAGCTAAGAATGTTTTACCCTGGTGGAATACCAGAAACTGTTCAACTTATTTCATTTAACAAATACTGTCCATTTATTTTCATTCTTTTTTTTTTTTTAAATCAGATTACTTGTAGAAAGTGACTCCTATTTCATTCAGGCACATTCCCATGCACATAGTGTCCTGGAACTTGCAACTTTTTAAAAACTCCAAAATTTTGTTTGAGACTTATTTTTTCCTCAAGAGACATCTGTTTCACATAGAAGATGCTTAACCATATTGTTTTTTCAGTTCTAAGGTTTTTTAAACTATTAGAGGATTTTGAAAATCTAGTCTGAGCTTTGAACACACTCAAAACAGATTTGTGTGTTGGCTTCCAAAGAATAAGTTATAAGGGAGGATGGGGGGCCATGACTTTTATCTAGATTTGTGTTTTGTTATTTTTGTCTTATAGAAAGAGTGGAGTCCTTCTTACAAAAAAATCTGATAACTAAAAATGCCTTATAAGTCTTTCATTTTCATTAGCATTTTGCTGCCACTGGTGTTTTTCTTAACAGATGATGTTCTTCCCAGACATTCTTCACAGAAAGTCTGCTATGCTTTGTGTCCATTCATTTTGCAGTTTGCTTCAAAAAAGTCACATAAGCTACAGGAAAGCAAGATTTCAAATACTACAGCATTCCATACAGTACAGCAATAGCACAAAAATAAGATCATACAGAAGAAGGGCATCAAATTTAACCTCACTCTCCACTGTTAATAATTAGAAGGATACATCTGAACTTCTTACAAGGTATTCCTTTAGGTACTCATAGAACATCCATTGCTGTGGTATCAAAATTCAAGTTCAGTAGCAAATTTCAGACATTCAAAATAACAGAAATATCACACTAAGCTTATCAAGCTTTCAACCAAAAAATGCAATGCCTAGCTGTAAGAAAACAGCACTGACTGTTTTCCCTATCCAAATCCTTTTAGCATAAACTGTAAATGCGACAAAACTCGAGACTGGGAGGAAATGTAGATTACTTTAGAGTAAAATAAGCTTAAGGACAGGCTTAATAATTTCTGCTGGCAGAGATCATGATTTCACTAGACAGTTTTTTAGTTTTAAAGTGTGTAGTTCAAAATCAGGCAGATGAAAGTGTATGAGAGGTGAACAGAGTCAAATGCATCAAGTGATACGACTGCTGCCTCAGAAGGGGTAATTTGGCTGTAACTACCAAAAAAACCCAAGGAGCCTTCTACAGAAGAAAAACCCTAAGTTGAGAAGGTAGATTTCTTATTTTCTCTAATAACTTAATCGAACAATGTACCAATTATACACAGAGAAAGAGAGAATCTAAAGACTGCGCGCTCCTTTCTACAAACAAAACATCTGCTTTTAAAGCAAATCACCCATGAATGAATGAGAACGAGGAGATGCTCACGTATCCTGAACACAGCTGATGAGAAAGTACATGCCAAACCCATAACAACCTTACGGTCACCTCCAAGACCAGCTTCTACAGGTAAGGTATCTTGAGGAGGAAAGAAAAAGAAAAAGGAAAAAAAAAAAAAAAAAAAAGGAAAAAAAATAAAAAGGGAGAAATATTGATTACCCATGTGGAGATTAGTTTCAATATACCCCAATGAAACCAATAAAGATCAATGTTATCTACACCTGTAATTGCAGCAGCACATGACAATTCTGACAGGGCGAGACCTGACACAAATTGACTCTTCCCTCCAAGCAGAGTTACCCAGCAGTTCCTCAGACACTCTGGTGACAGGGAACCGTGTTTCTATTTTAGATGGTGACCACGATATGTCAACAAACGTTAATGACCATCTCTTTCCAGGCAAAAGAAACCATTTTTGTAGTAGATCTTGTTTCTCCAGAAGTTTCTAAAAGACAGTAATTGTAAATGTATGATTTTAATCTCATCTTGTGGAATTTGTGCTTAAGTTCACTTTGCACATCCAGCCAAACTAAAGGTTTTCTTGCCCAGTGACCTGAAAACATCTGATTCTCCCAAAGATGCTAACATCTTCCTTTATGAACCAGAGCACAGACCACCAAAGCAAGATAGCTGAAGACTTCCTAATAAGAAGTACAGGCTTATACATTTTATTTGGTGCAAAATACACATCATAAATTCTCCATATTATAGTTATTTCTTCCCAAGTACAAACAAACCACCTGTGCATAAGTTTTTTTCCTTTTCTTTCGTGTTTTTCCTTTCCTTAGTTCTTTGTCACACTTGAAACAGCTTTTCTGGTGTTTCATAAACTTGTAGGAGTGTAAGAGTACCGCACTGCCTCAGAACAGCGTTCGAGGAGCTCAGACTGCCAGTTCCAACCACAGCGAAAAGCAAACGCCCAGGCAGTCACATCAGCCATCCCCAAGCACACCCCACCTTCTTCCCAGCCTCCAGCCACTGGACAGAATCACTGAGCCATATGCGGTGGTGGCCTCTGTGTACAGTACTATCTGTCTCCTAACATCCCTCTGCAATCTTTACATTTTCCCCTCACTATCCCAAATTATTTTACGCTATCAGCGAACCCTGACACTCACATGCTCTCCAATGAAATATAAGTTGATCTGAATGAGCAGTTCTAATGTCAGGTTAAGCAATTTTTGTAACATCAACTACAACAGAATCATGCCAATACAAAATGAAGAAACATCCTCTTTACACGGCCAGTTTTGTTTTTTTCCAGTTTTCAGTGCAAACTCTCCAAAATGGAATGCAGATGTGAGTCTCCAGGTTGTGAGGTTACTACAAGTTTCAGGATGAATAGGTAGTGGATACAGACGCTACTAATGAAAGAATGCCCAGTAAAAAAGGGCAAGAGAAACTCAGCCTTAATCTGTTTTGCCTTGCAGCCATTCCACTTGCTGGGACCAGGCACATTTGTAGTTCTGTTCTAGCACCATGCTTTCTGAATCCTGCCCACCCAGAGAGAGGAGATGGAAGGAGAGAGAAGTGAAAACAAGAAAAAAAAAAAAAAAAAGGAAAACCAGGGGTAGAATAGGAAGAGTGATCAGAAGTGAAGATATTCCAATGGGACTAAGATAAAGGATGTGGCCAGAGGCAGAAAGAACAATATATTTGTGACATGAAGATGTAGATGGCGTAAGACAGAAAATAAACCCACAAGGAATAAAGTTTAATTATTTTCTTTGCTTATGGAACAAAATGTTTTAAATTCCAGATCTAACTGAACATCCCTATATTAGGCAAAAAATATGTTGTTTTATGTACTAGTCCATAAAGCAGCCAAAGGTAATAGAATGTTTTATTAATGGATGAATTCTCTGTTCAAGTATGTGAGAAGGGTACGTAACAGAACTCACAAAGCACATTTTTATTCTTTTGTAAGAAAACACACCACAAAGGGAAAACTCCATTGCTGTGAAGAAGGAAGAAGAATGCTCCATCTCTCAGTGCTCTCCTATGTACAGCGACTTTATTGACTGGATATTAGACACTGAGAGAGGGGAAGATCTGTGGCTAACTAAGCTCTGCTCAAAACTACTTGTACCGATGGTCAGATGGACAATTTGGAGAATGCTCTCCATCTTATCCCATTGCTGTCATCCTGGCAGACCCCACCAGTGAGTTAAACAAAGCATCCAGTGGCATGACTGGTAGTAGCAGACCTCATCTATACGAGAGCCTTTCCAAGCCAGACGATCTTCACCTTCCCAGCAAGATCTGGAGGAGCTCTGTATTTCCAGTGGAGACATGAGGGCTCCAAGCAAACGTCACGCAGGAGCACAGCAACACATGGGAATCACGGAGGAGTAGGACGGACTGGGGGTGGCAGACAGCAGAAACCTGTATTCCTGTCTGGAAAGTTTATTTCAGCTCTTCTATCTCAATATTCCAAGGCTCTCAAACCATTTTAAAAGTAATATAAGCAAGTTAACTTTTTTAAAATCTGAAAATGACTACAATACAAAGAAGAACGTCCTCAAACTTGTAGCAGCTCTACAGACATTCCTTGTTTTCCATTGCTGGTAAGCCTTCAACCGACCTTTTCAAGATCTTGCGTACAACCTGTACAGTGGCTTATTCTCCAAGAAATTCAGTACTGTATCATTGCCATGGCTCAAGAAAACACAGTTAATTAGGCAGTTGTCTTACTGCTTGCAGGACTGCCTCTTGGACCTACCCATATGCTACCGAATACACAGCTTACTCAGCTGCATCGCATGTATGTGCCCACAAATACGCAGAAAGCGTTAGAGAAATACAAACAAGTAAATGCCAACTCCCCAGCTGATATTCTGTAGCCTAATTCTTAAATTCACAGGAATCTCCCTGATTTCAAAGAGTTGATACCTCCTTAAGCTAAGGGATGTTAACAATTAGCATCCTGAAGGAAGGCAACAGACAGTGTGAGAATAGTTATTAAGGGGCAGAAAGCAACCATGTGGTAAGAGGGGAAGGACAATTATGAAGTGAAAGGCCGTGAACAATATCTAATCAGATTTCACGTGTTCATCTCAACAGCTCTTTGAATTTCGTAAAAATCAGCTCACGCTTCAGGGTAAAGGGGAGGGGAGGAGGCTGCTGCTGAGCAGGTACCCGCGCACCAACCGAATGTCAGGAAATTCCTCTATTTGACACAGAGACAGAATTTGTCACCTTGTCTCCTGCTGGCAACTGCTCTGAACAAGACACACAGCTGCTACCATGGAAGGCAGAAAAGACTTAAAGCTCTCGCGATCAACAACTCGGTCCTTGTATGGTATTTACAGGGGAATGCTGCCAAGACACTGACCTCCAACAAAGCCAAGAGTGTGTGAATCCGTGATGTTCAGCATAATCCCCTCGTAAAATCTGAGTCACCAGGCACAAATAGCTTCCTGCTCGCTTTGCAAACAAGTAGGAGGCAGGAAAGGGCTGAATGAATGAATAAATGGTTTGTATATTGCTTTTCTCTGGAATGCTGTCTCTGACGAGGATACAGTCGGAGGGGAGGCAGGAGTGGTACAAGCGCAGTGGTTGCGCATGGATATCACATATGGAAAAGGCCTACAGAGAAAAGAAACAAACCTAAGACACGGCCCCAGGCAGGAAGAATAACGGCCTCTTAAGAGAGACGGATTCTCAGTCATATTTTCAGCTTAGGCATTGTTCATCATTCTTAGGCCTGACCGAATAATGTCTGTCTGCTCCACCATAGAGCTTTTACAATCTTTCTTCCCTGAAAGATCAGTACTCTCCGAAGCGTGGCTCTGTAGTGAGCACTCAAAAACCATCTTTCTTCTTCAATTATTACAACTATTCTGGGTTGCCAGATAAAAGTATTTAAATGACCCTTGATCTCATGAAGGGTTTTATAAAGTTATGGCTGGACAGAAAACTCCAGTTGTACATACCCATATATCAACAATTCAAAAAAAAAAGTCTCTGTTTCCTAAAGGCAAAGTAAAAAAATCTGTGTTTCCTAAATGCAAAGAATCAGAGAGGTCTATAAAACCCTTTAAGATGTGAAAAGGACCTACCAGATGTCCAAGTACAAAGCCACCTTCAATACCATGTGAGAAAGTGAGTATGTTAAAGAATAATTTTTCGCTATGCATAATTCAAAGGCAAAATTTGCCTTACAGTTTGTGCCAGGTAGGGAACTGCAGCTGTACAGTTTTCTCTGAAATCTGGTAACATCTCACAAGTAACTTGCCTATTTTTCAGTTCATTGCTTGGCTAGAGGTACCTAAATTAAATCTGGACATGTCACGTCCTTGGAGTCACCTGTTTATACCAGGACAGCGTCAGACAGAGCTCTGCCTTCAAAGACAGCAGTGTCAGCAGACACCATTGCGATTATGGTACCAGACTGACTTTCACCAGAAAGATGTTCCATTCCTTCTTTCAACATTGCATTCCTGCAAGGCCTCGGGAAACTCCCTTAACTCCACACTCCACCTTTGAGGAGGACTCAGGTGTGTGAGAGCCTATCAGGTTACAGGACTTCTACCAAGAATCCGGTTTCATCAGGTTGTACCTGGCTTCAGATTCATCAAATCTCCCTGCAAGGGATTCCCATTTTTTAAACATGTATTTTTGGCTTCTGAAAAAGGTGGAAATTTAAATTAATATTTCTAAATGTTTCTTATTGCTTCCTGCTGTAAACGTGTTGATCAATTCTGAAGCACTTAAAATGCTTTGGCATGTAGCCAAATAATATGAAAAATGAGATTTCATTTATCTCATTTTCCTTTTTCAACTGTCAAAATGCAAGTTTTCTCTGGTTTATCATTTTCTGGGAACGGCCAGTTTTACTAATCACAGATGTCTACAGAAAGCTCATTTGGCTATTTAGAAATCCCTTGTGCTCCATAAAAGGCAATTAAAACAAAACTTCATGTTACGATGTCTTTATCTCATCAGATGCATGGATGATTCATTTCTGCTTTATTCCTTTGATGTCCAACTGGAATAAACTAGGTTTAGGACAGCACAAAGAACTAAACAAAATGAATCAAAAAGGATGGGCAAAGGAGGGGAGGGAGTGAAAGGACTCAACACTTTCATCTCAGAAACGCAGATGTCTGTCAGAGCTACAGGAAGGCTTCACATACTGAAGCACCTCTAAATTCTCATGTTTTTCTCAGAAAGCCACACGGAGGAGACCTCAGCTCCAGGGACAGAAAGCCAAGAAAACCTAAAACTGCTCTGCTCCATTCCAGTGCAGGAACTTGTGGTGCCTCCAGGTGCCTTTCCATAACCATGGAGATCTATGCTGTAGGAGCGGAAGTCACAGTTAAGAATTCACAGACTAAAAGCACGGGTAAAAATACTCATTTTGCAATCAAAAACAATCTGAGTTTGGGAAAAAGTTCATTGAGTGAATCTGCGTCTTTTCCAAGGCAAAGAGGTGCTCCAAGGCATGTATATTCCTCCAGGTTTGTGTCAGCTTAAGTGATGTGTCAACCCAGAATAATTTTTAAACAACGCTTATTGTAAAAGAAGAAGGGCTCCTGAATCTCAAAGGAAAATAAAAACCTAAAGGTGTTTCTCATTTGCAAAAAAACCCACATACCATATTTGTTGCTGCATTATCTGACCAGCATTTTTATTATTACTTTGTACTTGGCTATTTGTAAAGTAGCAATTGAACATCATTCTAGAAACATTCTTGAAAACACGTAAAGCCATCAATAATGTTTTATGTACAGTTATCAGCAGTACACAAGACAGGGGGTTCAGCCTTACAACCACAGGATAACAGATGGATCTTTCTGTATTTTTACTGTTCAATGCTGCATTTCATATCTGTTTTATTTTTAATCATCTTGCTTTGTAGAAAGCTTTTCTTCTTTTGTCCCTGTCTATTTCCCCCCCTCATTTTCTCTTATGTGTAATACATTATAATTCTTTCCGCACAGATTTATGCCAGTAGACTTGTTTCCATGCAGCAATATGAGAATATTAGTAATGGTGAAAGAACAAAAATTTGTCAGAAGTTTTCTAATTAATTCTATTGACAGGCATAAATCAAACTACAGCACAGTCACCAAAACTTCTTCTTTGACCCTCTAACCATTCAATAACGAAACACTGCCAATATCCCGTACAAAAGAAATTATTTGTTTCCTAGAAGTTACAGCCTGAAGTCAGAGCGCAGGGCTTCCCTTTATAGAAGATCTACAAATTACAATGCACTGAAAATCTTCAGGAGTGAATCTCAGGCAGGGAACGAGGAACAGGTATTAACTTACTTGAAATCCGCTTACCAACTGGTGGCAGAGGCAGGGACGCAGAGAGCTTTTTCTCTCACTCTGGTGTCAATCGCCTGGACTAGACCAAACTGTGTTTTAAATTCTTCCGTACTTGCATTTTTCCTGTCACAGTACATGTCACTGAGGCACGGAGTAACCACGAAACTAAATAAAGGACACTGTCCCTACACCCTGTGCAGCTTACACATAAAACACAGAACCCCTCAGGATTACTATGATTAGCTTTACTGTACCGCTCAGAATCGGTAGATCTATTTTTTAATTCAGAAGGAGAGTGGTATGTGGTAAGAGCATAACAGGACTACTATTAGTGGAGGGATTTGTAGAAGAAGAAAGCCCAACATGACACTCACTCCCAAACAAAGTCTGCAGATAAAGGCACTAGGAACATACTCTTTTTGTAGGACAGAACTTGTTTTGGACCTTTCAGATGCATTTCACTTCAGGTTTACATCAGCCTTTGTGAATATAAACTGCGAGTTTGGAGCAGCACCTCAGGGGTGAGCCCCCGCTGCTGGAGACAGCAAGGTGCCCAGCACCAAACAACACCCAAAACCGAATCTTCTGTTTTGTAATGTCTTCCCCAGGACCCTGCCTTGCCCACAGCCACCCAGGGACCCTGCCAGCCTTGGTCATCCCAGATCTGCAAGGCATCCCTGGCATCATACCTGGCCACCCTGGCACCTCATTGCCTAGCCAAGGGACCGCTCAGAGCGTTTTTGTCCTTGTCTTCAGGCCTGAACGTCTAGGGAGCAGAGGAGGAGAGATGCATGAGGTGAGAGGATGCGGCTAAGGTGACATGTGGACCCAGAAGCTAAAAACTTCTCCAAGATCCTACAGCATAAGGCTACGTCTGGGTTACTAACAAATACTCACGGTTGGGCACCTTTGAAAGAAAATTGAAGAACTGATGGTGGGAGCAGAAGCAGCCACAGAAGAAGCCTGAGTACTAGGCTCTAGTAATAGCCACAGAATCACAGAATCACAGAACAGTAGGGGTTGGAAGGGACCTCTGTGGGTCATCTAGTCCAACCCCCCTGCCAAAGCAGGGTCACCTACAGCAGGCTGCACAGGACCTTGTCCAGGCGGGTCTTGAATATCTCCAGAGAAGGAGACTCCACAACCTCCCTGGGCAGCCTGTTCCAGTGCTCCGTCACCCTCAGTGAAGAAGTTCTTCCTCATGTTCAGATGGAACTTCCTGTGCCTCAATTTGTGCCCATTGCCCCTTGTCCTGTCACTGGGCACCACTGAAAAGAGCTTGGCCCCATCCTCCTGACACCCACCCTTGAGATATTTATAAGCATTTATTAGGTCCCCTCGCAGCCTTCTCTTCTTCAGGCTAAACAAGCCCAGCTCCCTCAGCCTCTCCTCGTAGGGGAGATATTCCAGTCCCCTCATCATCCTTGTAGCCCTCTGCTGGACTCTCTCCAGTAGCTCTTCATCTTTCTTGAACTGGGGGACCCAGAACTGGACAGAGTACTCCAGATGAGGCCTCACCAAGGCAGTGTAGAGGGGAAGGAGAACCTCCCTCGTCCTGCTGGCCACACTCTTCTTGATGCACCCCAGGATCCCATTGGCTTTCTTGGCAGCCAGGGCACACTGCTGGCTCATGGTCAACCTGTCGTCCACCAGGACACCCAGGTCCCTCTCCACAGAGCTGCTCTCCAACAGCTCCGCCCCAAGCCTGTACTGGTGCATGGGGTTGTTCCTCCCCAGGTGCAGGACCCTGCATTTGCCTTTGTTGAACCTCATCAGGTTCCTCTCTGCCCAGCTTTCCAGCCTATCCAGGTCACGCTGAATGGCAGCACAGCCTTCTGGTGTATCTACCACACCTTCCAGTTTGGTGTCATCAGCAAACTTGCTGAGGATACATTCTAACTCTTCATCCAGGTCATTGATGAAGAAGTTAAACAAGACTGGGCCCAGTACTGACCCCTGGGGGACACCACTTGTTACCAGCCTCCAACTAGACTCAGCGCCGCTGATGACAACCCTCTGAGTTCTGCCATTCAGCCAGTTCTCTATCCACTTCACCGACCACTCATCCAGCCCACACTTCCTCAGCTTCCCTAGGAGGATATCATGGGAGACTGTGTCGAAAGCCTTGCTGAAGTCAAGGTAGACAACATCCACGGCTCTCCCTTCGTCTACCCAGCCAGTCATGTCATTGTAGAAAGCTATTAGATTGGTCAGGCATGATTTCCCCTTGGTGAATCCATGCTGACTACTCCTGATAACCTTCTTTTCTTCCACTTGTTTGATGATGGACTCCAGGATAAGCTGCTCCATCACCTTTCCCGGGATGGAGATGAGGCTGACTGGCCTGTAGTTCCCTGAGTCCTCCTTCTTGCCCTTTTTGAAGACTGGAGTGACATTGGCCTTTCTCCAGTCCTCGGGCACCTCTCCTGTCCTCCAGGACCTCTCAAAGATGATGGAGAGTGGCTCAGCAAGGTACCCCCGCGACACAGGAAAAGCCAGCTGGCCATACAGACAGGATATTGCTACAAAATACATCTAGTAGAGCACACTGCTATACTGAGTCTATGATGTGAAAACCAGAACCAACAAGCTGCAGACAAAAAGCAGCCAATTAGAAATAACTCAGAGGATATACCAGTCTTAAAGACATAAGCAAGGGCCCAGCGACAGGACAAGGGGCAACGGGCACAAACTGAAGCAGAGGACGTTCTGGCTGAACAGGAGGAAGAACTTCTTCACTGTGAGGGTGACGGAGCCCTGGAACAGGCTGCCCAGAGGGGCTGTGGTGTCTCCTTCTCTGGAGATACTCAAACCCACCTGGATAAGGTCCTGTGCAGCCTGCTCTGGGTGACCCTGCTTCGGCAGGGGGGTTGGACTAGATGATCCAGAGGTTCCTTCCAACCCTGAACATTCTGTGATTAGGAAAGCCAGTTGAAAAATATTTGCGAAGCAGAGAGAGAGAAGCATGCGATGCTCATTAAAATAAAGGGTTTATCTCCCTTTCGACACAAGCCAGAACAGGGAAAAGCCCTAAAAGTAGATTCTAATAAACTAGCCATTGCCCAGAGACTTACTCAGGTGCCAGACAATGCCACCACTCAACAGAAAGCAGACAGGTCAGAACTGGAACCATTTCCTTACAGTGACATTTCAGCTGTCGGTTTACAGCAACTGAAGCATAGCACCAGCACAGCACGCTGCTGCGGAGCCTGCTCGGACGGCAACCCTTAGGCTAGAGGTTTTTTAAGAAACACTACGGACATTCTCCATCTCCTCCCAAAACCAATCGTAATATATATATATCTTTTTTTTTTTTTTTAGAACATCACCTGTCAAGGACAGTGTTGCAATCTATTTGGAAAACCTAGCTTTATTTCACTTTTGCTTGATTTCATGTTAGATGTGCACATCATCCCAAAACACACTCGGTGTTTGCTTATTTTGTACTACCAGACCAGCTCAGTCCATCAAATGTATTAAAGCCATGCCCCCTCCTGCTTCGGTAACTGGGGAAGGTTTCTAACTGCTTCTTCCACCCAAAGTGTAGCAGGGATAGAAAAGAAGGCAAAACGAGGCATAATTCCCCGGGGGTGGGGGGGACAAACAAATTACCAATGTGTCCAAGTAATTCCCAATGTAAATATTTTTATAATGACATTCTCTTTTCCTGATGTAGATTTTTGTTTGCGAGGAACTTGGAGAAGACTCTCCAGTCTGTAACTCACACAAGCCACAACCGCGTACACCAACACAACCCTGACCAGGACGGGAAGCACACGACTGAACACACTCATGCTAAGAGGAAATTCTTGAACTTTTCACATTCTTCACCGGAAAGCATCCCCGTGCTCACGTTTTCATGAAGAAGGTTTCTCAAAAGCTCAAGAACGTAGGCTCGCAAGGCAGGGAAGAGTGAGACCTGCCACACATGGCCCAGAACAAGGACTCCACTGAAGCTGGGTGTCCCAACCAGCACCACGCACCCCACCTCGCAGATGGAGGGGAGGAGGACCGGGGAGAAAGCACATCCATCTTCTCTATTCACCAAGACAAAACGGAGACTTTTCCCTTTTTTTTTTTCTTTTAACCTCGTTGGAACAAAACCACAATTTTTGAAGTGCTTTCTTAAAAGCAATCTTTTCGGTTTGCAACCAGCGCTAGCAATAATCCTTTACAACATTTACATCAAGTGTCAGCTGCAAGTGTTTGAGAGTTGTAGATCACATCAGACGTTTGCCTTCAAATGGCAAATTGCTGATTAATTTCTGATCCTCCGTACTTAGTGTTCAATCCTCTCTTAATGGTAGCCCAACCCTTTCGCTCCTTCCCTGCACTTTCTTAAATAAGCTTAAATTAATTGTCCATTAGATATAATAAGTGTTGAGGATAATACTGCAATGTATTTCAACTGCTTTCATAAATCAAAGGAAAGAAAGATGCTTGTTCTCTCTTCTTAAAGGACTTCTTCTATGGCTGTGTTCTAGTTTTACTTCTACAATTAGCCTAACAATTAATTTTCAAGTTTACCTATGCTTTATAACTAATCAAACACTAAGAAAAAAGACTAAGTATGCCATTTCTGAACCAGTAGTTGAAACTTCAGTTTCCAGTTTGCAAAATACAGAGGCAGAAAAAAATTAATTTTCCTTTAGAATAGTTTCAAACAACCCAAATATTATATATATACACTGTTTAAAAATGATAAGTATTTGCCTATACGATTGTGAATTTTAATGAGTAATTTATTCTCTTTAGAAGTGCTTTCCACATAGAGGGAATGCCTCAAAACTCAGCACTAGGAAAATGCTGTAAGAATCAAAAGATTAAATCGCCAATTAGGAAAAAAAAAGCAATTAATTTAAATACAAATTTTAAAGTAAACTACCGAAGGTGGAAAAAAGAAAACTGTGAAGCATAATTCACTATATTTTCTGTTTTATCTACCTTTAAAATGACGATAAGCCAGATTTAAGATTTCAAACAATTTTATCATCCAAATCATGTAATTAACCTATGTAGAAAAGAGACCAGGATAAACTCCATTGGTGTGGAATTGAAATGGGACTTCTGGTTTAATTTCCTCTGAGAAGAAGCCAGTTCATGCTTGTCAAAACCAGGTAATGAAGCAACAACGCGCTAAGTAGGCAGTAAGTAGGGACCAACAGGGAATTTGCATTAAAACCACACCACTGATCAGAAACAAACGCTAATGCATACTCAGCCGGTGATGGATAAAAGGACTGAAATACTGAAGCAGAACAAAATTATTTTTTCATTAAAAGACAAATGCTAAAGCCTTGCACGAAGCAATAGATATTATTTTGTTCTTTAAAGAAACTGATTTACATATAATCAAATTAGCTTCATTATTTATTTTCTTCTAGTTACATCTGAAGAACAGCTAGATGCCTGGCACTGTGTGCACTGACTTCTAACTATAAACCACTTCTCTGTGCAGAGGAGAAAAACAGAAGATGCCATGCCACAAATCCTGCCGCGTGACTGTTTCTGTAGAACAGAGAAAGGAATGGGTCCAAAAGCAGATCTGTTGGTGACAGAAATTATATCCAAGAGTCATTAGCAATTCAGGTTTTATTTCATTCAGATTAAAATTCATAGAAATTCAAATATATAACCTGGAAAAGGGCAGTGTTTAGCTTTTTACCTGTTACTAGATTTTATCAATGGTGAATTATGTAAACAAAGACTCCGTCTACTATCAATGAAGCACAGCATCTAAAAATTGCTATTTGTCAATCCACCTAAGCAGCCTGATTTCTAAGACAGCTAGACTACTTCGAGCTGCCTTGATTCTCAGCGAAGTTGCTAGTTCCTAAACAAGTTTTAAAATCTAAACAATTCTTTCAAGCCAACTCATTTTGCAAAGCCAAACTGTCGCTCCTTGAGGGGGGGAGAAGCAGACCTGACAGAGTGAGGCTCCAGCAAGTCAGTCCCAAGGCTACTGGCTTTGAACACTCCCACAGCGAAAGAGTATCAAACAGCAGTCGCATGTAGATGAGTTTGCTCCATCCTTTGAACTTGTTTTGCCTTAACTTTGTTTACTTTATTGTGTCTTTTCAGCTTTGTCAACCTGCTATAATTGCTCTTTCATTAAACTGATAACATTGCAATTAGTGCTCAACTTGACACTTTATTAATCAGAGCAAACCACTCTTCCGTAAATCTCCATAACACTCATGTTTGTGATTCAATCATCTTTCTGTTTCCTCTCTGACAATTAAAGAAGGATTGTCTTCTTTTGCTATACAGGTCTTCTAGAAGCTTTACAGTTTAAATTTCACAGGGAATGGGTTTAACTGAATACATGGGGGTAGATTCTTGGAAAATAAATTATTCCTAATTGTCCTGGTGCATGAACAATTGCCATTCATTCTACCATTCAGGAAACATTAAGATTTATGAACCATCTTTGTCTGAACTGCAATTTGGAAGAAAGGACTCATAATCATCAAGCCTTTTAAAGTAGTTATATTAATTCAAGCAGAATAAAGGCTAAACATGAAACAGTATTACTACAGTAGTTTACTATAGCAAGGAGATGGAAAACATGCCACGTGTTAACAAAGTCTAATAGTTAACATTCTTTTAAAAATAAATGTTATTTTAACCACAGAAGAGTCTCTTAAAGGTAGTTATTTGGGAATAAGAAAGTACTGTTTTGGGCAAATGGATAGAAACACTACAAGTAGTATTTTTTCCTGTTTTTCTTTTCCTCTCACTAAAATAATTTTACCACCATCTGACGATCCTTAGGACTTTCATTCTCTCTCAGTTGGGCACGTAACACAGATCCTGCTGTCCACCATATCACAGTAACTCAAGAACCTTCCACAAGAGAACTTACCTCTTTCAGTTTTCTGATAAATGTTAATCGCCATATATCAAAACAAAAATAAAAAACACCAACCAAAACTTTTTGACATTGAATAGCTTTAGAGATCAATCATGAAATACTGTATTCTCTACTAAACTCACTAGTTTGAAAATTAAGTCAGATCATTAACGACCTAAGGCTAGATGAAATAAGCGTCACATGATTTTTAAGTCAGGTGTTCACAGCAAAAAAAAAAAAAGTTCCATAGCTCAAGTACCCAAAGGAAATGCGAATTTTATTTCAGAGGCATTCTCACACTGGTCCAGCCCTCACCATACTGATCAAGGGAAGGTCTATGAGACAAAGGCAGCACTAAAGCTAAATTTAACTTCACCAGAATTGAACTCGAGAAGGTGGCGCTTGCTCAAGTACATCCACTGGGCAATGCCAAGCCTGATTTTAAACATCACTTCTTCCTGACTACGCTGAGAATTTCAGCAGCTTTGGACTTCAATAATATACATCTGCATCTTCAGTAAATGAAGTAGTTCAAGAACTTTCCCCTGCCCCTCCAAAATAAATTCATCACAAAAATTCCCTAAATTGCCCAAAATGGTAGTCTTCAGGAACTGTTCTTCTCTGAGGAACATTCCATCCTGTAAGCCAATCCAGCTTCCACAGCCCTTCCCACCTTGCACTTAACATGAACTTAAGTAACTGCTTTAATGAGTTATGGTAAAAATATTTTTAACTTTTGTATAGATGCTATCCATCTTCACTGGTCCTGTTTATACTCAGCCAGCTAGCTTAATTAAGTGGTAAGCCATTACGGAGGTAGAAAATTAAAGAGATTCAGCAGAAATACATACAGAAATGTCATGTAGAACAGCAGTAAAGTAGAAGGGTGATATAAGGGATGCTGACTGGCAAGAAGTTTTGGCATAGAAACATTTTCTCCTGCTAATGGTATAGTTCAAATTAGCTGGATGCATCAAAGAGAGACAGAAGCTAGTGTCTAAAATGGTGAAGCTACTGAAACCATAATAAAGATTTGCATTTATGAGCAGAACCATTAGCCAGTGCTACGTGCTGTAAATTAGTGTGCCCTTAATACAGCATTTGGAAAGACAGACACGATCTACCACCCTTTTTACAGCCTGGCTTAAGCTATTAGGGTCTTCATCACGAAGCCGAGCACGAGTACCGTTATTTGGCCCCTGTATACACAGCACACGAGTTATCAACATTTCTCCAAGACAATCTTTAGGATGAAGGATTCTTTGGTATGAGCACAGGTGTGATATCAGGCCTCTCTACAACTTTTAGGAAAATAATTACCATGCTTTAAGTCTCTCTTCTAGGTTCTAGGTTATAAATCCAGCACTAACGCAATGTAAATATATTAAAAATTCCATATAATTTCAAAAAAAAGTGCTGTAGTTTTATCTGGTCAAATATATACTTACACATTTCCTAGAAGATGTAATATGCAGAACTACATATTTGAGTTTCCCTTGTCAATCTCTTCTATCAGATGTTAATCTCTTCTATCAGATCTCTTCTATCTCATTTGACTGACAGCCCCTCAGCTGTTTCTCATACTGGTCAAAAAGAGACACTTTATAGGAGGATTTGAAGTAGATAGCAAAAACACAACAGAAAAAATCTAGGAAAGGTATAATTACACTAAGGGGTTTTCATTTGTTTGTTTTACTTTCAGGCACACAATACTGTTGCATCTTTCAAAAACCCATTGATGTATATAGGCACGCTCTCAATGAGACAAAGAATACAGAGAACCTAATTTTTAATGTTTATTTCTCAAAGAATGGTAACTGGAAAATATCCTGAACTGTACAGAAATCCAAAGGTCTAAACTGACCAAAATTGACCTGCATCGAGTGCCAGGTCACTAACGTGAAGGCAGTTAGTCAATATTAGTGCAACACTCCAATTAGGACTGCTGAGAAGCAGCATTTAACCTGAGCAGAGCACACATTTGACAAGACTACAACGCTTATTCAAGGTTAATTCAATTATTTTCACCTGGCAGAACACTGTGCATACAGATGTACCAGCAGTGTTACAGAAAAGCCCTCTCTCAGGGAGGGGAACCATAACAACAGCGTTTTTACTACCTGCCTTTGAGAAAGTCAGGTGTCACTCCCTAGAACTGTATTCTAAGCAGGCATTGTAATTTTTTTTTTCTTTACTCCTGATGTTTACTAGACAATCAAGGCAAAAGGTATCCCAGATAAACAGATAAATAGAAAAATCACCATCTGCTGGCATTTTCCAGAAGCAAGGGACCCATTTGCAACAAACACTGATCTGTTCTGATATACAGCAACTCCTAAGAATGAAATCCAGCCAGCTGTAAGCCATAACTCCTCCTGGAGACCTCGCTGTGGCTCAGAGAAACTTAGGACTAAATTGATATTTTGCCACTGCTTTAGGATAGTACTCACCATTGATCCCCGAGGGATCAGGCAAATGGCGCTCTCAGGGGTACGGGCTTAACGCCAAATACTAATCTTTATTTAACAGTGCTCGCTTCTCTGTTCTGTTTCATGCGTGAGTTGCTTTGCACATACAAAATTAAGACTTTCCAAGTCACCTGAGCTATTTGCTGTGAAGGACCCAGGTCTGCAGAATCAGAACCGTGAGTTGATTTCTCATTGGTATTTCTGAGGAATCAGGAGCAAGAAGCTGGCAATGCTGCTTTCTTTTTCTCTTTGTCGTTATTGACTGTTCAATAATGAAATTATGTTATTCTTTTTTCATCGCTTTTTATTTTTTCCCCAAACTTTGTTTTTGTCTGCCTGAAGAAAGCCACGGCTCCTGACACTGCCAGGTTCTCACCAGACTCCTCCCTCCACAGTGGCAAAGTTCTCTCAACCCAGCTATTTAAAATGAAATCTTTAGGCTCAATCAATTTCCACTTTCAGAAGACATTTGCTCTCCACCTGTTTTCAGAAAATTTCTAACCAGTTTTAAACAGCGTGCATGTCTATACAGCGGGCTTCTCAGAAGTTGCACACTCCAGCATGATCCAGGTGTTAAATAATAAAATTACAGAATTAAATAATACATCAAAGCTAGGAGGAAATATTAAGATGAAAGGCAAAGAAAAAATGTGTTTTCAAGTCATATTTGGAAAAAATTTCACTAGGAAATTAAATTCATGAGGCATTGCATACCAATCACGTAGAATGGAAGGGGACGTTCCTCATTTTAACTCAGCGAAGTGTATGCCACTGTCAACAGAAATACAGAGCAGAACAAAAAGAAGGAAGAGGAAAAAAGTTACTTAAACCAAAAGAACCTTACTGCACAGAAGCAGAAGTGCTCTTTTCAGGATGGCTCCTTGCGCACTTGTGCTCCCCGGGACAGGGCTGGCAACTACGTTTCGCACACACTGGAACAGAAAGTTCTGAACTCTTGCAGGAAGCTGCTGCGGAAAGAAAGGCAGCCAGACCACCCGCTCCTTCCCAGCTCCCCGCACAGCACAAGGTAGCTGGAGAGACGGCAGCTTCACAGGCGCTGACTGCGTAACAGGATGCTGCTCCTCCAGACGGGGATGGGACCGAGCTCTCTCAGCTCCTCATTCAGCACACGGTACCCTTTCTCACAAATTTCTCCTTCAAATAGCCCACAGCTTCACAGCTGACAGGGGTGTGCTAGAAAACTGCAATGACGCAAATCTTTTTTTCCTGAAGAAAACTGGTAACATACCAAAAAAAAAAATATTTTAAAAAAAACAAAGAACTAAATAAACAATCTTAAATAAGAATTTGAAGGAAAAGTACCACACTGAGTTTGGAAACCATCTTGTCCAGAGGTTTATGTTTATTTCCTTGGCATTTAATTTAAAAGATGAAGATAAAGGTAACTTGTACAAGAAAGCCACAGAAACCTAAGCAGAGTTGAGTATCATCTGAATACATTACATAACTTAGTCAAGTTTGGAGATAAATCTAGCTGAGTCAGAAAAATCTCTTTCAAAATGTATCTGGAAGATAAAACCTTTGGAAATGATGAAGCTGATGCACAGTAAGAGTGAAAAATACATCACACGTTTTCCAGGGTGCATCACACGCTAGTCCACATCTTTCCTTGCACATATGGACTTCATGGTCTTAGAGGTCTTTCCCAACCTTAATGAATCTCTGATTCTACGACATCCCCATCTTGCAAACAAAATTCAGCTGGATTTATATGCTAAGAAGATACTGACTGTGATCACAGAAGGAAAACAAAAGGTAAACCAACCCCTTTTAGTATTGTGCCACGCATTTCTACACTGCCTAAAGACACAAAAACACAAGAAAAAAAGACAGCTGTCAATCATAACTAGTCAAAGTCTTTCTAATCAGAAATACCCATTTGTTGGCATAGGTATTTGACAAGAACGTTTCCATTTTGACAAGACTTTCTCCAAGGTCCATTTCTCAGATACTGTATAAACTCCAATGCCTTTGGTGGCCAGAACAAGAGACTGAAACACCTGCTAGCAGTATAATAAAGGGTACACATACACGCACACCACACACACCCCCCATAAAAAAGAAAAATGACTAGCCTCAGCAGCACTGCAACAGCACTCCCCAGAAAAGCAGAGCCAGGCACGAGGGTGGGTACCACCTAACATCAGAATTCTTGTGCCGTGCTAGTTCACGGAAAAGAGTTACTCTAGATCACCTAGATTTCCTCAAGAAGAAAAGAAGAAATTCTGGGGGGGGAAAGAAAGGAAACAAAACACAAAGCAATCCATTCAAACAGAAAAATGTTTTTTAGACACGATGCTGTGGAAAACAGTTCAAAGGGATAAGCATTTGGATGGTCCTAGAGCAAGATGAGACCGCCGTATCCCTCTTCCTGCAAACAGGAACTTCACACATTTGAGAAGCAAAAACAATATGGAGGGCAAAGAGGATGCTTACAGTAGCTGCTAAGACTCTAAATAAGAGCTGCAGTATCTTTTAATACTTAATGTTTATTGTTGTGGATGGAAAAAACACAAAGAACTGTTGTTTTTATGAGTGACAGTTTTTCAGTTTCTTATCTCAAACATAAAAAAAACAACAAATGATCTATGGCTAAAATTTGTATCTTTTAAGGGAAAATGCAACAACACCTAAATAAGCACCGTGTAAGGCCTTCTGCTCTATTTGTATTTTCAGAGAACAACAAAGAACAATCCGCTCACTTTGGAAGAACATCTAAGAATTAGCATTTTCTGAAACAAGTCCCTTGATAAAGAGAATGCAAATAATGTTATTACAGACAGTGTAGGTTAAACATAACTTCAAGTCCAGTCTCTTCATACGCAATGTGCACAGAGTAAGAAACCACAAATGATTAATATGTCTACATTCAGGCTTTAGCTCACAGACAGTTACTGGTAATACTGTAATACTTCTGACCTAACTTCTTTTTCACATATGCCTGTACAGCACAGTAACAGCCACAAATGGTTAGATGCATTATCACCTTTGCACTCGGTTTCACATAGTGTGTACACTTACAGAATGCCACAGACGCACAGATTTAAATCTATGCTGGATTATCACGCACATCTCCTCCTGGTGATAATTCTTAATGACACAATCAGTCCTGGCATTATACATAAATATTGTATGCATTTTGGCCTCATGTGTATGTTAAAAATACCGTTTGGAATAAGTAAAAGAAAATAATTTCACCAGGACAGAAAAAAAAAAAAAAAAAATTGGTTTTCTCTTTTTCTCTGGAAAAGAAAAAGTAACTGTTCCCAGTTTTGGCTGTGATATCTCTTTCAGAATAAAAAATTGTGTCCGCCCCAGCTGTCTGAAGGAATGTGTCCACATGCTGCAGTCCAAATTTATGTTATTGTAGTCTAAATAGTACGCTTCCTCTTTTTTTCTTCCCTTCCTTAGAAGTTTCTGACAATCCTTTGCCTTTAATCACTGGAGCCATTTTTCCCTACGCATTATCTACTGCAGTGATGTTGTCACCACAATTCTGAAACTGCAGGTTTGAACTGAGAATGTGTAATAACTTATTCTAAACGTCATAACAACAGTAATTTAGGGTACGTGCCCAATGAGGGATAATTTTTCTCAATTTTGAATGCATCTATGTGGCTTACAGCAAATCCCTGCTATAAGTGACCATGGACTCTCAGGTGCTCCAAAGCCCACCACGCTTGGCCACTTGGCAGTGACAGCTATCGTGCCTCACCCGAGCGCAGGAGAGCTGCCGGGCTTCACATCCGAGCTTGCTGATTACCAAAACACAGCCCCACAAACTGAGCAGTATTTCTTCAGACTGACAAATCCCGTTAACATATTGCAAATGCACGACCTCAGGAATGCAGTCCTGCCTTTGCACACCTTTAGAGCAGGCTCAGGGTATAGCCCCTGGGATCTGAAAAGCCCTGGCTGGCTGCAGGCACGGGCAGGGCTGATCCCCAGCCCACAGCCATCACCTGCAGAGTTGTGGGCAGGACAGGGCTCACAGCATGCCTCTTCCCCATCTGTACTAGGGGTTATCGGCAAGCCCTAGCAGCCAGCAAAACCCGAACTAGGGTCTGGCTGGACCTAAACCAGGCTAGGATTAAAACCGAGAAACCCTCTGAATTGGAAAAAATAATTCCAGAAAAGGCAAAAAGAAAAATGGCAAACTCAGACAGATTAGAAACAAAGATTGAAGGGCTGGGGGCAGCGAGAGAAAAAAAAAAAACTAAAAGGGGAGTGGGGCCATGCAGTGGAGTTATGCGGTGGAAGGCACTGGAGCAGGGCTGCCTGCCAGCCCCCCGCACACCTCGGCCGCAGCACGCGTGGACACCGGGCAGGAGGAAGGGGCGAGGGCTCTCCGTGAGCATCCAGGCTCCGCTCGCCACCACGCAGACAAGAGACACCTGCCCAAACGTCCCTGGAACCGCTCCTCCCGCTTGCGGACCCGAAAAAAAAAACCCTTTCCCCCCCCAACCCTGCTTTGCAAAGAGTGCAGTAACAGGAACGGTATGACCTGCAGAAATTAAGAGGGCTGCCAACTGTAATCAGCCTCTAAAAACACCTAAATTTCCTATAGCCTCCCAGTCACTGCACCGTCCCAGGGAGGAAATACCTTTCAGGCAGAGGAAGGAACCAAGCCCAAGTTACAGAATTATTTTATAAAAAGAAGACAATTACTTCATCTGCGGCAGTTGTCTTAACACATCCTTCCTTTTCTGTTGCTTTTTTTGTAACCCAAAAGACAGTTATTCACATTAGCTTTATAAAAACTCTTCTAAAATATCAATGGTTTCCTTAAAGAGACAAGAGCTTTGCTGCGTATGGGGGAGAGGAGAAGGGTCAACCGCATGGCACACACCAGGCCTTCCTTTGCTCGACATCAGAATAACCAACATGCATTTAGAATACAGTCCACACCTGTGATTTGTTTTCTGATCAGCTCTATCATAAAATATTCCCCATACTTCCATGACTGACCATAAAACCCTTTTATTATAAATAAAGGAAAAGAGTTACTTAGTCACAGGTTACCCTTTACTTGTTCTTAGACACAGTAAGTTACAATAATAATCACAGCTGCCAACTTCACTACGGACTAATATGAATATTTTTCTTTCTGATTAAAAGCAAAATCAGCACGGAAATAAACTGTTGAAAGTCTTGTTAACAAAAGGTTAAGGTTGCCAACCATGTCGCAGGCCCTTTCAAATATCTCACTTAGTGATAAGAGAAAAATACATCCAGAAAATAAAGTTTATGACCAGAAAGCCATTTAACACTACCCTTCTCGAGTAATACTTGAATAATGACCATAATATTCATAACCACCTACGGTCTTGCATTTAGATTGTTCTTTCGATGTCGCTGGACCTTTGTCAGAGAAATATATTTGTCATCAAGTAGATATCAGTTTGGAGAAAATTACACTTAATTTCTACTTAGTCTTATACCTATTTGGAGTAACAAAAGAATAATTTGGGACATAACGGTAATTAAAATCTTTAGTGGCTTATATCACAGAAGAAAATAAAACAGTCTTTTACATTTCTGCTACTGAAATTTCTGAACTGCATGGGCAGTCTCTGGAATTTACTAGGAAAAAAAAAAGTCCAAATCTATATCCAATCCCTTCCCCCCAAAAAAATCCCAAATCCACGCTTCAAACAGAAGAGACAGAATGGCATGAAAAGTTGAGGATTCAAGCCCATATGAGCTAGAGGGGTAAAGCAGGTGGGCTGAAAAAAGGCAGGACGCAGATGCTCAAGAGAACATAGACGCAGGAATGAACCCCCCTGATTAGACACTGCCACCTGAGATAAACCAGAGAAGCTTCTGGAAGTGTGTCCTCTGCATAGGTGTCGCTTCCTTCCCGTGTCTTTGAACTGGGAAGACAACGGGTCCAATTTAGGCTGTCACACTGTTTATATGTTTCTTCCTTTAGTAATCAGCTCACCAGCACACGTGGCAGTGGGATTCAGTTGCTCGTAGAAGGAGGACCTGGACGATGCCATCTACCCTCCTGGCTCCTCGTTTTGTCTCTTTGTAAATTAGTAGATACTTGTCTCTGTCATATGAACATTATCAAGACTTCAATGTCTCCCTCATGAACAACTGCAGTGGGCTTCAACACTATCTGATATCTATAATTATACTTTGCATCATTAGAAAACAATGTTATAGTATAACAGTGAGGAAACACGAGGATTAGTCACCAACAAATAAAAGGTTGATCTGTGTTGCTCTGTGAGTTCAGATAACACAAACCATGCTTAACTGGTTCATTAGAAAGAAGTGCATAATAAAGCTGTAAAACTAAATTAACTGCCAATACAGACTAATCATTTTATACTTTCCCACGATGATGGCATTCAAACAAGACTACTGCATTGCAAAGATTTAGTAATTAATGTTACGTATTATATTTTATATTATAAGAATGTATCTATATTTTATAGTTAAAATACAAGTCCTGAATAATATGAGCAAATGTGAAACAATGAAATCATTAACAGGCCGTGTTATGATCAAAATGAGTTATCAAGTTTAACGTTATAGTTTAAGGATCCAGCCCAAAAAGATGAATACATAGTGGAAACCGAGGAAAGGTCAATGAAAATGCTGCTTTCCATGGTTCCAGGGATTTATGAGAAGGCAGCGAAATGGGATGATTTGTGGCTGTACTTCTCCTCATGAAAAGTTTCACTTAATGTTTTCTTTTTACTTTAAATAATCTCAAGAAATATATTAAGAGAAATTTAATGTGGTAAGACAAACGGTAGTGATGTGCTGAACAAGCTTTTATGCACTTCAGCCTTGACCTGCTGTATCCCTGACACTCAAACCAACTGAAGCAGAAAAGGTCAATGATTCTGCATTATGCTTTATTATGGTACAGAAAGTCAAGAAAAGACTAAACTAAGACTGCCAAAATTATTTTAATTCTACCTCATAATGGACTTCAATGCAGATTTTAAAGACAGAAGATTCAGTACGACTATACTTTCAGCAAAACTCCCAAACAGCAACAAAAAGAACAGTAACAAGGTTATTAGAACTGCAACTACAAATAGAATTAAGCAGTTTATACATAAGGAAGAATATCTTAGAATATTTTGTGAATTAATGACAGGCACTCAGAAGGGGAAAAGAGTTTTGTAAAAGAGATTTAATGTAATTTATTGATTCATCACAGTGCCTTAAAACAAATCTAATGAAAAGAAGAATCTAGGAGAAATCCATACTAAAATGACAGGGAAAGAATGAAGGAAGGGCATGAATTAGAGATACAGGAAAGAACTATATTCAAATCTGAAGAAGGAAAACTAAAAAAATGCATGGAAAGATACATTGACACTCAAAGACATCAGAAACTCCGAAAAGATAAAGAAAGGAGAGAAAAGGATAGCACATGGAATCGAACATTTTAAGCTCAAGAAACACTCAGAGGTGCTTTATAGAAACAGCAAATGAAAGATTAGGCTGAACAGCAGGTCTGTTTCTTAGAACACACTTCTAAGAAGGAACGCGACTATCTGGTTATACGGATAAAACCCTAGCTCTTCTTCTCAGAAATCTCACGCAAGAATCAATGTAAGTGGCATGAAAAATAGATTTCTTCCATTCTTTCACAAAATTTAGATGTGAACTTTAACTAGTTAAGGAGGAAAGAGATAACAATAAGCTGGTTGTATTTATGAGTTAATGAAATACACCGGGAAAACTGTCCATTATAACTTGCTCCTGAAAATCTGTGAAATGTTATATAAAGAATACATTAAAATGATAAAATAATGATCATCTAGTTTCCTTCATGCAGATGTGAAAGAGGATGTGCTTGTGGATATTCTTATCGTTGAGAATGTGATCAATTTAATGTCTGATTTTAAAACTGATTCTACTAAAAAGGATGAATTTAATCAAATATTTTACTTATAATTGAGGAGAATTTTCCAATGATGGGCTACTTCTCTAGGAAGTACATATGGGTTACTGTCCATACAGTACACACATGCTGACAAACCTCTGACTGACAACACATGATCCAGAATTCTTTACAATGTGGAAAAAAAGTAAAACTACTTTTTAATAAAAATATTAGTACTTTAACAAACAGTAATAGACAAATGGCAAAAGTTAACAGTGTAGCTGTTAAAAGTGTAGCTCAAAGTCACGCAATATTTATTTAATACATATTTGCTAGTATGATAATAGGGAAGAAGAATGCTAAGCAGCAGCTACAAAGTGGTACTTTTCATCAGAAAATTCAAAATACCACCTTTCAAAAATTTTGTAACATCTGGCCAAGAAGTAGTCTACCACTTGGACTCACACTTGGAATTCAGCAGCATTTCCAAAAGACAGAAAGCAAGCTATGCTACAAATATTTAGCAAGGTTAATGAGTAAACCAAAACACTACATGTATTATGAATTTGCCAGACAAGAACAGAAACAGTGATAAATCAATCAAAAGTGGTAATGGAAGTGAATACAACTTACATCTACTCAACATAAATTTTCAGAACATTACTTCTGCCAAACATACTTATAAGATTATAGATTTGGTTTAGTATATTACCACTGTAACCTTGTTTTTATTAAGGCTTGGTACAACACAGTATCTTAATGAAGAAACTAATACAATATAGAAAGCATCACAACTTTCACTGAATTGCTTACAAACATGAATTCAGAAAATATCCTGCAATTAGTCCTAGTAGGCATTCAAAAGTTTCCATTTCTTTGTTCTTTCTTTTCCAACTTGCTCTGTCAATTTAAGGTCTAACAAGCCAGATTTTTGCCACTTGCTTAACAACTGAAGAGGAAAAAAAAAAAGGTGCTATAAAATGGTAGTTCTTGATGAGAGATATTTATTGATTTCAAAAGCATTGATCTCTTGAAATAGGTTTTAAGCACCTATTAATCTTTAAATTTTTGCCATGGTGCCGGTACCTCATTATGCATGTTACAGCTGCAGTCCTACTAGGATTTGCGATCACTCAATAATATTGTGAAAATAAATACATTAAAGACTAGAACTGGACCACTGGCTACGCCACCACTTCAAATAAATCAGCTTTTGTTCTCACTTTAAAATAGTGAATGCTTCATTTCCCAAATACAAATATTGTGGCTATGCAATATTGGCCAGCTTATTGTGGCAGCCTTAATGGAACCTAAAGTTATAAAAGTCAGGTGACTACTTCACTCTTAAGAGCTTCTAACCAACCTTTTCAGATACAGAAAACTGTAAATATTAAGAATAATTTTAAATGATTGTTTGGATTCTGCATGTTAACATTATATAGGCTGCACATAAAACTAAGTCAACAAAAACATGTAGTTTATTTCAGGATACACTTATGTCTCCTCAAAATTCTAACCAGCTAATATTAAAGCTTCTAAAAAATTCTGGAAAAGTATGAAAGAAAACATAATTGCCATCTAATTGGAAATAATGTAATTTGGAGGACATTTCCCTGTAATTACAATTTAGACATCTCTTAGATCAAGGAAATACGCACACTAAGAATCTTCCACTCTCCAAGCTTATAAAGAGTTTCTTCAATACTTTATACAGTACTTAACTCAGCCTGATGTCATTTTCCAGCAATGCCAGGAGCCCTGGCATGCACAACATAGAGAAGTTGGGGTAAATATCTTGCTCGCTTATTGTAATTTAACCTCACTATGCAAGATGCACCTACAAAGAAGAGCCTCAGAATTAGCTGTCTTTATCTCAAAGGAAATTTAAAAATTACATTGCAACTTCCCAAAGCTGTACTGCTGAGATACAGCTGTTGTTCATTCTGTGGGTTTATTACTTGTGCCTTCTTTAAAAGAGCTGTTAACACAGCAAGAATCTCATTATTTTCTGTGGACTGGAAGAAAAAAATCATCAAATAAATGTTGGTAAAAAAAAAAGTATGGGCTGATCACAACTGACAAAGTGCAGAGCTCTGAAAGTAAGACATCTGGTTCCTGAGACTGACCCACTCATTCAGATTAAAAATAAAGAGAAGATTATGAAAAATCTGGTCCCTGATTCAATATTCAACTATGTCTAGCTTTACATATTCAAGTTATCCTACCAAAGTCAATGGAATTACTCACTTTAAAAATTATCTGTATGCTCGGAGACGATGCCAAAGGAGAGACTGAAAGGGAGAGAAAGTAAGGCAAAGCATTTCAGGGGGTCAGGCTGTACCTTGCATTCAGGAGAAGCTCCACCAGCCCCCTGCTCCAGAAAAGCAGCGGATTTAAGCAATTTGTTGCTGCCTGGCTTCCCTATTTTCAGATAAGCAAAGAACCCCATCAGTGCGATGATCACTTCCAGTGTCGCCTAAAAAACGGTCCAAGTGGCTCTGCTGAGGGATAAACAGCAGCAGAGGTTTGAAAAGGCACAGCTGGCGAGGGGAGCTGTTAAGCAACTCCCAGAATACCTTCCCTTGGGCGGACCAACGAGCTGCAGACACTAATTTTCTGTATTTTTCAGGATACATCAAAACCAAGATTCACTAACAATAGATACTTCTTGCACAGCTTTTTCTCCTTAGGGACAGTAAAACATATGTGTGAACAACTTGAAGAAGAATTAAGGTATTACTAATGGCTAAGGGATGATTAAAATCACTGAAGAAACATGTTAAAAGCAGCTTACCAGGAAGATAAAAGTTAGAAAGGAAATCAGCTGGAATGCCACTCTAAAATTATTCAAGTTTGCAGAATAAATCGTTATTATTCTTGTTTCTAATGTGGTAACATTTTGATAAGTTGAAAAAAATTTTGTACAACACAAATAAGACAGTTTAGAAATACTTAAATAACCCAAATTATTTGATTGAAATAATAAATATTCCTTGATATTCCAGATAACAACTTGCTTCGTTTCAATTTGTTAAAGTAACTGAAAATTAAGTTCAAATGTAGCTGCTGTTGAAAATTAACTAAAATATCAAGCTACATTCTCTAATGGAAAATGCAGCTCAAGGAAGTTGAAATGAATGTCAGGAAACCATCATCAAATATTTTGTTGAACTATAATAAAATTAGGTGGACATATTCAAAGAAGGAACTATCTTGAATTAGGTTAGGCTGAAACTAATTTTCAGCTTTGCATCTACATTTTCCAGCAAAGCTGGAAATAAAAAAAAGTGAAGAAACATACATTATTTCAGTGGAAATAATTAAACAGCTCAAGAGCGTGGAGGTAGGAAAATCAACAACAAAAGGAAAAAAGTCTTTCTAAAGGAAAAGATGGAATTGTCTTAAACTATTTTCAACCACTGAAATGAAATTAGCTGGAAACAACAGCACTGACTCAAACTGATGTCAAGCAGGGCCATCGCTTTCAATTCCCTTAATCTACAAAGAGAAACTTCAGTAAGTCAAATGTTGCTATTTTACTGATTTTGATCATTCTATTATAATTTGCAACTAACAGCTAACATAGGCATAGAGAAGCTCTCTCCTCTTTGCTTATGATGCTTGTTCAGCTGTTGTCCACTATTTTCTATTACTACAAAGTAAAATTTTGATACGTATTGAGGCAACATAAATCAACTAACTTCATTAACATATCCCAGCTCTTGAAAGTTCCCTTTTTTAAACTGTTTGTTTTATAGAAGTATTAAAAAGGATTGACAAAAAGATCTTTGTTGGAAACCAAAATTGCTTGCTCTGATACTTAAAAGCTTGGGAGTCCCTCAGTACCCAGCTTTTGGGTAGCCTAAGTAGCGGTCCAAAATTAACAGGCGAAAATAGGAATTTTCTTCAGTTTAGCACCTGTGTTCCCTTTCTTCCCCATATACGCATGCACACCTTCCACCTGTTTCTAAACTTCTTGTAATAAAATACATTATGTATAATTTTTTCTTTTCTCTGTTCATCTTTAAAAAAAAACAGTCAACTTTTCTTTAGGTTTATCATTAATGAATTTAAGAAAAAAAAAATCACCATAAAGGACTGAAATGAAAGCACCAAATGTAAATCAGCAGCAACTATGCTGTCCCAGCCTGCTTGTTGGTAGCTATTAAAATGACACACCTGGTTGCCTTCAGTCAAGATAAACGAAGGGACAGATTCAGAGAAAGGAGGTCAAAAGAAAAGCCGTAAGGACACTGCTGCTTTGGAACGTAGCGTAAGTGAGGATTTAGCTTTTTCTGTTTACAGATTAGTATTAAATGTGATGAACAACTTTAAAATGACAGAAGTTGCCACTCATCTGCAGTATGTGCCATCTCATTTACTAATAAATGGGCTAAGAGATGGAGTCAATAAACTTGCAAGCACTGTCTACCATAATCAAATATCATCCAACCCCCTTCAAGGTACGTCTTCATGACTGACCTCTCTGTCTGCAAGTGATGATGCCAAGTTTACCCAGGCTGTTTTTCCTAATAGTTGCAAAGGATTCAGTTTAATAAAAAGGGAGGAGGAGATTTTTAAGGAAAGAGACTTGAAAGGTGATGTTTGGGACTCACACCTTGCTCTGTTGTCAGTCTGAATCCCATGGCCTACTGTTTCATGAAGTACAGGCATTTTCACTGGAAGAATGGAAAATACAATTGTGAAAGGCAGAAATAATCCCTCAGTTACACGAGAAGGTGTTGGAACGTATTCAGAGTCACAGAACACCCAAGACTCCACAGCGTGACATTTCAAATTTTGTACAAATGACTAAACCGACAACTTTTAGAAATACGGCTGTTAATCATACAGACTTAATATATACCCACAGCTCGCAAACTGCATTCGGACACACAGCACTATTTCTTCACTCGCTTCCCTGTGGCACACAACGCCTGGCGCCTGCCTTTCCCTACGCCGGCAGCAGCGCGAGGCCAGGGGCAGGCAGCGATCGGGGCAGGGAAGCGACGAAGGTTGAACACAGCACTGTAAAAATGTCTATTCTTAGCCTCCAGCCGTGCCCTATTATAGCTCATTGCGAAGTCCCACGAGCTGCTCTGCATCACAACCGAGGTGACAGTGCAAGGGGACCAGCGGCGAAGGGGAAAGCGCCAGGTGAGCCATCGCGGCACCGCCAAGATGAACGACCCCAAACCCTAACGCCCGCACAGCCCTGGCCTGCCTGGTTGTAAGCAGAGAGACAAAACCTGCGGTGTCAGAGGGGTCAAGCCACTTCCACCAGACAGAAGCACATGCAAACATCACACGTACTACCATTTTCCAAGGCAAAACCTTGGATCATTACACACACTATCCAGCTCCAACTGAAAGTCAAGAAGGACCTTTCCATGATCAGTTGCACTTTAAGATATCCATGGAAGACCAGATCACGGAGACCCGAACGTACCAAAGACCCTCCAAAGCAGAACTGGGTTCCCGCCCTCACACTGGAACAAGGAGGCTCAGAAGTTTCACAAGATGCACTTCACATTTTAATTTTTTAAGAGAACCTATTAAAAGCTTCTCTTTCCTTGAATGTATTAATGAAAACTAATTTACATTTTTCTCTGTTGAAGCCTTGTTTATAATTGTAGCTTTAATGGCACCAAACATCTGGGAGATAAGTAGATTCAGGGGAAAAAAAAAAGAAATTGTCACTAGAGCTTTCCCTCTTCAAACCACACCCCAAAACTCCCAGTGACATGGTGCTGGAAGCGAGGACCACGTCTGCACATGCTGCTCCTTAGTGCTGCAGGATTCTGGGACTCAAAAGTCATCTGGTTAACACTGAAATGTTACTGCTTGCATAACTTTTCTATCTTTTCTAACAAAGATTTTTTTTTTCAAGAATTATTCTGTCTAGATAAGGAAAACAATGTTTCAAGTCACCCACATATGGTTTTCAGACTCAAAGGATAAATTCTTCTGACATGTAATCCCCTATCCCAAAAGCAAGTATAAGTCAACACAAGGTAAAATAAGCATTTGTGAAGGAAACTGCATTTCAAACAACTCCTCAGAGCTTATCTAAACTCCAAAAGTTTCTTGAGCTTTATGTAATCTTACTAATATCATCAGTCTACTTGGCTTCTGTCACCTATGAATTTAAGGCAAGTCTTCCTTTCTAACTTTTTTTCAGGATTCTGGTTTTGTTGGTTTTGGGGTTTTTTTTACAGATTTCATATCTTAATTTGACAGAATAAGAAACCTAGTTACATGATGTTTATATGGTCAATGAGTATCTGTGATTAGAAGAGGTAACTAGAGGTCTAGTCCAATCCCTCCCCCCCTGCTCAACCACGGTCAGCTAAAGCAGGACCATGTCCAGTAAGGTTTTGAGTATCTTCAAGGATGGAGGCTCCGCAACTTCTCTGGGCAGCCTGTGCCATTGGCTCAGTCGCCCTCACAATAATAAGCTGCTTCTTGTTGTTCAGACAGGAACTCCTGTGGTTTAGCTCGTGCCCATTGCCTCTTGTCCTGTCACAGGGCACCACCTGGCTCCCTCCTCTTCATTCTGTCCCTTCAGGTATTTGTATACATTGACGAGATGCCCCAGAGCCTGCTCTTCGCCAGGCTAGACAGCCCCAGCTCTCTCAGCCTCTCCTCACAGAGGAGATGCTCCAGTCCACGAATCATCTTTGTGGCCCTGTGCTGGACCTGCTCCAGTATGTCTACATCCCTCTTGTACTGGGGAGTCCAGAACTGAACCTAGCGCTGCTGATGTGGCCTCACCAGCAGCGGGGATGAACCACCTCCCTCAGCCTGATGGCAACATGCCTCCTAACGCAGCTCAGGAGGCTATGTCCTCATATTCTTTTCAGTTCAGACTGAAATTGAAGGTCTCTTGGCTCCTTGAAGCAACCCAAGGGCACAAAAATTCCTCAGACAAGGCAAATAAAAACAGTAACACATTGTCTCTATGATGAACCATGCAGGTCTTAGTGCTTGACCTACCAAAATATCTTTTGGCTAATCACTCCCTCCTGGACTTGAATTAGGCATGGTCCAATTACACCCTGTGGAAAATTATATGCCAGTGTGATCATTTCTAATGCTACAGGCCAATTGGAACTGTCTCCTGTGTATAAACTGTATGCAAATGGAGGAAGGGAGGGGTAATGAGAAAACGCAACTCTCTAGCCTGGTGGCTAGACTAGTCACTTGGGAAATGAGACATCTGGTTCCAGTCCCTGCTCCCCTGAATGTTTAATTTTGTATACAGAGCAGCACAATAGACCTTATTTCTGAGTTATTTCTAGCCTGGTTAACCGAGCACTTTCTTCAGAGAGGGGAGTTGTGTGCTCAAGTGCACTTAGACAAAAAAGCAAGTTGAATCTGAGTCTACTATGTCCAGCATAACCTCCCTGACCACTGCGCCAACAGTTCAGCGCCTCATCAAAAGCAGTATCCAGCCGCTTTGTTACTTCCCTGCTTCACCACTTATATAATATATATTATTTATATAATTATTAGAAAACAAAACCACCCAACCTTAATTGTTCTGCGTCAGATGAATGTCATGTTTGACATCGTTTTCTCAGCAGTAATTTTGAAATTTGACTTCCTCTGAACTGGGTGGGTTTGGTTTACTAATAAAAAGAGTGTCGTTATATAGTTTTGGTATTTACTTTTCATTATGTTGAATCATCGGTGGACTTCATAGAAAGGATGAACAGAAGGGACCTGTCCTTCCTGAACACTGCCCTGCCTCCCATTAGCCCACACGTCCGATACATACCTTTCCCTGCAGCACCTCCCCATCCTGCCCGACACCTTGGATTAAGGCTGAGTGGTCCTGTTGTTGTTGCAAGGTTAGACCTGCACCCAGACACCAAAGCCTATTTGCTAGCTGTTTACACAGGTCATGTCGATGACCAGGACAGCCTTCTTCCGTGCCACCTGCAATTTCCTAGAACGTAAATGTAAAGGAAAAAGAATGCATAGAGAAAAGAATAGAAGTGTACGTTGTTGCATCAGATCAGAATTTTATGATAAATGCTTCAGTCTAGTATTACACGAAGTATGAGGTACAAAAATAATACAGCAGGGCACTTGATGTGATTAAAAAATAAAGGCATTATGAACAGACCAGATATGTCAACAGAAACAGTTTTGGAAACAAATTGTATATCGTATACAGACAGTATTATCCTTCAGAATTATATGATTACATATTTTATGTAGAACAAATACTTTGCAGTTAAGTCTGATTCTTTCAGCTTCAAAATCCAGTGCAACAAAACCCCACTTTCCTTCAGCCGAGAAGAGCGAAGTGTTCAGGGGAAGTCTCATCCCAAGAAACATTCAATCACCGCTTAAAATTTTAAAAGTGGCCTCAGGGATTCCAGCAGCCAAATCCCATTAAAGCCCACAGGCATTTGCCACGGAACTGGGAGGCACCCCCCGTGTGACTGCAGGGAGGCGGCGGTGGGCAGGGGGACGCTGGCGGTGCAGCCACCCACAGTTCTCCCAACGCTCTGCGGATGGTCGCACCCACGCGCGGCACCCTCCTGGAAACTGTTTCACATCATCAGCTGAGGAGAAATGGAAAAGGCGCCTTTTTAAGAACAATAAAAAGTTTAAAAAACCTAGGTGAACCGTCTAGCCTGATGACAGTGGCAATATACAAAGCATTTAAAAGGCTGCTTCAGCCACCGAGGAAATTTCTTCCTCCGGTACCTGTACGCGATTCAGATGCAGTCGACAAGACAGCCTTCCCCGACATCAGTGATAATCAGGAGGGCAAAAGTGTGCCCCAGTCCCCTCCCAGCAGACACACACACCTCTCTGCTGAGCTGCTACCACAGGAGCAATTTTTAAGTCAGTCACATGAAAACCTCTGCAGTATATATCAGGGAATTTTATAGATTAACATAATTTTTTTGTTATTTTTGTTATCTCCCTGCCTCATTCCCGGTTTAGATTATGCACTTTTCTTTGAGACCTTATATCCCCTGCTTCTGCTCTCTGCACAGAAAATCACAGAAATCATATTTCTATCATATTTCTAATCATACAAATCATATTTCTATGATTCTATTGACTTGTCTTTTTGGAGGTGGCAGTCAGTGCAATTCTCACGGAAGCTGATACTTCCAGTCTGGATTGTTGCTAGATAGAGCACTCTATGGGAATACAATAAGTGGAGCCAGAGGTAGATCCCCAGAGGTGTTGAAAAGCCATGGAGATGTGGTGCTTAGGGACATGGTGTAGTGGTGGACTTGGCCGTGTTAGGCTAACAGTTGGACTCGATGATTTGAAGGGTTTTTTCCAACCAAAACAAATCCAGGGACATTTTCCAAGCATAATCAAAACATTAACTGAAAGCGACAAACAGAACTCCATGGAGCCTTCTGCCACCGGCTGCAACACTGAATTCAACAGTAAGCAACTAAGTAAAAACCACATTTATAAATTAAAATCACTTCTGGACATGGATGACTTTGGACATTTTTACAGAAATATTGTTTTATAGCTTCACATAGATTAACTGGCTGTTTTAACTTTTCATTAGGTACTGATATTCTACAAGAATTAATAGTTAGGGAAAAAGGCTGAAAAGTTAGAAGAAAGCAGGTAGTAAGCATCTTACTAGGAAATTCTCCAAAAATCTCTTTTGTATGTTAAAATATTACCAATAAATGGGTATACTTTCTAACAAACAAACAAACCAACCCACAAAACCCCACAAAACAAAACCAATACAAACAATCTGTATCTCTTCATACAGTTAAATGAAAGTCTGGTAAATTCCTCATCATCTCACTTCATCTTAACACTATCTACAGACACCATAAAACTTTTATAGGTAGTTGTCCAAACACTGACAACATATTTACTGTGTCAGTAGGCTATGTAGCAATAACAGATTTTTTAAATACATACTGTTTGGACTGAAAAAGACCATTGGTTAATATTTAAAAAAAAATTATTATGTTATTACATTTCCTAGTTTTTGTTTTGGGCCTTTTCCAGGAAAAAAAAAAATCAACTAAATGGAATACTTATATATTCAGTATTTATGGAACACTTAAAGGCAATATGACAAACCCAGACTATTTCTTAACAATAAAGTATTTAAATTAACAGTGACTTAGATATGAAAGAAACCACAGCAATGTCAAAAACCCTTGCTCTCCCTGCCTGTATGTCTTAACAGATTTCAACAGCTCCTCAGTGACATAAACCTTTTCTTGCTCCCCAGGTAGGGCTGACCTCTGTCTCCCTGCTCTTTTGTTTTCTAGGACTACCAGGCCTTTCTTACCCGAGGGTCCTCACAATAATTTAGCATACAAGGAGAAGTTGAAAAGCAACAGTAGTAAGAGCCCTGGAGGAAATTAGTTTGAAACAAAAACTGAATGGTATGCAATAGTCCTAAAGAACAGCCAGCATAAATTTAAACCGCATAAAACCATCATTAAGTATAAAAATGGAACCCGATATAAGTACATCTCAATTCCACCCATACTAGGATAGCTGAACCTTGTCTCCATCAGAGCTGTGGCTGGAAAACTGTTACAGATCGGTCAGATCAACAAAAATGAACAAGATAATGGAAGAATTTACTCTGGGTAGGGAAAAAAAAAAGTCAGTGATAAATCTGTGCAAACATACTCACATTCAGAAACGCTGACAGCAAACTTGTCCTTGCGCAACGGTTTTTAAGGAGAATAAAAGCAAGATGCTTTACGCTGTAATGAAAAATTTCAAGCTCCTAGTGCAAGGTCCACTTTGAGATTCCCACACCTATATTTAGGTGTCTATAGCTCTGTTAAACAAGATAGACATCTAAGGGTCATTTCTGTTGGCTAAGCGTAGGTACCTGGTGTTACCGAAGATACCGTAAGGCAAGCGAGACATCTCCCCGGCGTTTCAGAGATGGCCCAGACCACTGGCAGCCCCACATCCCCCTAGGAGTCCATGGACATACAGACAGACTCAAGACAGACAGACTCGATACCAGAAAGCCAATTTGTCTACATTACTCTCTCAAAATCTTCTACTCTTCTGTTTTCCAGATTCAGAACTTTTTGTAAGCATTATCTGATAAGGGCATAAAATCTTCCTCCAAGGTTAGTATTTTTTTTACTCTTCACTAGTATTTTGCCAAACAGCAATAAAGTATCAAGTTCTGCTTTCAGTTTGGTTTTCTACTCCCAGAGAAACTCCGAAGAGAGGTCAGGTAGTACCAACTTCTATCCGAATTACAGCTTGCAGAGCTGCAGACATATTACACAAATCATTACAGCTCACCTTCCCCAGAAATGGCAAAATAATAGTATTTTCTAATGAAACTTCAAATCAGCAGCAATTGCTCTCACATAACTTGTAATTTTCCAAATAAGTCATTGTTGTGTCCAACTCGGAACACTAAAAAGTAGCTTCTTTCTCAGTTATGCACCATTGCTTACTTGTGTTGGTTGGCTGGTTTTTTGGCAGGTTGGTTTACCTGATTATCACCTGCTATTCAGCCCTAGGCATTCTGCATGACTTGTTTCACGCAAAAAAATCTTCAACATAATATTAATGATGACTACTAAATTGATATATCAGATGAAAAAATGTGTTACCATAGCCAAATAGCCAATTTTTCATTACATAATAGCCTTTATATAAACTAGAAAAATATTTCTTTCAAAAACACTTCATACTATAGTACTATAACTTTGCTACAGTAATCAACCAATATAATACTTCTGACACACTTTCAGACAAAGCAGATCCACTGGGTTAGAAACATTTAAATCACATTTCAGTAATTTCTAAGTTTGCCTGTGAGATTTGTTTATTCTTATTGATCAGTATTCTTTGCAAGTTTTTGTTGCATTGAAACGTAATGGGAGGCTTATTCTGGAAAAAGAAAACATAGGCTCAGCATTTAACCGTGAAGTAGGGTACACAGTTGAGAAAAATATTTTACAGAATTGCAAGTTTATTCCCCCATCTGACTGCTACAGGAAAAGAACTGGAAAAATATGAAAAATAAGAGAAGGAAAAACGTAAGTAAAGAGTTAATAAGAGCAGCATTTTCACAGTGATGTGCTAGAGGGCCTGAGTAGTGCCTCCTCCTGCTCCACTTCCCCACTTACCTATTAACGAAAGTAATATCTAGAGTTTTTCCAAATACCAACACTTTGTTTCCATGGACATTAGCCCTAACCAAGCCTGAACACTGGAGGAAAATGTTTGAAAACCAACTGCACAGCACACAGGACCTTGAATCCAACAGCATCACACCACAGATGCACAAAACACGAAGTTGTAACTGCGAAACGCATCTAACTGGGAAGAACACGAAAAGCTACGTGTGGATGTAGGCAGCATCGCAGCACAATCACCTGAGCACAGCAGAGCTGGAATTTCTCTTGTGGTCCTACATATATTGGAAATACAAGCATGAATTCTTAATACCACTGCGCAAGCCACGTATATGCCATTTTCTGTAAGCAAGGGAGCTTCTACAGATCAAAGGGCTGCATTATGGACAATATTTTTTTAATTTATCAGATAAGTAACTAGAAATCCTATAAAAGTTTTAGCTGTCTGATGGCATGTGCCCTCATCGGGGGAACTTTGCTGTAGGGTGTCCTGCAGAAGAAGGGAGTCAGCTGAATGTGAGAGCAGCATCCCTCTCCTCCCAGGACCAGGGCTGACAGCCCCTAATGAATGGGAACTGCTTCAGGTTGAGCAACTAAAGGAGACAACGTTTACAAAACAAATAGATTACCCTGTGTTCCATCAAACAGCTTTTAGTGAAAAAGGGCAGAAAGAGGAAGACCTTAACTCCAAATACTTACATCCAGGTATTTCAGATGAATTCTGTAAGCTCCATCCTTCTGTGAAATGAAATTATACTTGGCAGTTCTTTTTTTTTTTTTTAAAGGAACAGATGTTCGCAGCAGGAGTTATACCTGTATCATGTCGGAAGTATGTATCTTAATGAAAATATTATATAAAAACAGACTGGACTGTGATGTTCCACGGCCTTTGTACCTGGAGTGCAGACAAAAACTGCTCCATTATCTAAACAGAAATACTTCTTCCCTGCCCTCACCCCTCAGTTTATCAGTCCTGCAAATTATCCTGGGACTGGAAGTTCAGACTCAGTTTTTCCCTCGCGGCTAATCTGTCACCACCACCACCTTCATTACATGCCAAATCATTCACTCAGCTGCACCTCCTCAGCTCGACCAAAGCTGAAGCATAAATTCACCGATTTTCAGAAGCGCACATTTGTAAAACACAGAAGATCAGTCAAAGCTTCGTGTGCGATTGTACCGGGTCTTTCAATTTATTTCATTTTGTGGCTGTTTGTCTGCTATTGCAGGACAGGAATATATTTTAAAAGGTTATTCAATATTGTTTCCAACAGCATTGAATTCTTAAATACAATATTGAATATTTGTCCATCCCTTAAGTATAGAAACAAGAAGATAAGAATGACTTCATCTATTTCCTTTCTTAGATGGTAGGTTTGATGGTGCCCCAACAGCAAATTTAATGTAACCACTTCCAAGCAAATATGCTTAAAAATATTAACGTCTTTCAGTTTGCAGGGAGAAAGTAAATCATACTGTCATGAGATCCCTTAATTTATTTGTATAGCAGAATTGTAAATGCAGCAGAAAACAGCTTACTGTAATGTAAATAAAGCCTTGCATGCAGCGCTAACAGGACAAGTTTATTTAATAAAACGTATTACACTAACTCATCATTGCTACCTTTCAGTTTATACTTCTATGGTAACAAACTGTTATAATAAACAGAACCCTTGTGTTAAAATCCAATACAAAGCAGCAACGTTGATCTTTTTCAAATCTTACATATTGTTTAGCTCTTTACCCTTCATTTTCTAGTTTTAGTTACTAAAATTATAATTAGTTCAGTTATTGAAAATAATACTTTAGTTTACCTATAGTAATAGTCTAATTTAATTATTTTTAAGAAAATCAGTAATTCAAAGTTTCAATTTAATTCTTACTCTTGGATATGGATTAGCTGTAAATTTAGTTAAATTCGACCGCCTCTACAGGTTGTGAAACCTATAGAAAAATAACAGAAAAATAGCTATATTTATAACCAAAACCTGGAAAACAATAATGCTCAATGTATGTTCAGGTATTCTAAAGTTAAGCTTGATATTGGTGTATTCTATAAGTTAGAAATGGAAAAATGATCCCTGAAAACCTTATAGAATCATAGAAAGTTTTGGGTTGGAAGGGACCCCTAGAGGTCATCTAGTCCAACCCCCCTGCAGCGAGCAGGGACACCACTAACTAGATCAGGTTGCTCAGAGCCCTGTCCAACCCGGCCTTGAATGTTTCCAGGGATGGGGCCTCCACTACCCCTCTGGGCAACACGTTCCAGTGTTTCACAACCCTCATTGTAAAGAATTTCTTCCTTATATCTAGCCTAAACCTACCCTGTTTTAGTTTAAAACCATTACCCCTCGTCCTGTCACTGCTGTCTCTACTAAAAAGATTGTCCCCTGCTGTTAGATTTCCAGACACATACAACACTCAATAGCAGGTAAAATAAGTCCTTTAAATAAAGACCGTGTAGACTACTCAGCACTAGAAGCACCACGGTACCTATGCGTTTGAACTCTACAAATTGTGGATATTTATCATTTTGTGCTTGAGGTCATCATTTGTAACACTGGAACAACGGAAGGAGCCACTGAAGAAACCCACCAGCCTCCAGAAGCTAGACTTGTGATACTTTGAAAAAAAAAGCAGAAAATAAAACTCGCTAAATTCTCAGGTAAGAACTGTGAGAGAGCTGATAATGTCAGCTGATGTTAGACTAGCTCCAAGAATTCAGGATATTCGAGCAGCTGGTACAAGAATGAGTGCATAGCCCCAGTTATAGCCAGCGACCCTCCTGGCACCCTGAACCCCTGACTTTTGGAGTCTGGGACTCCAAAATTAGCAGGTGTCTGTGCTTAGGTCCTCTATGCACCAAACTGAAAGAAAAAAAATTATTTATTCCCTCAAAACAAGAAGTATATTATCACAAGTCTTTGTAAATACCCTCCAGGCGCAGATTAAATTGATGAGACAGGGAAGGAAGAAAAAGGCAAAAGAAAAAGCAGGAAAGCGAAAAACAGAGAGAGAAAAAAAGATAGAGAGAAAGAAAAAGCACATGGCCAAAGGGATTACAATGTGAGGGGGAGAAAAGCTGTCCAGGTGTTTTCCATTCAAGTACATGAGACTCCTCTTGGGATTTATTATTCAGACACATCAGACTCCAGCTCTTAAACAGAAGAGCTGCAGAGCTTGCTCTGGGCTGGCTCTGCTGCCTGGGAAAGGGACAGCCATGCCCCTCAGCCTCTGCTCCGGCACCGAGGGAGAGCTGCCGGCATACAGTGACCTGAAGACACAGAACAGTGAGGGGGGGAGGGGGGTACAGTACAAAAAGGATTCAGAACCGTAGTGGGTTTTTTTCTTGCTCCTCCTCCTGGGAGCACCTGCAGGTCAGAGGACTTTCTCCTGCACACCTCGGAGCAGAGCCCACCCATGGGCCAGGCTTGGACCCACTGGATTAATCCAGGGTGGGCACGAAAAGTGGAGAAGCGAACAGCAATGTCAGCCATCACACCAAGAAAGGGGACAGATGGGTGGGCAGGGGAAGGCTGGGCCCATGGGGAGCGGGTGCAGTGGGACACCCCAGGGTGTCAAGCAGCTGCCTGGCGCCAGGAGCAGGAGAGGACCCACTAACCACCTGCCATGCCCAACCTGCTTAGTAAACACATCTCGGGTGAGATCGCTGATGAGCACGGCTCTGCTCCACTCCACTCCTGCAGGTACTCTGCCCAGCCACCCCCTCAACGCAACATATTTACGGACAGACTCAGCCAAAAGGGAGCTTTCTCCAAGGAACCAGAGAGCAAACACTGCAGTTCAACAGACCCTGGTGTGAATGAAAACGCCCAAGCCCTTTAACTTTAGGTATTATTATTTCCTGATTTCCAACATGGCACCAGGCAGGGGCTCGTGTGTTGGTGTTCCCCTCCCTCCCACCTTTCCCATTGGACTCGACAGAGCTTTTCCAAGGCCCTTGCCCTCCCCAGGTTGGTCTCATCCTACTCTGGATATGCCTGAAGATACTTCCAAGTGATCACTGCATCAGGGAAGGCAGCTTGCTGTGGCAGGGAGAATCATAGAATCATTAAGGTTGGAAAAGACCCCAAAGATCAAGTCCAACCGTCAACCCAACACCACCATGCCTGCTAATCCATGTCCTGAATTGCAATATCTACACGTTTTTTGAATGCCTCCAGGGATGGTGACTCCTCCACTTCCCTGGGCAGCCTATTCCACAGCTTGAGGCCATTAAAGAGAAAGCAGACTGCCCGAAAAGTGGGGAGTAAGTCCAGCCCTCTTGGTTACAGGAGAGACAGTCAACTAACCAAAGCCACGGGAACACCTGGCTAGTAAAGATCACAGCTGCAGCAGAGGTGGGCAGACAGAGAGGAGGACCACCTGCCTGCTGGGTTTCTCCATACCCCAGCCTGTGCCCGCTGCCCAGGCACCCTGCAGCAGTTTGCAACCAGGGCTGAGCCTGGGGACCAGGCAGGCAACCACAAGCGAGATCGGTGCCTCAGCCCTCCTGGAGATCGCAGAAGGAAAGGAAAGCTTCCCTTCCCCAACATCTACATCTTTTCCAGATCTGCAAGGACACAGTTTCAGCTGCACACCTCCCAAGTATTATTTCACAAGTAGCCTAACGGACTCAACAATCTTCTTGATATTTCGCTTGTGTTTTTAAACTACTTCACAACTCCATTCTCAAAATACAGCGGCCTTCTTGATAGAAGATAACTCGTTTTAAGTAGAGAGAATATATGGTTCGTGCATGCCTAGCTATTGCACGTAGCCTGGTCTTTGTGCTTAATTCTTTAAAGTCAGACAGGTTTGTTTTGGAGTTTTCCATTAGTATTTTTTCCCCACAATGTATTTCTTCAGAGAAACAGCAAAATTTTAGTCAAAGATCAGACAAAAGTAGCAAAATTAGAGATCTCTTACTCTTAAACAGGAAACTTCTACACTTCTCCTAATTTTATATTGAATATTTACAAGAAGTGCTGACCAGCAACTCAAAGATGGTTGTAACACTCATACTGTTTCTCTCTATTGTATGCTACACACAGGACAGATAGGTCTGTGTTTTCTTGGGGAAACAGCCCAGGACACAAATGGTCCCTACATTTCTCAGCGCAGCTCTCTCCCTCCCTTTGACGGCATTTACACCAGCCACTGGGATCATTGCACCAGAAGAGCAGAGGCAAGGGAAAAGTTTACCTCAAACATGAATGTGGGCCTTGGACTTTTAGAAAATTGGCCAGGCTCTATTGAGCTTAATAATAAAAAGAATTATGTAAGTCTAAACTCTTCTCTGAAACTTTGAACCAGAAAAGTTCACCAGCTGCTGCAGAGAGATCGATGTACAGCAGGTGCTGTGGTACGACTTCAGCTTGAACTGCCCAGGTCAGTCGACACTTGTGCCTGCCTCTACTCCAGAAATGTCTGGTAAAGGAACCACCAGTTGCTTATCCCACCTCCTTCGGTGTGGGTCAATAAAACTCATATTGGGGCAGAGGCAGGAATCGTTGCAGCAAACCTTTACTTGAAGCTTCTCAAGAACCAGAGAAGTTCAGCTAAGACCAGAGGGCTTTCACAGAGCAGAAAAAGTTACCAGTATTACAGGGTAACAGAAGGGGCTAACAGCTGTGGTCTCACATGTTGGCCCAGCTCTACCACAGCCCTCAAAACCCAGCTCAACAGCACTCGTTAGGAATAATCTGTGGAGTGTCAATAAACTGATTTTAAAAGTTAATACTTCCCAGAGTATTTTACAGTATCTCAATACACTCTTGTTTTTCTGTATCCTTAACAATGAACATTCAACTGGTATTGTGCATCGTTGCTACACAGGCATGCAAAACCAGAAAAAAAATTCATAAGGGTCTAGTATTCCCCTTGCCAGGGAAAAAAATGCTCCTGGTTGCAGACATTGCAAATCTTTGCACAAAAAAAAAATCAAACTTTCAAGAGGCACAGGGACTAGAGGAGAATTATACATACAGACAAACACCCTGCCATACTGTAAATATGATCCTGAACTTGCAGCTTGTCAATGGCAAAGTACATTCCCTTATTCCCTAGTACATACAGTCACCATGTGTGAACAGAAAGATACTTTCCTTATTTTTCCCTAGGAGGCAAGGCAAGGAGCCCTGGATACCTCCCTCTCTTGGAAACAAGTTAACCTACTTTAATCATACCCATACAGTAATCAAATGCATTTGGATTCTTCAGTTTTTTAGAGAAAGGACCAAAGTATTACAGCTTTGTTGTATTTCTAAAAGTTTCAGCAAGAAGGAAGCACATAAACTTACATGGGACTACAGTTTCAATGCAGGAGGAAAACTGATCTGCAACAGGAGCTCTGGCAACATCTTTCATAAAAGAAATCTACTAAAAAGACACTTTTCAAAAACAACAAAATGAATTTGTCTTGGATTCTTTTTTCTTTGCATCTTTACCTGCCAGCAGTTTTCATCCACTTATCACAAAACTATTTTTGGGATAGGACCCAGTATCTGGACATGGACCTAAACTATCCGGTAGTTGCCAAGGTCCCCAGAACATTTTACAGATGCTGTGGTAAATCATTTTTTGACATGCAGTTTAAAACCAAGATACACTAACCTAAAAACAGTCCCAGAAAAACAATAAAGGAGTTGGACATTCACTTTGACAAAAAAATACTTGCTAAAACACCCTCCTGAAGGGAGATTGTTGCCCCTCCACTACCACATGAAAGTCTTAAATTTTCCATAAACGCATTTGTGCTAAAGTGAAGGTAGACAACATCCACTGCTCTCCCTTCATCTACCCAGCCAGTCATGCCATCATGGAAGGCTGTCAGACTGGTCAAGCATGATTTCTCCTTGGTGAATCCATGTTGACTGAAGGGTGGGTGTCGGAAGGATGGGGCCAAGCTCTTTTCAGTAGTGCTCAGCGACAGGACAAGGGGCAATGGGCAGAAACTGAAGCACAGGAAGTTCCGTCTGAACACGAGGAAGTACTTCTTCCCTCTGAGGGTGACGGAGCACTGGAACAGGCTGCCCAGGGAGGTGGTGGAGTCTCCTTCTCTAGAGATATTCAAGACCCGCCTGGACACGGTCCTGTGCAGCCTGCTGTAGGTGATCCTGCTTCGGCGGGAGGGTTGGACTAGATGACCCACAGAGGTCCCTTCCAACCCCTACCATTCTGTGATTCTGTGATAACCTTCTTTTCCTCCACTCGCTTTGAGGTGACATCCAGAATGAGCTGCTCCATCTTCTTCCCAGGGATGGAGGTGAGGCTGACTGGCCTGCAGTTCCCTGGCTCCTCCCTCTTTCCCCTTTTGAAGATTGGCGTGACACTGGCTTTCCTTCAGTCCCCAGGCACTTCTCCTGTTCTCCATGACCTTTCGAAGATGATGGAGAGTGGCTTAGCATGCAAATCATGCAATATACTTCATGACCAGATCTCAACTTTCAATCCTGACTCAAGTGAAACAAGAACACCAAACAAGAGTTAAAGCTATAACAAATACATAAGCTAGTTTGGTAGAAGGCAACCACCCATACATGTCACAGATCACCTGTATGGCTTTTCAGAGTGTTGGGGATTTACTTTTATCGGGATAATGACCGTACATATTTTGCTTAAACAGTCAATACCACAAAGTCACTGCTATGAGTACAAGGCAATCTTCTTCGTTAGTCACACAAATGGTTTTAAAGTGATCTTCATTGTGAGGCTGAGTTTCTAAAGGCCCTTAAAAATCTGCACCCTACCACTTATTTGAATACACAGAAAAAAGTAACCAAAATATATGAACAACTAAACCTCTGGTCCCTAAAACGAACAGCAAGGCTCCCACTGGCCACAGTTGGTGCCATTTATCTTAGCTGCTATGGCATGAAGGACAGACATGTTATTTGCAATAACAGCCTTAAAGAGGAAAACACAGTCTTAGCAGGATGAAAAGCAATACCTTAGTGCTTAATTTTAAGATCTTATTAACTTTATGTTTTCTGCCCTTCTTTTTTCTATGGTTACGATACCGGAGGAAACGCTCCTGTGCTGTATTAGATTAAAGTACTGACTCGGGAACGATCATTCCCAAATTGTGGTTCCAGCTCCAACACTCACATACTGCAGCAGGGCAATTCAATTAACCTTCCTCTGTATTTGCTTACCTTCCTGTGTAATGGGGATAATATCTGCAGAAAAGGGCTCTGTAAAGCTTAATCTTTATAAAGCTCCTAAGATGAAATGGAAATGTGCCATACAAAATAAAATGTGCACAAATAAAAAGTGTATAAATAAGCCACTTCGTACTAGAGCTAGTTAGAAAAAACTACAATCAAACAATTATCCACAAGAGAATGCTGTTTATAGAAATCAAAATGCTTCACAAAAATCACATTCACTGTGCTGGCATTTAATTTCAAAAGATTTTTTTTTTTGACAGTGTTTGAAGTGTGTGGGGGCTTCATCTGTAATTGGAATGAAAAAAAAAATTTTCAAGTGATCCATAAAGTGGCATTTATTTTCAATAATTTTATTTTTAAAATGCTGACATGAATTACATACTTTGGGAATTTTAAGTCATAAATTTTTAGCTTTGCTTTAAAACATTTTATTCTCTTCCAAATTGACTTTTGAATAGTTCTTTGTTATTCAAATATATGAAAATCTTTCAGTGTTAACAACAAAATTTTCAATTACATGCTGCCATGCCTTGATATGACTCTTGTAACGTTGGTCTGTATCTTCACATTTAATTAAAACTATTCTTAAAAGGTTTTAAAATAAAGAATTTAATTTTTTTATATTTAAGAAATTATTCATTAAATTTAACACTGATGAATCCAAAGAACTTGATGGTGAATTAAGCCCTATTCCCCAGGTTTTTTTATTTTACATTCTTTCTGAAAATACTATGTGGAATCATAGAATGGTTTGGGTCGGAAGGGACCTTAAAGATTATCCAGTTTCCACCCCCCTGCCATGAGCAGGGACACCTTCCACCAGACCAGGTTGCTCAAAGCCCTGTCCAGCCTGGCCTTGAACCCTGCCAGGGAGGGAGCAGCCACAGCTTCTCTGGACAACCTGGGCCGGGGCCTTACCACCCTCAGAGTAAAGAATTTCTGAATTCACACTAAATACTGTATTTTTTCTGCCTCTGTAGAGCTTTGATTTTTCTTTTCAGTAAACATATATGAAAAACAGCCCTTGGAAAAATAACAACTACAATAAGTTTTACTGATTATTTTTTCCCTCGGTTAATTTTATCTAGAGTTACAAAGTGAACAGGGGGTAACAAGGAGAGACAGTGCAGACCTAACAAGTTCTTAACAAGTTATACAGAGTTGTTACCTCAGACTTCTGCAACTCATCATATCTTTTTACTGAAATACGCATGATTATTGCTCCCTGAAGCACACTTGAAAAGCGTCGTGATATACTGGTTTGCATTAGAGTTCCTGCACAGGGGATACCTGTTTCAGCCAAGACACTTAAACCATTCTTTTTTTCCTGTCATTTAGGAAAGATTTTTATGCCCGGTCCTATGAGGTCATTAGGCCCAGATCAACAAAAGCACTACAAGACAATCAGGTACATAAGTTGAAAGCAGCAGCCTTCAAATATCCTGCCTAGTCCGTGAGCCTCTATAAGATTCAGATTTTCATAAGAAAATATCCTTAAATACCAAACCTCCAACCCTACACATGCCTTGGTTGTCCAACAATGTCAAAACAACAACAGTCTCCTTTCTTAACTCCCCACAGATCTTTAAACTATCCACAAAACCCAGCCCTCCCACTACCTTACAAGCACTTACGCATTTATTTCAATTAAAAAAAAAAAAAGAGGGGGGGAGAAGCAGAGAAAAGAGGTGGTATGGTGATACCCCATCCGTTGTCCCTCCAGCAATAGCTCCCTGGCTAGAGGAATCGCTGGACACTACATCAGGGTCCCTCAAGCAAGGATGGGTACCAAGGTCTCTCCTTCTCCCATATGTAAGCACTCTGGGGCTCAGTCAAACGCTTGCCTACTCCTGATTACAAAAGTCTTATTCTCAACATTTCAACTGTTTTTACTTTCAGCTACAAAGTTTGAAGAATGCAAAAAGCTCCAATCTTTACTTGTAACATAACACAGAGAACTACCCATGTATTTCAATCTACCCAACTGCTGCCTGCATGCTATAAACACACAAGATCATAGAATCATAGGTTGGAAAAGTCCTCCAACATCATCAAGTCCAACCGTCAACCCAGCGCCACCATGCCTACAAAACATATCCTGAAGTGCCACATCTACACATTTTTTAAACACCTCCAGGTATGGTGACTCAACCAGTCTGTCCAGATCCATCTGCAGAGCCTTCCTAACCTCAAGCAGATCGATACTCCCGCTCAACTTAGAATCACAGAATGGTAAGGGTTGGAAGGGACCTTAAAGATCATCTGGTTCCAACCCCCCTGCCATGAGCAGGGACATCTTCCACTAGGCCAGGTTGCTCAGAGCTCCATCCAACCTGGCCTTGGAACACTTCCAAGGAGAAGTGGTGTCATCTGCAAACTTAGTGAGGAGCACTCAATCCCCTCATCCAGATCATTGATAAAGATATTAAACAAGACCAGACCCAAAACTGAGCCCTGGGGAACACCACTTGTGACTGGCCACCAGCTGGATTTAACTCCATTCACCACCACTCTCTGCACTCGGCCATTCAGACAGTTCTTCATCCAGCAGAGAGCACACCCATCCAAACCATGGGCAGCTAGTTTCTCCAGGAGCATGCGGTGGGGAACAGTGTCAAAGCCCTTACTGAAGTCCAGGTAGATGACATCCACAGCCTTTCCGTCACCCACTAGGTGGGTCACCTGGTCATGGAAGGAGATCAGGTTGGTCAAGCAGGACCTGCCTTTCATGAACCCATGCTGGCTGGGCCTGATCCCCTGGTTGTCCTTCACATGCCTGGTGAGTGCACTCAGGATGAATCGCTCCATAATCTTCCCCGGCACCAAGGTCAGGCTGACAGGTCTGTGGTTCCCAGGATCCTCCTTCCATCCTTTCTTGTAGATGGGTGTTACACTGGCGATCCTGCAGTCATCTGGGACCTCCCCTGTTAGACAGGACTGCTGATAAATGATAGAGAGTGGCTTGGCCAGCTCCTCCACCAGTTCCCTCAGCACTCTTGGGTGGATCCCATCTAGCCCCATAGACTTGTAAGTGTCCAGGTGGCATAACAATAAAGATTCATCAATAAAAGACAGTTAACTACTTTTTACTGAAAATATTAATTAAAATTGGTTTGAATTAAATTTGTGGAATCAACTGCATACATCCATCTGCCTATAGTGTAAGATTATATTTAGTGTAACAAGTTGCATATTAAGCTATATAAAAATAAATTTTAAAGATTTAAAAATTTAACCTTAAACAAGAGTTTCCTGACAGACACAGGCCATTCCAACTATTTAAATCAAGCAGACAAAGCTTTATTTGCTAATTATTCAAGATCAGTGACTCAGGGCATCAACAGGCTGTCCAGGGCAGAAATAATCTGCATGACAGAGTTGAAAAAAAATTTATGTGGTTGGATAGTAGTTCCAAAAGACCCCTGCCATAAATTTGCCTTCTCATAGCTTACTCAGATGCTGCATGTCAGGCAACCCACAGTCATCAACCAGGTTCACGCTTTCAGCTCCTTCCAAATTCAAGGAAAAACACAGCTCAGCTGAACTATAGTAACTCATCAAGGCACAGTACTTGGGCCAAATGTTTCCGTCCTACAAAGAAAGTGTAGCAAAACCTAGTTTATAAACACTGAATTGTCTGTTTAATCAACATTGTTATTTTGCCATCTGCTCAATTGGGTCAGAAGACCAACAAGAAAATAAAGTTCCTCAATCTAGCTGGGAAGCATGACTGGCTAGAAAGATTTAGGGAGATGAAATCATCAGCACTAACGAATTAATCCATATCCATATCCTTCAAGGTATTTTTAAAATCTATATTAAACACATAAGTCATGCTTTTAACACAACAATACAGAGTTTGGTTTTGGGGGCTTTTTTCCCCAAAACATCCAAATAGACTTTGCTACCATGTTCCTGGAGAAGAAGTATGGATGGAACTGTCTACCAAATGCCAACAGATGAACACCAGGCTTCTCTAGTGAGGATCAACAGACGCCCAGAAATACACACTCACGAGTCTTTCTCTTAAAAAACAGCTTGGTTTTGTGATCCTCTGGAAAGCAGGACATGGACACACATTCAAAAGCTATGAACCTTCCCAGAAGCCCCAAGAGTTACCATGCACAAACTGAGGTCAAAACATTTTACGTCCCTTTCCTTTAATAAGGCTAAAATAAGACTCATGTTAAGAATTGTGATTTATCATCAATAAGAAATAAAAAATTAAGCCATAATACAAAACATCTGGATTATTAAATAAATTTTAGTTTCTACAATTGGGAGATAATTTTGAAGTAATAGCTATTATTTAATGCAAATGTAGATACGAACCCCTCTTCACAAAACTCAGTAAGAAACCAAGAGAAGGCTACATTGACTTACTACTTTTACCTGCTGTTGAGAGGCACAGATCAACTGCAGAGTTTCCCTGCAGTATGCACTTCTGGGAACACAGCACCGCCGATTCCTACCCCGTTTGCCCGCTGCAGTCCTTACGAGACATTCTCGCTATTACTTTGGTTTAGCTTTTTCCAGAAAACAAACAGTAAGCGCATCCTCTTTCCCTCATACCCTGGATAACCTAGGGTGACATTTCAGTAAATAAGTAGTAATGAAGTTGATCAGCACTCATTTTTCTGTTGCCTTCTGCCAGCAGTTTTTGGAACATCGCCAACACAGCCAGTATCTTACCTACTACTTTTGGAGAGCAGAAGGAACTTGCAGTTTGCCCTTTTCCCAGACAACACAAATGCAAACATGTGAAAGTCTGATGATGTGGCAAAGCTTCCAGCTCTCCAGCAGGAGAACAAGTATTCTCAACTTGACATAACTGGTGCTTCTGCGATTCACACCAACGGAGCTGTACATCAGCCTTTACCGGGTAGTTTATACACGCATTGCTCAGGACTCTGTAGTTGTATTCACAGCTTGGTGCCTTACGTGCACAAGTCTTAGACAGCACTTTTAGCAAGCGGTGAGAGAGAGCAACACAGAGGTGGGATGGACACCCTGGGGTGAAACTGCAATGCAGCTGGCTAACCAACGCACATGAGAAGCCTGAACTTGGGAATCAGGGGAAGGGTCCATGCACGGTGCTAATGACCCAGCCTCCAGCCAGCCTCACCACATCAGCACAAGGACCAGCTCTGGAAAGCCTCTGGTCACAAAAAGATGTGACTTTACATGCAACTCTTCCTGAGCAGAGCACCATCCTAAAGCATTCACATTTACTTCTACAGTGAAGCTGAAGACATTTATGACTTTTTCTGCCTGGCTGCCCTTTCACCCCCCAGCCCCTTCCTAAGGTCTAAGACTGCTGGTTTTTGAAATGGCCCTCTTTTACCATTACGTGCCTCTCATCTGTAGCTACAAAGGTATCACTGATGGGATCTTCAGTCACGGTGTATCTGCTGTTTTATTTTTCTCTGTGATGCAATGCCCTTGCTTTCATTCGTTTTTGGTTTGTTTGTTTTTAAATTTCCTTTTACATAAAACATCCCTACTTACACTGTCACATCACCAGAAAACAGAGGAGGGACTCCATAGGCTCCTGATGTCCTCTCCAGCATTATACTTTATCTGCTGTACATACTCACAGTTGTAGTCTCCACCTGCTTTCTGCCATTAAGTGTACTCTGTCAACTACAAATTCAATTTAGCTACTATACCACCTAACTCTTACTTATGTTCACATATGATTTGATTTTACCTTCAATCACTTCAACTTCGGCTATCTAACAATTCATGTTTCGGTGTCAGCAACACCCATGTTCCATCCTGTTCAAGGAAACCATTCCAACTCGGGGATGGAGTAGTTTATTAAACAAATCACTTGATTTTGCAGGCTATGTATACTTCTGTTTCTTTTTTTAGTCACATTGTGTTCTTTTGTGCTCAGTTTTGTGAGAAGCATAACTACCCTACAAATCCACTCTCCCTCTCCAAAGAGAAAATACTGCTTATGCCAGTACGCATGCACCTCTCCCCCATGCTTCACACTGCTCCTGCTTCACACAAGCAAACTGTTTGCATCTTGGAGATTCCTCCAAAGATCCTTTGCCTTGCTTCTGTTTGTGTCTTTGGGTTAGATGCTGTGCGTGTTTTGGATTGAAAGCTCGATAATGACATTATGTCAGAAACCTAGAATATTCTTACTGTTTCCCCCCCCCCCTCAAACAGAAGCTTGGATTTGCTTTTTTCAGACTGGTTCTCAGACACCATGGTGTTCAGGCGTCACTACAGAGGTTTTTTCACATGTTCTGCAATTCCATTTTTCATCAGTCTCAAATTGTACTAACATTCAAAACAGCTACTGAATTAATGTTACCTGAATTAATTTTTTATTTTTTATTTATAAAAGATTACTTCAATGATACAATGGAGACAAAGCTGGCAGACAGCTCCTTTTTCTTTTCAATTGTCCAGGGACCACCCACCTATTCAGAGATGCTGAATGGGAACTGACGAAGTGCAACTAATCAGAGGTTTTCTTCTCGAAGAACTCCACCTCTTCCATCAGACAGCTTGTAAGGAAGTGGCCATTCCCAGCTGCTCAAGGTGGAATGAAGAGTCCTTGGCAGTATTTGTGCACATGCAGTGGGGAAAAAGGCATCACTCGTAGATACCGGCCAAGACAGATCTCCCTCTGCTCTGCTGCTCCCATTTAGGGTGGTTGTGATGAGGAGAAGGATCAGCAGTGGTCTGGGAAGTTTCACTAAGGAAAACAACCAAAAACACCACACAACTACCACTAATAACTAACATTATTGAAAGATTCTTTAGAGAAGTAGTTTACTGTTAAGGTAATATCAGAAGCAATGGAAACATCAGCACTTTTAATTAAATCTCATTAAATTTTAAAAATATTTTTGTGGTCGTAAAGCACAGGGAAACTTTCTTGACTGAATCTTCTTTAAGTGAACAGAAATTATTTAAGCCTTACACAACTTGAATCCTTACTTAGTCATTAATATACAAATTAATCATAGTTTCTTAGCAGGAAACCTTAAATTAAACATCTTCTGATTATTAGTGCAAGGTGAAAGAATGATTCCCCTAGAGTTCTCTGAAACAACTAGCACATCACGGCTAACATGTCATTATCTTAAATTCTTCCAAACCGTGGCAACAAGAGTTTAGACTAGGGTCTTCATTAGGTCTTCCTTTGTATTACCTTTTGATGAAGAATCAAACACTATGGAGAGGTATTTCTTCTATACAATTTGTTAAAGCAAGGCGAAGGGGGCACACAGATTTGGGAACATGCATTTTATTAGATTTAATTCTCATAAAAAAAATGTTTCCCCACTTTAATAAGCACTTTTCAGATTTCTGTTCAATTAGTTGAAATTAGCTTCAACACAAAACCAACATACACTACAAAGCAAACTCTGAAAGCCTGATTTCCACAAGAAGATATTACTTTGGAAGAAATATTCTGAGTAATTCCCTTTAATGAGAAGTACTCAAAGGCTTATAAAAAACACTCAATGCCAGTAACATAACCTTTTAGAAACATAATACATAGACTGTGCAGAGACAAAAACGCAAATATTTGCCCTTTCTGAAAAATGTTTTAAAAAATACTCGAATAGTATTTTTATTATCATTTTCAAGATGTAAAGCCAAGGCAAAAAGATACACACACTTTTTTTCTTGTAGGGCAAAAAGATACATATTCAAGGCAAAAAGAGATATAGACTTAAACTGATTCAAAGTTTTCTATAAGAGAGTGTATTTTTTTCCTTTTATTTTTGTGGTTATGGTAGCAATTGTTCTGTAAGATTAATTCAATCATATGTCATGAGGACATAATCAGAAAGTAAGTGGTCGGCAATCAGACAGAAATATCAGAGGCACTAAAAGAATGTGTCCAGTAGTGACACTAACCAATGCACTGCAATTGAACTTCTGTTTAACAAAAAAATCCTTGTTAGTAAGGCCATCATACAATTCCTGTATAGACAAACTAATAGTTAATTTAACTGTAAAATGTCAAGAACTTTCCTTTGAGGTATAAGATCTAATCAGACTTAAGGCCAGAAGATACTATATCTTTACACAAAGATAATTTTTTCTGATTCTCTCGTATGTTGCAAATCTTCTCATTTCAACCATTTATTCTGCTGTATTTAATTCTGCTAGTGCTAGCTTTCCAGAGAAAACCTGCCAGCACAGGACAGAGTTGTGACGAGGAGTGCTGGGGACTGGAGAAACTCCACAGATTCTGGTAACTCATCCGTGCTGATGCTAAAGTCTGGACCTCGCTCTCAGTCATCCAGCAGTTGTCCGTAGCACTAGAGTGGAGAATGCTTTAATTCTTGGCTTTCTGTCCTCAAAATTCCTCTGTACTATTAATGTGTTAACTGCCAATCTTTGGTTTGGTTAGCAAACTGAGCTCTGAAGTTTTTTATCCAGAGGCATTTCTCCTAATCCTTTGTTCATGTCTTCTTTTGAATATGAATACCAAAAGGGTATGCCGTCTAGGGTCAGCCTCACCAATCTGCATCAGTTTTTTTACATATATTATATATAAACATACACACACGCTGATGTATATACAAATATCTATACAGGAATATATATTCTCACATACATATATATAAAATGAATACACAAATACCACTAGCATTTTCTTCTACAGCACCACCTAGAGGACCCGAACTCGGCTGCTGCCCTTCCAAAGCCCAAGTGTTTCAGACTGTGATTCTCAACCCTATGACTGGGGTCTGACTGCCTCAATTTTAGAAATTTGCTGCTTCAACTGTGTAACTCTTTTGATTTCACTGTCATAGTTGTTTACTGTTTTGATAAAATGTGCAGACAGCATAATTGTCAATTATTTAATCTTTGTTTCTAGATCATTAACAAAAATGATTTTAGGCTCTGAAGAGATGGACGGGCTTCTTTTTGAAGATCCACTTTGGAGACGGCAGCCTATTCTTAATCCATTTAGCACGCGCTTTATTGATAATGCAGTTAGTACAATAAAGCAATGAGCACACTCCCAACTTCCATTCTTTGCTTCCAGGACTGCTTACGCATTTTATATTAGGACTCACTAGAGATAACGCATAACCTGTGCTGGAAGCAAGGAACAGAAGCTGCTCCCTTCCCTTCCCAACAAGGGCCAACAGACTACAAAAGTCATGCTGCTTCTGCTGCCTTCCATTCTGCACAGGTAAGGCACCTCCCAGCAAAGAACAGCTTTCAACATTTCAGGCTGTTACAGGGGATTGACCTTACATCTTTCTTCCTCAAGCAGGTGATGGGATCCCCAGGTTCCTCGCACAGTTTCCCTCTGTGTGACCTTCCTCCCGCTCCTGGCTGTGCAGCCTGGGCTGACGTCCCAGCGCCAGTCTCAGCCAGCTCTTTCTAAGCCCTCACCAGGGCAGCCAGAAATCTCAGGGGTGACTGGGGCCACCTAAAGCTTTGGTCAGTCTGAAAGAGTTAAGAAGAAATGCTCTCCTTCGACTCACAGAGAAAAGCCAACAATCAGAAAGCTTCCTAATGCTTTTATTTTCCCTCCAGTTCACTTTCATTCACTGCAGACAGCACTGGGTTTTTTATCCCTCCGTTCCCAAACAACTTAGTACTAGTGGGTATACAGCCTGCCCCGTGCTGTTTCACTTTTCCCTGTATAGTGGTGGAAATACTAGAGTATCAAGACATTTATGGCCTCTGTCACTTACCAAGCAAGGTACAAATTTCTTTAGACAGAGATTCCTCGGTTCTGTCTGAGCTGCACTTCAGGCGCTCCTTTCTTCTGTTGCATACAGTCTTTCACTAGAGACTGAAAATAGCAGTATGAACCACAATTACTCAAAGGAACAACAACATTAGAACACATTATGGGGGGGGAGCAGGAGTCTGGACCCCCAGTCCATGGCTGAAAGCTAAGCCCCTTATCTTGCAGACTTTCCATTAGTGTGCCTTAAGTACCCTAAACAGGCACAGAGGGGACTAACTGTACTAGTTAAAGTTGAATTCACCTCCAGAATGAATTAAAAAAGACAAATAAGGAATGAACTTTTGCAAAATAAGCAGTTTTTAGAAAATGGCAGAGGAGTTTTACTTTGGGTCTGCTTTAATCTCTGAACAAGCCAGGACACAATACATGCTAACAACTGCTATGCATTATACAGATAAAAGCCAGGATATGAGGCAGAGCAGCAACTCTCATAACATACCACAATTATTCATTTAGAGATTAAAACATCAATCTCACCTAAACTGACCTCATTCATTTCAATTTTTTCTGATTAAATATGCCTCTTTCTTCCTCTACAAAATTTCAAAATAAGTTATAAGTTTGATTTATCCCAAGAAGTATTTCAGACCAAAAAATTTGACTAGACTTACATTAGACCATGAACACAATTGGAAGCACTAAAGAAACAAGTGAAAACTGAAAATATCTCTTTTCCCTTCTATCCAATAAATGAAACATCTCCTAAATGCATCTTTTAAAGATCATCCATAAATCAAAAGTATCACTTCAAAATTATTTTTAAGACCACTACATTTCAACATAATTTCAAGCAAGCTAAACAAACCTGCTACCTTTTGACACAAGCAGCGTCTAGATATTGGCCACAGTCTTAGCTGAAGGCTTAAATTCTAATCAGTATTTTCAAGTTTTCCCATGAACATTTGAAACTGGCATAATGATTTATTTCACAGGAAACTAATCCAATAAGCTAAAAGCACAGATTTCTAAAGAAGAAATCCTCAATTATTTTTTTCTGATCTTTCAAAAATATAATAAATATCTGCCTTTTCAACTTACTGTATTCTATTTCTCAAAAACTAAGTTTATCTTTTCTATTAATGTGCATATATATCTTTTTAAAGAAATATGCAGCTTGAAATTAACAATTTTTTCAAGAAAAAATATTGAATATTATGAGCAGGGTACACTAACAATTTATTTTAAGATAGATGTGTGTATACATGAGAAGATTACCATATGGTGATGCAAACTTTGTTTATGCTTTTAATAGACTAAACAAAAATAGTCTACCATAGCCAAGGAGGAACAACAATGGTACTCATTTAAATATTGATAGTTGTTTTGCTAGAAAATATAAGAATATAGTAGCAAAACAGAAGAGATGTGTACAGGTGAGGAAGTGCTGAGGAAGAATCTCAGTCTCTTTCCTAATGTGTGTTAACAAATGATACCACCTGTCTGAAGCCAGTTTCATCTAGTCTTAAGAAGAAAGAGGACAGCATACATAAATCGGACGGTAGTATCTCATGGACTTTACAGCATCTCACCTGTGAATTACTTTTTAAAACTAGCATTTTTTTAAGAGCTATGAAAGCTTGAATGCTTTCATAGCATTCCAGAGTGTTTAACAAATCGATACATTGATGAAGCATAGTTATGTAAAACATTGTACAGCAAAAATAAGGTAGGTACTTCACACCATGCAAAAAGGTGTGACAAACTCTCACATGCGCAGTTTGCATTAGGTAGGTATTGGAGTGGAAGAGAATGGAGCCATGTACATGCAATGGTATCTTGATGGAAATCACCGTTCATGGGTGTTAGTACTGCACCAAAACCCCACGAGCCTGTTAGGGAGAACCATTACACAGGTGGAAACTTTCAGCTATACTTTCAAAACAGTTCTTTGTTCATTTGTAACCAGGTATCTGATGTCATTCATAGGGATGAGCCTTAACCTTGGACTAGCAGCAAAATTTCATTTTAGGCAACTGTATCATGCCTGCAGTTTAAATGCATCACCTCCTATCCTAAACAGTCCTGTGTCATCTGTATAGATTTCTGCATTTCTTATGTATTGCCTCAGAGACTGTTATGCTTCAGGAGCGAGTGAGGCAATCCTTGCGGTCTTTATAAAGGTTCAGCTGTAGCAGAAAGCTTTATGCTTCAGCCATACTCAGTCTGCTTACAGCAACAGCTTTCCTCCCACCTGCTACCATTTCATCTCCTCCACATACATGGATATTACTAGACTAGCATAAATATGCTTACAGTATAATTTAGCCCAGTTCAGGAACTAGAATGAGGTATGGAAACACAGAATTACCTATGTCACATATTTCACAGAAAAACCTTATTGCAATAATAATAGTATCAATAATTTCTCAAGCCCGTATCAGAATGATTAAAAAGTAACATTTGTCAGTACTTGTTGAGACATTCTGCACAGTAAGTATACAGCTCAGATTACACAGTACTCCATATTTGCTCCAACTCAAAAAGGTTTCTGCTAATAATAAAAATACGCATTGTTTAAACCAGCTATGCAAGACAAAATTATCATTCCAAAAATAATTTAAGCCAATAAATCTTTAGCTCACCTGGTGCAGTTTTTCACTTTTCCAAATGGTAATTGATTAAAATAGAACTTGAAGAAACAACAGAATTAAAGAGAAAAGGTCCATGCCGCAGAAAATTCAAACCATGTCAAAGTGGGTGTCTTCCAAAAATTGAATGTTTTGGCCCGTGCTCCTCTGGTACTGATACTATAGCCCTAGGCTCAAAATGAACTGAACTTTAACCCAGGTATTCTCGCCTTGTAGTCCATTGTGGTTTCAGAGTTCAACACAGCAAAGTAAAAAAATTATTTTAGAAAAAATAAACACTTCTCTAAGACTAATTTAACATGATGTTAAAAATGAACCAAAAAAAAACCAACCAACCAAAAGAAAACCCCAAACACCTCACCACTCCATCTCAGTTTGTGTGCAGATGCTGGAAACCTGAACAATTTAAGCAGCTGGAGCTGCACGAACAATGCTCACATACCTGGGCAGTAAGAGCCACTAGCTTTTCCTCTTAAGTTCTTTTAGGTATCAGGAAGAAATTTCAGCCCAACGTAATAAATTTAATTGGACCCTGCTTCTATAGAGTTCAATTCATTAATTTCGATTGGTTCTCGTAGAGGAAGAATTCAGCACAGATTTCCCTTGAGCACGCTGTCGGGAAAGGACTGGGCACAACGTTTGAATCGATTCCAGCTTCATTCATCTCAGTTAAGCACCTGATGATCAAAAGGATGTTCAACTTCTTTCTCACAGATCTACACTGGCACCCCAGAAAAGGCTATTCAGTGTCCAACGTGACAAATGTGGATCATTATGAGCTTCACATGATTGTTTTACAACTCTCCCACCACTGATTAGTATCTCTATTTGGCTGTTATCTCTGTGGCAGAGCAGCATACCAAACTTGACATGCAATTGCAGGCACCTTATCTTCAGTTAAATGCAAATCAAAAATAGAAGTTGAGAAGAGGCATATCAGTAGTTACAATTTATACTTTGAGAGTGGGTAAACAGCCAGCTTCCTGCAAAAATCTGAACATATAAACAAAAGGATACATTTGTAACATAACAGGGCCTAAAGAGAGGTTTGGGTGAGACCACAGTTTTTCTAGACTCTAGATGTACAAAGCATCTAGAAGAGACCAAAGAGCAGGTGAAGGAAAGATGAGGCAAAACACTGTAGGCAGTTACAATTTTTAGTCAAATGCTTTCTCATTATTCGGTTTCCGCCACAGAAGCCAACAGAGACTTTGAAAAAGTGAAGGTTTCCAGCTCCTCAGTCTTCTCAGAAAAGCATTCACCTCCTCCTGTTACCTCAGGGAAGTGCTAACAGTGTTTTTGCAATCATACTCATATCCGAAAGAAGCAATGAAGTTACAGTGAAGTCTTACAAAAGCGATTTATAATCCCAAAATTGAACTTCAACTTGAAAGCTGTTACAGTTTACATTTCAACTCTTTGTTTCACCCCTGAAAGTTTCCACTTGTAGCTTAAAATAGCAAAAAGACGGAACATTTTTGTTTACTTCCACACAAGAACAAAATTCCCTGAGATATCAAGGCAATGAAGAATATCTGTACACGAGAGAGTGGAACAGGTTCTGCGGTCGAATTATTCAGGTACTTCGTATATGGAATCAGGTATAGTGGGGAGAGCTCTCTATTGTTACTTTCTTGCCTATTGGTAGAACAGAATTATTGACAAATTGATGAATGCAATTTTCATAGTCTTACAAACATTTATATAAAAAGAATAAGAAAATGATTTAAGAAATTCAACTACTGTACCTATATTAACCTATAAGTATGCATATAGGCCCAGACAACTTAGCCTTGACTCATTCCATCACGTTAAATGTAATTATTTAGGACTCAGTGAAAAGAGCTCTTCTCCTCCTACTCCCACTTGCTTATCACCGCAAGAAAGCTATCATCTGGCCCTATGAGCAAAAAACCTCTCACATAACTGGACGTGACGACAAGGGAATTTTGAGCTTCTGAAGACATACTACATCTATGCACGTGTAATTAAAACTGAAGATGAAAGCAGTCACCATTTATGGAAGCTCCTGCCAGACTCCGGCAATCCTGGAAGAAGAAGTAGGGGTTGCAGAACTGTACTTGCATACACATACATTTAGGTGTTTAGTTATTAATCCCAGAAGAAGGTGCCAGTAAACAAACAACTCCCAAGAACATAACCTCTTACACCCCATTACACATGATGGGGTGTAGGTTGGGTTTGGGTGTTGTTTTTTTTTTTTCTGTAAGTTTGTCAGCAAAGAATTTCATTTGCTTTATGTCTTGGTGACTCAACTTTTAATCCTCTCATACTGTTTCTTATGTAAACACACAAGAAACTCAGAAGTATAAATCTTTTGTCTTTTAAATAAAACTGTGACGCCAACAGATTTAATTAATTTTGGGGTGTTCAACCTGAATTACTATTGTTCAAGACTCTTTTTTTCTGGCGAAACAGAGACCAAACTGAATCATCTTCTGTCAAACAAATACATTATATTCTACCAACTAGGAAAAGGCATGTAAATACAGACTTTGGTTTGAAAGCAAAGCCCGTGCACGGCACTTGCAATTGCCACTCGGGCCGAATGGTATCCTCCGAAGCAGCGGGGAACTGAACCTGTGGGTTCAAGCACATGTTTCTGACTCACCAAGAACAACACATTTAAGTCTGAGACTATACTGCTTTCCTTGGCAGGGCATTTTCCAAAGGCTTTGAATGATGAACAGTAGCAAGGTGCACGGAGACTGTCGGTCCCAGCCGCACTCCTGCACTTGCTGCGCAGACAGCCCAGCCACCCCTGAGGTAGCACCAGGATTTCTGCATTTTACAGTCAAACGTGCTCAGGCAAAGCAGTGGAAATTGCAGTTCCCCTGAAAACCCCAGGACAAAGTGTGACACTTGGAGGGCAGCTCAGTGGTCTGTGTGGTGAGAGCAGGGGACGCAGCTACAGGACAGCTATCTCCCAGGTCACTCACATGCAACTCTTCCCTTCGTGAGACATAGGTGCTGGACCCCCTCACTGAAGCTACTCCACGTGATATGAAACATATGGAGAAAGGAAATATCTGACTTGCAGTTAGGACAGAAAGAGAGATGCTTGCTAAGGAAGGAAGAGGGATGTGACAGCAAAGCTGCAGTTCTTGCTTAGATGGATACTAGCTTGTTACACAAGGCGTATCCATGACCTGCAAGCAACACAAACCAGAGAGCTGGATGTTTGGGGCAGTCTCCAGGGAAATGACCACAACAATGTTCAAAACTCCTTAGAACAAAGCACGTGACGCTACCTTCTATGATGAATGAACGATCCATCCTAAGCTAATGATTTCCCCCTTCTTATCCAGCAATGCTTCCACCATCACTCAGTGATGAGTTCTATGGATGTGCATGCACTGAGCTAGGCTGCTTGTAATCACTCCCGGTCCGAAGTCTACCTCTGAGACCACATTTTTTGCCTGGTCAATTAATCTTTAAACCTGCAAAGATGTTTCACCCAGCCCTTGGGCTCAAGGGCAAATCTACCCAATCCAAAGAAATTTTGTCACAACACTTGCTGAGAAAGCAGAACAGCTCTTAAATTATCTTTTCTGTTTCCTTTTCAGCATTCAACCTGACTGCTTTCTACAGTTAAAAGTAATCTCATAGCAGAAACTCTTCCATTTACCCCAAAAGGGGATTAGGACTTCTTGGAAACATTTTTAAAATAAACAGTTTCCTTACCCTGTTTAAACAATGATTGTTTAAGCCATGGAGTCAAAATGACTCAGAGGAGTTGTACTTGTCATTGTACAACATTCAGCATGATCTACAACGTGACCAGGCAGCAATGACCTGTATTAATCATGGGCCAAAGTATAATTAAGGTAAAATTAATGGACTGTGATGGTCTGGCAATTGCTGTCCACGTTCTCACCCTTTCTGCTGGCTTGCCAGACTACTGTGCTTCTGCTGGAGAAGTGGTCTGCAATTGAGGCCAAGCACAGGGATCGCTTTTGCACAGAGCAGACTCATAAACAGACAAAAAATACGGACTCAATTTGTGTGAGTATACGGAGGAATTCTTTCCACCCTGATTACGGCAACAGCTATCGGGCAGCAAAGCACCAGCAAATCTACCTAATTCAGAACGGCCCTGTCACTATGATCAGCATGAGCTAGAAAACTGCCTGGTAATGTACTATCCCTGACTATAAGAGAGAAAACATTTCACTTGATCTGTTATTTGATTTAAAATACCATGTCTTTGTATAAAGTCTATAATCTTCCAGTAACAACCCTATTTTTTCCTTCCTTCCCCTGCACAAGAGCTCCCAAATGCGTTAGTCCACAATCACCCATACTCACTCATTTTTTCTCGAGCATACACGATTCGCTTCTCTCCTGTGACATGCTTATGGCACTGATTGCAGTTCACATTAACGGTGAAACATCTGCTATACTGACACATAGCAGTACTGACATATTTGTCACTGAAGGATTTTTCAGCAACCTGGCTTGGGGAAATCTTTGACTACTACAGCCTTATAGTTGAGTAAGAAATACACTGCAGCCTCAGAAATACCAAACAGCTTCAAGAAAAAAAGCTTGAACAGATGGCTGGGAAACTGGAAACCCACTTCCAAACTACTTTCTCTAGATGAGACCCAGAAAAAGCATCATCACTTGACCTGCCTCATGGTCAATGTCCCATGGAATTAACTGCCACAGAATAAAGCAAATTCTTGGGCGGGGAGTTTTTTGCTGAAGGAGATTAGCAGCTCCATTTTTCAGAGGGCAAAAAATGAAACCCTTTGCACAAATGATTCATCAGTAACCATCAGTTTACAAACTCAGAAGTGTATTGAGATACAGCTATGTCCTTCCATGGTGGAGTCATGTTAAGATCATATACAAAGATTTCCAGGAGCCAAATCTTGACATTTCTCCCTCACCGAGAGGTGCCTGCGTGAATGCGTACACGTGTCCAAGTCAGGAATATGTGCTAGTGAACTATTTAAACACCACTTCCCATTATCCCATGTCTGCCATTGCCTCCAGGCTCCCCCTCCCTCACTATCAGACAACAACTGCTCTCATGGAAACTGAAAATATCTATCTAGATTTTCAAGGCATAACGGTAATGCTGAAGTTTTAAAGCACTGCCACTTCAAATCCATGAATGACAAACTTCAGCTTCCCCAATTCCACCCCACTGGCTAGAGTTATAAGCTTTAAACTCTCCTGGATGGCCAGTCTGTCTCTGAGGTCAGATAGCTGTCCTTGTCTTCTTTCTCTGAATTTTAACTACAGAGAGAGGATGAATAAGAACAGCAAAGGCAAAATCCCATAGCACTAACTCAGTGAAAATTAGACAGTATTGTGTCCATCTGCTGTCTAAACTAAAGAGTTTAAAAGTTTTCTGAGGTAGTAATACAGCTGTTGTGGAACCGCAAAGGTCCATAAATCACGCCTGAAAAATCAGATAAGTTGCCTTAACTGTAGCTAATTGACTAATTTTTACAGGCTTTGTCAGAAGAGTAAATGACTTCCTCAGTCCAGAGTTATTTCTCTCAGGTTTCTGTACTGAGGTTACTATGCAATAAAGTTGCTTTGAAGCATATGAAGTTTCGTGCATTTAAGCTCAACTCCCATTACAATTTCAAGGAACTCCTGAAATATAGGATTAGCAGTCAAAGCTTCTAAACGTCAACATGGGAATTCACAAGTCAGTACTTCCGCACTTACTTTTCCAATATAGAAACTGCAACACTCAGCTGACATTTTCAGCAACTTTCATCTCAAAGATCAACAAACAATACAGAAGAAACACAAAGGAGAAGGACACCAAGGGTGCGCAAAAGGACAACTAAGATGTTGGTACACAGTCTGTCCGCATAGTGCCTTTTCGTATTATTTTCCAGCCCTCCTCAATAAGCCTAAAAAGCTTCAGCTACAGGATTTAAAGTTCTCAGGGATGGCAGAACCTGAGGGCACACAGTAGGTGTTCTGTGCAGAGCCAAAGACAACTTTAGAGGAGCTAAAAACTGACAAAAGTAAACGTGAGCTAATCAGACACAGCTAATTCATACCCCCCCAGATGCTAGTCCCCATTTCTTTACATTAAGCTCTGCAGGATAAATGCTGCAATATAACACTTCCACAGCTATTTGCACACCATATTTGAAATTAGGAAAGCAAAATTAGCCTTACAGTCAAACATACTGTGCACATTCAACTTTACATCTTCTGGTGACAGTACAGATGCATTAATAACTTTCATATTTTAATGACTTTTTCTTCACCCAAATAAGAAATTTTAGTTAACTTTATATGACCACCAATTTAGGTAAAGTTCAGCTGATTAACAAATAACTATTTTGCTACATGTAGTTGACTGTGCAAAGCTTTAATGTACAGTCTTTTATCCATTTTAATGCACTCTGCACTACGTTACTGCTGAAGCCATTTTCATGTATTTACATGATCTCCCAGTGACATCCATGGTAACAGATCAAGTAGCCATAACATTTCACCAAATCCAGATACTAGGGATTTAGTAGCAAGGTAAAGCCCTGCTACTAAATAATGCAGTCTAGCAATCTATTAATCTCATTGAAACACCAAGTTAAAGCTGTTGAAAACTGCTTCACTGATAAAAGTCACTAGACTAGGTGCTCATCTTTTTGTTCTATATATTATTCAGCTTTCAGTTAGCATTCTCTCTGTCCAAATTTTGCTGAAAAGATAAAATGCCAAAACATCACAAATCCATAATTAATCCTATTCTTATTACAGCAATACTATATCAAGGACCTTTCACTCTTACAGGCAGATTGAGAACACGACTTTCTTACCTTCACAGACACAATACAATTGGGGTTTAATCTGTAGAACTTCAACTCTATTCCGTGTGTTCCATTTCACTCAAGTTTTGCCAATGATTCATGTTTCTTCCATGCTTCAGATCTATTAACAAGCACAATAAAAAATTCCTACCTGAGGCTGTGGATAGCAATCTCTAGCCTTCTGATTTTGTGCTTAATTAGCTATTTAGAGTATTTGTTCCACTTCCTTAATTCTCGCAGCTAAAAGTCTTAATATATACATGGATGATTGCATCAGAACCAAACTTTTAAATAACATACAAGAATATTCGGAAAAATTAGAGAGCCAACCAGCAGGGAAAAAAGAAAAAAAAAAAAAAAAGACGACTAGAAATTCAGAAAGGAAATAATAATCCTCAGATGAAGGGTTCTGGCCTGGTTGTTATTGTGAACTAGGATCAGAGGGAGAATACTGCTTAAGTATACCTTCACATGAAAATAGCTACCCATATTTAATGGGTAGCTACCCAGCTTCAATCTCATTTAAATTAACATAATTTAACTGCTGCAAATAGTTTCAGGATATTTATTTCCATTTCTTTTGCTTAAGTTGATTAGGACAGGCCTTGAAGTATGTTTTGCACACGTACACTCCATGCATATCACTGGCCAAAATGAGATCGATGGGCCATATATTTCTACAATTTGCATTTCTGTTTCATTTTAACTAGGAGAGGGCAATATCTTTGGTCGAAAAAAAAGGAGGATTTTTGAACCTTGGCTATTGGAAAAGCCAAAAAAAGTTATAAAGAAAATACACAAGTAAAACTGAGGAGAAGAAAATATACTATTCATTGTCCAAGCTTAACAAAAGAAAAGTGAAAGACACGCTAACGTGAAATCTCAGTTTGTCCCAATCCAAAACAAAAAAATCCAGTCTTTAGCTTAACAGTGCTAGGTGTCACCCCACATCTTTAAGTAAGATAGAAATACAGCCAGATGGTGTATACAAACAACCATCAAATTTATGAACACTTCTGTAGTGCTTCCTCTTCATGTTTTCCCTTCTAGGTTTAACCCACTGCATGAGCTAGCCAAGCATGATGAGTGAAGCTTTTCTGCATCTATTCATTGCTCTTAATCATTAATAATCGAAGACACTTGAAATCAGAGGGGGGGGATGTCAGCACTGAATTTTTTTAGTATTTATGTTCAGACCCAAGCATTGTTTATCATCTTAACCACTAGAATGCTCAAATTTCTTACAGAAATGTTTCTTTTTAGGACTTCTGTCAAAAACAGTATGGTAACTATCCTGCATTCCCTAAACTGCGAAAACTAACCTGGAACTCACCACGAGTTAGGTGCAGGACTTTCCACAATCCATGCAGAAATTCAATTAATAATTTAATATTGTAGATTCAACCCAGTTGCCAATGAATCCACAGAGCCTTGCATTTGTTTACACTGAGACCATGAGCAGCAGCATTACCAATTGAAAAACCCAGTGAAAGTTATTTTTTATATAGTAATAAATACATACATAATGAAGGAAAATAGCTGCCAAACCAAAAAAAAAAACACAGCACACCACCACAGTTTCAAATGCACAGTCAATGAAGAAAATTCTGAGCCATTGAAAGAAACAAACTTGAAATTCAGTTTTTTGGTTATGTCCAACGTTAAGATTCGGAAACACTCTCCTTATGATGTTTCAACACCCGATTCCGTCAACAATACAGAAAGCAGGATCAAAGTCACCAAGTCACACAACCATAACGGGCTACAACACAAGCATTCTCAGTATTAAATTGTTCTTGTCGTATAAATCAATACACAATGCAAATAAATTCTTACCCTTCCCATTACGTAAGCCACATCAAGGAAAGGTTCCCACCTTATAAAAACAAAAGGATGAGATTTGGAGGTTTTTTTAAAGGAACCTTTGCTCTCCGTAACATCTATAAAAAGAGTAACTATAATGAAATCTAAGAGAAGCAGAAGCAAAACTGTATAGCTGCTGTCAAATAAATGCATTATTCCTAGAAACAAACAAACCACCCAACCAACATATCAAGTGAAGTAAATTGATGAGATCTGACACACACAAAGATACTGGTGAGCCGTATGACTCACGGTACCACACGGTTTCAAACTGGTATCACAAGGACAAGACCTCTGCACGCTTCTATTGGCAGGTTGCTAGATATTAGACATTTAGCTACACTAAGAAGTAATCCGTACATTACAGATTGTTTCAATTTTTATATTTTCTTCCTGGAAACATCATATCTGATTATCTTTGAACCTCCACTTTCTTAAAGTGCAAATATGACATCAAGTGAGAATTGTGTATGTGTGCTAATGTTCTGGGAAATAAAGTAGGCGAGGTGATTTTACATGTATTATTTTATAATAATTTTATATAATAATTTTTTATAATAATAATTTTTATAAAGTTCAGTTGAGATAATATTTTGGTTTTTAGACCTCAGCATCTTCAGCTATATGCTGGACCTTAACGGATCTCCTAGAAGAGCTGCATAATCCTCATTTTTCTGGTTCAGGCATTTAAAAATTTGATTTTACCATACCCTTACTTCAAGTGGCGCTCCTGGCAGCTTACATCAGCAGCAGATTTGCTCACAAGTGCCATGAAAAGCTTCAGCATGTAATGCTTCACAAAGGTTCTGCACTCCAAGTACCTATTTACCGAACCACATTTCTGGATGGCAGACTCAACATACACTTACTTCAATGAGTGGCCAAAAGTCCTACATCTATTGGACTTTTTCAGCCTAATTCAAGAAAGCGTTTAGTGCAAATCTGTAAAACTAAATCCATGCTTGCTTAGCATTCCTGAAGAGAAAGTCTTTCCAGAATTATGATTTTCATTTTACAACTTCACATTGTTATCTGGGGAGGAGGCAGGGGAGCTGACTAGTATACACTACTAAGAATCACGCTATCTCTTCAATATTTTATTCACAATAGGAATACATCACAATGAATGCAGAATTGAATATGACAAATGACATTTTTCTTCCCCAAACTGGATGGAAAGGTAAATAGTTTTAAAACTCTCTTCTTCGCAGCTTGTATGTGCTTTTAACGATGGATTGCTTGGGTTGTGCTTATGAGAAATACAGATCATACGAAATATGATCTTCAGAATCATAGTAATAAAAACTAGATTTGAATGAATACTTTAGGGAATTTTTTACAAATAAAACAAACGTCTAATGTCTCTGATCACTGGGTATGAATCTAAAACTTTGATACCAGCACAAATAAAATTATCAGTTACCAAAGCATTTGGGCATTAAAGAGAATCACAACAGATTTGTGTCTAAATTCATAAAAATTTGTAATTTAAGTTGTATCGATGAGATCCAGCTGAAGCTGGAAGCATTCAAGCTAACACAATTGCAGAAGAAAATGAGAAATTTCTAGACAGAATGCAGGAGAAAGTGATCCCTACTTAGGCAATCTTTAAAGACTAACAGAAAGGTTTCTATTTATCAAACCCACTTTGCTTCCCCCCTCCCCCCCAATCTCCTGCCATTTTTCAAGGATGAACAAACGTACTGTTATTTTTATAAACCTTTTTTTCAATCTTGCTTACACATTTTTGCTTCTTTAGCACTTGCTTTGGCAAACAAACACAGCTTTCATTGAGTTGAGTGAGAATGAAAATTACTGACTCAGTAGTCAACAGTATAAACACCGTCTGCTTCTTCTGAAAAGTACAGTTCATCTTCACAAGTATCTGTACCTTCCATGTACTTGCTTTCACAAAACAACAGAATTTTTTGAATGGAGATATGGAATGGAAGGAAAAGTAATAGTCACTCCTATTCTTATTTGGGAGCCTTAGTAGGCATTATGCTTTTCAGTGAAAACTGCACGTATGACTGAAAAGGAAAAATCTGACAGTCCAAGGCACATACTTACAACTGTCTAACAACAGAATGTCAAGTTTTGTTGATAAACTCCCTTATCACACTGCAGTTTAAGACCAGGGAAAGGAGAAGCAATACGTCTGCCTACCACGTCATCACTAGCCATTAGCTACTGAACTGCAGTTTCCAGAAATGGAGCTACAAATTATTCTCATTGCTTTTCTATTTATGTTAGTTCCCTTTGCATTGTACAGCATTATTTTTAGCAACTATTTTCTACAGCACAACCCTTTACCCCTAGCGTTGTAGTCCTATAAGCTTCTCTTCCACGCACATTTGAAGGTTAGCCCATTCAACTTTCTGCTTTGATGCAGATCTTTTCCTTTCTTTCAACAGCATTTGTTCTGAAGTCATTCTTTCTTAGCTTTTCTACACTGCATCCAGACACCAGAGATCATCGTTTTCTATCTTTCAGAGAAAATCTATGTCCTTTCTCTTAAGAGTAAATTTTTCCATCTCTTTCCACAGGAAGTCCAAGATAATTTTATGCAAAATAGCTAGAAAAAGAATACAAACAAAGAAATTTGAAATAAACAAAGCTATCCCCCATCAAGCCTCCTTACTAGATTTAAATCTCCCTGAATTTACCTCAGCAGCTCCAGACCCAAGACTGGTCTCCAATTTTTCTTTTTTTTTTTTTCCCAGCGCTCCTTAAGAGATACTTTGTCAAAGTGACTTTGTGTATTCTCTGTTTACTGGGATATGCTTTCCACAGTAAGTATTTTATGAAAATATTCACATACCTAAATATTCCAGGGATCAATTGTGTTCCAAGAATCCTGGAAGTAAGACGCACTCAGCCTTTCTTCACTACAGGCTTTTGTAATGCTCTTTCAGCTTTTATGGCAGAATTTTCTTTAAGAATTCCCAGTTAACAAAGCTAATAAAAGGAACGACCAAGAGATACAACTTGAAGAAAGATTTCAAGTTTTGACTGCTTGAAAATGGTAGCTTTGACAGTACGGAAAGGGCTTCGTAGGGCTCTCCAAGAAGAGGTGTTCTGACAAGAGAAAGCAGCAGAGCTGTGGCCTTGCATGCAGTTGCATGCTCAGTGTTTGCCTTCTACTGATTATCACTCACAAGGTTAACAGCCTGGCCAGGGGAACCAGAGAAGGTCTGGTGGGTGACAGGGGCATTACATATAAGGAAACATACTTCAATATGATACAGAAGAGCCAGCTTTGACATCCAGTGAAGCACTGTTATGAAGAAGCCACCCACTGCATGAGGTGAAGCACGGGTCCACACAGCGACCCTTCCTCCCCGGGAACCTGCCTCACCCTTCCCAAAATCTCTGCCCCAGACATGTTCTTCCCTCAGCACCTGGAGCCGTGATGGTCCATTTTTCTGGCTCTTTTACTTTCCCCCTTCTTCTCTTCTCTGTCCTGTATAAACGCAAAAGTTACAGGCTCTTGCGATGCTCTCTTCAGGCTTCCCTCCCACAAGCACGACTCCTCCTTTGACTATCCACTTCCCTAATTCACAGCTTTCCTGTTCTTACCTTTCATCCATCCTTATGCTCCCTTTTCACATAGCCTTCTTCCACTGCAATCAACATCCTCAGACACTTAGCTCCCCCTAAAAATTTATAAGCTTTCACTACCTCAAAATCTATCACAGACAGTAACACCAATCATGGACTTGCAGTTCAAGACAGTTCCATTTTATCGCACTGATCTTCAGGTATTTGGCACTTCCACACCCTTTATATCTCCCGATTTGTGCATGGGTATAGATGGATAACTTCCCTTGTCTGCCTGTTACCAAGAGAGATGGACAAGGTAAATGCAAATAGCAATCCATTTTGATGAAAGAGAGAATGCTTCAGCTGGCAAAAAAGTACAGACAAAGCACTATCTAATTCTAACTTCATATATTTAGACTATTTGATGTCCAGCTAATCGTGAAACCTACTTGGGGTTTTCCTGCACATCCACTGTCAGGGCTGGAGAACAGCCATCCTTTGAAAGAAGATGCTGCAGTTTATGGTGAAAAATCATTATCATAGATAAAAATCTGCAGAGTGTTCCACATGGTGATGTATTTTATCTCTGAAGAGACACGATGTGCTGTAATTATTTTGTTAGAAGCAACTATCCACCTTTGTACAGCAATTGGAGATGATTAATAAAAAGATAATTCCAAAAATTTTCAAGTTCTGTTCTTCCATGACAGTTTTGAGTGTCTGCATTACTCCCCTTCTTTTTAAAAGAAAGTTCCTTAATCCTTTGAATAGTTCTTACTATTGTGCTTATTATATACTGAGATTGAATTCTCCTACTAATTGTCTGCAGTGAAGTTCGAAAGGATTTGTTGCTATAGCAATACTTCGTGTTGATTCAGAAATTAATGATAAACGAAGTGGCAATTAGTACTATTAATTTTTACGAGAGAAACATGGGAGTGTGCTAAAAGGCTTCTGGCCAAAAAGAAGCAGTAAGATTTTACACAGATGACCAACATAGAGCCTGCAGCTATAAAACCAAACCTTTCACGTCATCAGATCCTATATACATAATGGCTATTTCATGCTTCGGTATGTGCAGCGTGAACATTGCTGCCTCAACAACCCGCGATGGGCCCGGCCTCTGCCGTGTTCCGGGAATTCCTACGGGAGCACAGGGATGTGCCTGCTCGCAGGCACCCTGTAGGACGAGCTCCTCTAGTTTCGTATCAGGAAGGGGAATTGAACACTCTTCTCTACAGATTTGACGCTGTTCTTTCAGTGTTTTGGAGATGCTTCTTTTGCATTTTTAGTGAATGCAGGTGTGTTGCTTCAAGATAATGCCCTGTTCGCTCTCATTCCTGAGTAACAGCCATGAAGCCAATAAGAGTTTTCCAGGTCGTATGAAACCAGAAGTAGCCATTAATATTTCACACTAACACTGCTATTATCTCACCAAATTATTTGGTTTTGTTGCAGCCCAGTACCTTTTAGAAGTTATTTAAGGTTTTAGAGAGAATTGGCATTGTTTTTTCAGGCTTGACTTGTTATTTCAATCCTATAAAGAATAGTGCAGCTCTACACAACTGTTCATAATGCAAGGCTGAAGGAAGTTAAACACTTTGTTTCTTCAGTACATATTTAGCAAGATTTTTTAAAGTATGATTTGACAGCCTTTAACAATGTATTTTCTACTACTATAAACCCACATAATTACTGTACTCAATAAATGCACTTATTTCATAATAAAATGATGGAGTTGTAGGCTAATGGCAGATTGCCTCTCAGAGCTATTTTATAAATCCTTGTGGATGCTATATAGCATTTTATTCCCTTCAAAATTGTCAGGGTTCTTTCGTCTAGATGCTACAGATGATACCTCAGACCTTCATGCAGGAACGTTTGGAGGACTCCTCCATAACCATTCATCCCTGTGACTGGAGGGGCCTTCTCCTGCTTAGGTAAGGAGTAAGGAGGCTGCAGGACAATGCATGTTGTCACAACTCTGTAGGCTTGAGCTGGAAAGAGGTCCCTCTACATCTCACATGGAGCTCCAAAGCCCACGAAGAGCTCTTGGCATCTGGCTCCAGCATACCCAATGCTGTCAGGTAAGGCAGTAATAGGCAGAATGGTACTCCTCAACACAGCTAGAGCCAAGCAGGCAAACAACATTGCTCAGAACGCCTTAGCCAACCACAGGCACAGAGATTAGAATATTCTCTTTAACAGAAGTGAGGCACATCACAGAAATTCCACACTTTTTTTTAATCTCATCCCTCCCAAATTTCTCAGTCTTCTATGGATTTATAAGAGGGAAACCTCTGACTTTCTGTATTAAAAGTTTCTGCATGTTACAATTAATCTTTTTCCATGGGGATATACTGGGAATGTAGAAGGACAGATTATCATCTACATACAGCGAGATATTATCCTTACATGTCATCACACTGCCTCCTCAATCACAGGTGGAAAGAAAAAAAAATTATAAATACTCATTATAGAGCACATTGCCATCAGCTGTTGAACGTAACTGGACAATCTTGAACCCCGCAATCACATTCACTACCCTGATAAGAACTTGCTGCAAACTAGCAGAGCAGCCACAACCTCCTGGAGATCAATACCAGGCACAGTGCTCAAAGCAGAGACCGGGCAAACGGTCAGACAGCTGGTCTGCACGGAGCTCTGTGATACTGCGGCTACGCTGCTACACTGCACCTGGATAAATGAACAAAACCCTGAATTTGTCTGCAGGAGAGTTTTCAAGATTAAACAGTAAGGGATTTGTTTACTCCAACTTTAGAACAAAAGCACAGAAAACAGAGGAGGAAGGGTAATGGCATTGACAAGTGGCTGCATTTCCAAATCATATCCAGGAAAACAATTTCCCATAATCCATACGGTAGCTGTATTATCATATATTTCTCTGTAACTATCTCCATCAAGATTACCTTACAGAAGTATAAAACTGCCTCTAGCTCTCATTTCAGCAACTGAATATTTATCATTTGTAATACAAATTACATCTTTTGCTTTTGTTTTTTCCAAAAATTTTCCAGCCATAGAAAAGACCTTGCCTTCAGTTTGCAGCCATTTAATGAAGGAGTTCACTTAAGCCTACCTTCCTGTACACTAATTGATGCCTCCACCATGGAGCCACATGCTCGGAACAGGTAAGAGGGTTAATCTTCCATCCTCTCCTATTTTACATGCAGCAATTTCAACAATTTATATTCAGGAGAACAGCTTTTCCTTGCCCTCACTGAATCTCCTAGCCAGGCTTGCACGCAGAAGGTTGTGCTCTGATGGCACTCAACCAAGGCACAAGGAGCAGAAAGTGTCGCAGCACTCTCTTGTCTTCTCTTAAAATAAAAGTAAGACATAAACAACTCCTGAGCATGAAGTCTCAATCCAAACACGGCACGCCAGGCTTGTACTAAATCCATTTATTCTGTTTTGCACCACACCACCACCAGGAACACAACCCAGTGTATCTTTTACAATGCTGTTTGTTGGGCGGACTGAGAGCACAGTTCGTGTGTTTGGAGGTGTGGTTGATACACAGAGCCCCAGCACCTCTGAGAGAGTTTCACAGGTTACAGCAGCCATGCAGTCTAGCAGGACTCATGTTCTTCTACTGAAGAAAGACACAGAATGAAGTCATGGAGGATGCAGCAATACCGTCAAATGAATTTGCAAAACAGACTACTTTTGGTGTCACCAGGCTCTTTCTTTTCATTCCAAGCTTACAAATCCATTTAAACATCTGTTACATGTTCACAAACTAAGGTACTTAAATATAGCTGAGGATACTGAGAGAGGTGGCATTGCATATTCTCCCCCACATATTCTTATCCATACTGCTCCTTATTTTAAAGCCTAATATATGCCTTCATTAAATTAAAAGCTGCCACTACAGTAAGGGATACTAATAATATTAGTAAACTGTTCTATCATATTATGTACTAAACTCAGCAACCATGTATTTACACACACCGAGCAGAGCTTTCGTTGCCTTCAGATGCCTCCAGATACTCTGTCTCATCCTCGGAGCTCCACGCCTGCTCAGAGTCCAACCCCTCCTTAATGGCAAGTAAACTATAATATTACAACATGGACAACATTAATTAAGGTCAGCCAGCTTGCTTCAAACTTTCTTCTAGTGTCAAATCCTTTTGCACTCCTTTCCCTTTCTTTTTGAGTCACATAACGCTGTGTAAACACAGTAATTGCCAGCACAAAGTATGCATTTGAGCTTTCTGTCTGCTAAAATCAAGCTGAGGGAGGAGGGAAGGTATGAACATAAGAACCATGATGTTGTAGTACTTATGCAGAAGAAATTTCCACTTTAGTCATCACAAGACTTGTCTTTAGCATTTCAGGACTTGATCCTGAAAACATTCTAGCACTACGATCCAAATATTAATGCCAGAAAGAGGCTGGACAGTTTTAAAACAGCAACTATAGCTTTAGAATGAAGTGTGTTGTAAGTATGACAATTTTTGAGACCAGCTTACAAATTAACCAAGACATTTTAATCCTTAACACTACTACTTAGAACTGTAATTTAAGACACCATTGAGCACTGTGTTTGTGATGTTTCATCTGGTCACGGTTGGTTTTCACCACAAAAAACTACTTCTGAGACTGGTACTCTAAAACATATTGATAAGTTGTTGGATGCAGACTATATTACTATGAGCAAGATGAAATTTAAATTTATTTCAGTAACAGCAGTAAAAATGGATTGCATTTGACAATATACAGCTATATGATATGAAGTACGCAGTCGGCTCCCTCCAGAAAGTTACTGTTCATCTAGTTTAAAACGACAAGAATTTGCACCTCACAACAGTTTCTGTAATGAATTAGGTTCTGTTTCTTTTGAATGAATCTTGAAAGGATATAAAACCAAATTTCTGGGTTTGGTGCAGAGTGTAGCTGGCAGAAGAAAAAAAGAAAAAAAACTTGCAACCTGTTTTGATATAGCTGGCAGCAAGTCAGATGAATTTCATACTGGATTATCCCTGGAGTATTTCATTGCTTTGCTACCAAAATCCAGCAGAACTGCTACATCCAAAATAGTCCAAGAGAATGGCTTTCCGCATTTCAGTTCAAGTCAACCGATTCTTCTTCCCTAAAGCTGAAGTCACTCTGCTAACATGCACATGGCACCAAAGTAAAAACACATCGCTTTGAATGAGATTCGGCACTAGAAAATGCCATCTTCACACTGCTCTACAGGGCAATAATAGACATGTATGGTTCTGGTAATAACAGAACTATTAAGAAAAAAAATAAAAAAAAAAAAAAAGAAGAGCAAAAGAAGAAAACTTTTTAGGACGCACAACGTCACAAAACCCTGCAATACTCTGCCCACGCCGCAGAGAACTGCCACCGCACGAGTGACCAGCTCACTCCCAGGCCGAGGCACGCTCCCGAGAGCCACCACACCGGGCTGCCATGCGGGGAGAAGCAGCGTTACCCACCGCAGCCCCGGTCCAGCACAAGCAAGCAAACCGAATGCCATCAGATTAAATACACAGACGTAATAAAATCAATGTATCATTCACCGATTTCGAGGTGTACAGGTATGTAAATAAAAAGAAGTAATAAACATTTCAGCCAATGTCGGGTGTAAACACAGGAAAATACATTGCTTGGGCAAAAACACCCTCAGGACCGACACATCCCGGCTTTTCTTTCCTTTTTTTTTGTTTTTAAAGTTTCTCGATCCGTGTCAGTAATATCGAAGTTACAGTTCTTCTGTCTGCGACCGCTTCTATATATGGTCAGTGCCGATATTTGCGGAGATTTGCCCAAGGGCACCCCCAGCCCACCGGGGGCCCGCTACCGGGCAGGAGACACACACCCCCCCCCCCCCCCCCCCCCGCCCCGGGCAGACCCACAGCCCCGCACACAGCCGCCCGCCCGGGTTCCTCCGCCCCGAGCCTCGGCGGCGGGGACGCGCCCAGCCCCGCTGCCCGCCGAACGCCGCTCGGACTCCGCCGCGGCCGCTGCCCCGCGCTGCCCCCCGGACCCTGCGGGGTCGCCTCCCCCCCGCGCCCCGGGAGGGGCCGCGCACCGCTGCGCGCTCCCGCGCCGCCTCAGCGGGACGAGCCCGGCAGCCGGCGGCACGTCGAGCCGCGCTCCGGGGCTCCCGCTGCGAGCCGGGACGCGACGGGACGGCCGCGGTCCCGCAGCCCTCCGGCCGGCACCTCGCCTCGCCGTTGTCCAGGGGCGCGGCGGCCGCTCCTCCTTCCGCCGCCTCAGGCGGAGCCCCCCGGGGAGCAGCAGGCGGGGAGGGGGGGTCCCGCGGCTCCTCAAGCCGCCCCACCGCAGGGAACCCTCCCCGCAACTTTCCCCGCGGGGGGCCCCGCACGGCGCTCCTGGCCACCGGCACCGCCGCCCCCAAGAGAGGAACCCCAAACAAAAGCTCCCTCCCCCCCCGCCCTCAAACCGGGGTTTCTCCCCTCCTACCTGCCCGGTTCCCGGCGACCCGGCTCGGCGCCGAGCGCTCCCCGTGGCGCCCAGGTGGCGTTAGGAGCGCGCTTCCCACGCGCGGCGCGCCCCCGGCGGCCGGCACATCCCCCGCCGGGAGGAGGGCGCTCCGCACCCGCCCGCGCCGCCGCCGCCGCCGCACCTGTGCCCGGGCAGAGGCACCGCCCCCTTCAGCCTCGCCCCCCGGGTGGGCGGGGGCGCGCCGCGACCCCTCGCTCCGCGCCCGCCGCCGGACCGCCCCGCGCCGCCGCCGCCCTCCCCATGCAGCCGCCGCACGAGGGGCACCCTGGCCCCGCCGCGCCGCGCCGTTCATTGGCCCGCCCGCCGCTGACCTCACGGGGTCTGGCCCCGCCCACCGCCCCGCACCCGGGTGGGTACCCAGGGGCCGAACCGCGCCGAGCCCGGCGGGGCGGGGCGGGCTGCGGCCACCGGGCGCAGCGTCCCCGAGGCGGGCGGGGGGGGGTGGTGTCCGACGGCCCCTGCCTCGGGGGGTGGGGGGGTTGCGACAGCCCTGCCCGGCCCCTGCGAGCTGCCCGCGGGACGCGGGGTCACGGGGGGGAGGCGGCCGCTGGGCTGCCGTGGCCGCTCCGCTGCTGCTCTGTTCCGTGCCCGCTTTCACCGGGTTTGATCGGGACCCGTGAGCGGCTATTGCTTGGAGATTGCCGTCCTGCGGGTGGAAAGGAAATAATTATCCGTTGCATATTAAATATCCCTCTTAACGAGGCATAAATATATGAGGTGTATAAATGTATAAATATATATATAGTATAACGAGGCATGAACACCCCTCCACCGAGCCACGTACCATCGCGCAGCTCTGCGATGCCTGCCGGCAGGTCATGGGTTCGCCACCGCCAAGCTTCTGAACGTCCTGCTGGGAGCGTTGTCCCCTTTCAGCTCGTCAGGGCGTGCTGCGACCCCGCGGGAAGCCACCGGCCGCGCGAGCGTACGCGCAGTTAGAGCGCGTTGGACCGGGGGAACGGAGGAAACCTTCATCCCGCAACCGTCCGTGGTGATGATGGTCACGGCAAACTGAGGTGTCCCGCGCTTCCGTGTTCCCTCCACCGGAAAAGCTGAATAAATTTAACTTGAATTCCTTCGACGCAAAGAAAGTTCTGACTCGGGGGCCGGTTTTTGCGGTCGGCGTTGCGGGCCGTGGGGTTGCTCTGCCCTGAGGGAGCGGGCGCGTTCCGTTTGCCCGCAGGTCTGTTGCTCGGTGAAAGACAGAAGTTTACAAACTGGGGCTCTGGAAAATACAAACAAAGCAGCGGTGTGTTTGCTGTGGAGGGTCCTGGTTCTCTATTAATTCTGTAAACGTTGTGATTTCAGTTACCTGCTGCCTCAAGAAAGGCATTTCAGGAGTGTGGGGCGCACCTGGCAGCTGACGCGTGGGGTTTGGGGGTTGCCTGCTTGCTGGGGACCCTTCCCCTGCCGCTGCGCCGCAGCCGGGGCTGGCAGAGAGCGGGCCGTATGGCCCTGCGCGGCACGCAGTGGTGGCCAGAGCCTGTGGGAGGATGCATCACGTTTTGGTGGGTTGGAGTAATCCCAAACACAAGTACAGGCTGGGCTCGAGAGCAGCCCTGAGGAGAAGGACTTGGGGGCACTGGTGGATGAGAAGCTCAACATGAGCCAGCAATGTGCGCTTGCAGCCCAGAAAGCCAACTGTATCCTGGGCTGCATCAGGAGAAGCGTGGCCAGCAGCGCGAGGGAGGGGATTCTGCCCCTTTACTCCGCTCTTGTGAGACCCCACCTGGAGTACTGCGTCCAGCTCTGGAGCCCCCAACATGAGAAGGACATGGATGTGTGGGAGAGGGTCCAGAGGAGGGACACGAAGATGATCCGAGGGCTGGAGTACCTCTGCTGTGAGGACAGGTTGAGGGAGTTGAGGCCGTTCACCCTGGAGAAGAGAAGGCTCCGGGGTGACCTTAGAGCAGCCTGCCAGTACCTGAAGGGGCCTACAGGAAGGATGGAGAGGGGCTTTTCACAAGGGTGTGCAGTGATAGGACAAGGGGGAACGGCTGTAAACTAAAAGAGGACAGAAGTAGATTAGATATTAGGAAGAAATTCTTCACCATGAGGGTGGTGAGGCCCTGGCCCAGGTTGCCCAGAGAAGCTGGGGCTGCCCCCTCCCTGGCAGTGTTCAAGGCCAGGTTGGATGGAGCTCTGAGCAACCTGGTCTGGTGGAAGATGTCCCTGCTGATGGCAGGGGGGTTGGAACCAGATGAGCTTTATGGTCCCTTCCAAGCCAAACCATTCTGTGATTCTATGATTCTATGACACTTTAAGAAAATAAATTAGGAACCTGCTGGTTTTCAGTGAATTCCATGAGTAATTCGTAACGCCCTAAAAAATACCTGTGGGACGAAAAAGAAAAAAAAAAAAAATTCTTGGACATAAAAAAATCAAGACTTTTTGGTGTGCAGAGATTCCTCCGTTCTTCAGCGCTGCGTACGTTGGCGTTACTGCCCGTCTGTGCTATTCCCCTTGCCTCGCACCTAAAAACAGCGCCAGAAGTAACGCCGCACCCCGTAACGCTCGGCTGGGGTGTCCGAGCAGCCGAGAGTCCCCACGGCTCAGCCGACCCGGGCGACCCTCAGGGCGTGGGGTCTTCTGCACCCCAGCACCCCGGCGCGTTGGAGATGAGGTCACAGGGTGCACCCCTCTTTTTTAAGATTAAATTAGAAATAGAGTGTTTCTTTTTATGCCACTGAAGCTGCAGGTGCAAAAACCTCCTGGATAATTTGTCCGTCTTCTCCACTGCCCCTCTCATGTTGGCAGCTACGTGTGCTAAGGGCTTCCCAGCTGTGAGCACACAAATCACAGCCAAGGTGACTTCAGGGTGAGCCGGGTAATACATTCAGGGGCAGGGGGGAATCCCAAATGGTAAGTCACAGTATGATTAGACCAGGGTCAAAAAATACATAGTTCTGTATCTACCACAACCCCATTAATTCCTGAGGTTGTGGCAAAAATCGTCTATGTATTCAATGCAGAAAGTAGTTTAGAAAATAAGTGGGGTTTTTTCATTCAAAGATTCAAGGCAAGCTGAGATCAGCTTGGCTTTGAATTTGCCTTGCGCTGAGACACATATCGATACTTTATAAATCAGAGCCCAGTTGCCTGGGCAATTGTGTACCGTAAATATATTTAACCTTGAGTCATGCGAAATGAGCCTTTAAAGCAAGCGTGCATACATTCGAATCGATGATCCTAGAAAACACATATTGGATAATGTCCTGTATAAAGAAGCGAGTGTCAAGACAGTCAAGGAACTGTTTAGGAAAGCCTAAGGTAGGGGAATAAATTTTGCAGTGACACTGCTAAATAATACCCTTTTCCGGAAGAAAATCCATTTACTTTAACAAGATCTTTGGCTGAGCAGAGACCAGAGGTTCAGACCTGCGTAGTGCAGCTCCTAGGTGTAACACAAGCTTTTACAATGTATTCTTAAGGAGGGACAGAGATGAAGGTTAACTAGAACACTGTTGTTGTGTGGGTTTTTTAACTGGGAAATACTACTTGATTATGTTTCATGAGGTATCTGTGGGAATAAGAAGCAAATCTCGCATCAGAAGTTGCACACCTCTCAATGTCTTGATTTATTTCTCCTCTTGCCGAACAACGTAGAACTTCCCTGCCACGTGGGACACCCCGGAGGACCAAGACTGAGTCACCACGAGCATGCCGGTCTTCGCAGAGAGCAGCGCTGCAAGAAAGGTGGGGACGTACAAGTGAGCACCATGTGGTTGGACAACTGGACATGCTGGTGCATGACGCACGCTTTTTGCAACACATTGCAGCCTCGCCGTTGCTGGTGCCGGTTCTGCACCCTTGGCCTCCTGCGCTTTCCGTGCCTGTGTGCATGCCTCTGCTGCTCCCAGAGTCTGTGCAGTCATCCTCTGGATGCTCTGTTGCCGTATATTTGCAGCTAAGATCCAAACAAGCTCGTTAGGAAATCAACTCAGTTATCTCTGTTGAGCACTCCTTGAAGTTATACTTGAAAGACCTTCTTGGGCAACACCACGTCCTCGTCCATGGTGTCATTCCTCACATGGAATCAGGAATCACATAGTTTCATTGGGAAGTTCAAACAATTACGATCCTCTTTTACTTTTTGCTCCCTCCTTTTTTGCTTCTCTGGGGCATCAGAACCTCATAGCTATAATAGTTAGGAGTGTCTAATTTTAAGCTTTAATTTATTTCTGAGTACTTTATACCCATTTGTCTTGCCTGACAACACTGGCCTTGACCTGAGCTAGCTCACTGTTCTCCTCTGTTTTAAGATCTTTATCATGCCCCCTCCATACCTTTTCTTTTGCTAGGCTAAACCCGTGCTTTCCTAGGCATGTTTTGTAACATGCGCCCTCCACCCTGCTGCTTATCCAAGCTGTTTTTGTGTATGGTCTTTGGTTTTAAGTTGAGTTTCCTTCAGTATGGGTGAAATTATATACCAGTTTTGGACAAGGTACTAAATAGGACTAGTTAGAAAGAGCTCAGATCCGGTGAGAGTGCCCTGGACTGTAAGCTGGCGTTCAACTCGCTGTTTCACCGCTCCATCACATTGCTGGCTGGCAGTTACCCTCTGGCCAAATAGAACTGGTGAGTGTTTTTTCCCTGCTTTTATTTCCAGGTGATAACCCCCAGCTCATGGCAGAAATTTGTATATTTAGCTCCTACAGGCATCATCCTATTTTGTCCTATTATATTTCTTACTTTATGCTTTACTGTGACCTTATGGTCACTCCAGGTTTTTTCATCCCATCATCAGACACTCATCGGTCAGCACTGGCAGCTCCTCTGAACATCATCTCACCAACAGCCTCAGCTGGCAGATCCCTCCCTTTGGCCGAGGCTGACCAACGGCTGCTCCCTGAGGAGTTTCACCAGCAGTATCCATCTAGCCCGATGGTTTGTCAGCACAACACACCTCATTGTCTCCCCTTTGGCCTGTGCCTTACTGTATTGACATTCTTGTACTAATCCTCATCCTCTTTGGCTTAACTAACAATTCCCCACGTGTCACTGTGCCAAAAGCTTCACTGAGCTCCAAATAGATCAAATCTGCAGAATTATCCTTGTCAAGAAAATGACTTACCTTGTCCAAAAAAAAGGGATCAAGTCAGTCTGGCACAATGTACTCGTGCTGCATTTTATCTGATTTTCCATCGTGTAAATCAGTGCAAACCATACACCACTACATAAAGTCTGGTGATCCTTGCAGTGCAAGCAAAATCAAAATCATGTTATTGGCTGATGATCAAGGTCATCGCTCAGGCAAATCACTAAGCACATCTGAAAAAATGAGACACAATTTGTGGAGTTTTCTACTGTTTAAGACATCTAAAGAACACAGTTTTGTTCACATTTCGTAATGGTTTTGGAGCATGTCCAACGAGGATGACAGCGGTTCACAATTTTCCAAACCGATAGGTTATTTCAAACATCATTGGATATAGCATCTGACTGTTTGTGAGAAAACCACATATATGAGAAGAAAAGTATGTTCAGATGGAGCCTTGTCTGCATAAATCTGCTCTGGTCAAGACTGAATTTCAAGTTCCAGGCTGGTTGTTTGGTAACATAATAATTTGGTTTTCATAATGCTCTGATTTCAAGTAATGGAGAACACTTCCAAAACAACTCATTAATCCTTTCGACACATGTGTAAGCTCGATACCATTATTCCCAAATTTTGGAGTGAATGGAATAACAAGAGCAGATCTAACAACGAGGTACGAAGAAATTAAGTTGTCTCTCATAATGTAATACAACAAAGACATATATACACCTTCGTCCTCCTCCGGCGCCTGTTAATGCCCAGCAGAAATATGAGCTGAGTGTACAGTCTTTGTAGCAGCAGCTCTTCCCTTTTAAAACCAGATTTTCCATAGCCCTTTTTCAGTTTTATGATTTCCCATGTTCTTCTGTGTTGCTGGTTTCTAGCTTCCTCCTCCTTCCGTGCTGAGGGAGCAGACTCGTAAGGATGCCCCAGCTCAGCCTGGGCAGGACATGCTGCGCAGGACAGGTGGGGGGAGACTGCATGGGGAGAGACCCCGGGGTCTCCAAGGGATGGTTGGGCTGCAGAGCTGGACAAGTGGAAATCAGTGGCAGCCCGTGAGCCCCTTGCCCGCACAGAGGGCCCCACGAGAACTGCTGTCCTCAGCCAGGCTATGTCACCAAAACACAGCCAAAACAGGGGCTAGATCTGCCTGGAGCCCAACAGCTTCATGACAGAACCCAATGTTTCTTTTCCTTTTTTGTGTGGCTTTTTTTTTGTCCTATGTTTTTTATTTTCCATGGCAGTTTTACGCTACTCCTCATTTCCAGAAATTCTGCCAAGTGGACCTTTCTCCCATAATGAGACCCATATCCCACAGACACCTTACCTCCTGTCTGTAACCATTGCTCAGGGTCAAGAGAAGAAACAAGGAAAAAGAATCAGAGGGAAGAGGAAGCTTGTGCAGTCTTACTTGAGGCGAGGTGCTCTGGCTGTTTTACACAGCAGTTGGAAGCATTTGCAGTTATGCTGAAGGAAGGTTTTGCAATCAAAGTAGTCAGAAACTGGAAAGACCTTTTTGGTAGATACACTTTTCAAGGAGCCAAACTTCCATATTCTCTCAGGGCATGTCTTCAGTGCATATAGATATTTTAAGTTAGGTGGGGAAAACAAAAATATTTTTATATTTGCCTTGAGGACAAAATGAAATTTGTGAAATACTAGCAGCTGTGAGAATTATTTTAACTTCTAGGCAACTTTTCAGAGTTACTAAAAGATGTAATAAGGGATATGTCATCTCCCCTAGACTGCACAGAACAACGAAGCACACAGAATAAAGAAGACAAAGCTAATGAGGTATGAAGACTCTCAATGCCAACGCAGAAATGCAAAAAGTAGATCAGCATTGGAGTCTCAAATCATCTCCTATTGTAAAGCGAATATGCGCAGGCTACTTAGGAAATAAACGACGCACTCAAAGCTGATAGAGGCATGCTGTGTCCAAGCAAAACACTTCATTTTAGCATGTGGTCCCATCAAGGCACTTCGCTGTTAGTCAGACTGTGAAAGGTACGGATCTGATGCATCATTATGCAGTTGCAGCGTGCTTGAACGTTTCTGGTTACTGCAGATTGAGAGCTATTTAATCCTACTGCAGAACAAAAAAAAGACAGAGTTGAAAAAATAGAATGTCACTGTAGTAAAAGACAGATCAGTAACTCTGTTATGACTCAGTAGCTCACGATAAATTATTTAAACCACTTGTGCTCAAGAATGACCTTTCAGCCATTGCAAGACAAGAAAAATATTTTCCTTTTTTTAACCTCCACAATTCAAATCACACTCCTTCCTTCAAAATCAGGTGACCAAGACATGGGAATTTGATCATTAATCTCAGACTTTGAAGTACTGAAGTGCCATCGATCAGGTGTAGATGGTGACAGAGTACCGGGGAAGTTGGGAGAGCGGCAGCTGGGCAGAAATCAGAGGCAGATCACATTGCTTGGCATAAATTTCTCATAAATTTATGACTGAATACTTTAAATTGATGAAAATTTTTCAGATTATTCAGGTAGGTTCCAGCCAGCTCCAGCAGCCCCACTGCAGGGCATGGCTGAGCCCCGAAAAGCGTGTTTCAGAAAGGGCAAAACACTTTAAAATTTTTTAAAAATTGTGAGAAACAACAGTGTGAACAGCAAGCTGAGAGTAGGAAGGGGAGAAGGTGCTCCTGGCACCGGAGCAGGGTTTCCCTTGCAGCCTCTGAGGAGGATCACATGCAGCAATTGGACATGTCCTGAGGGACCTGCGGTCCACGGAGAGCCCAGGCTCGAATGGGTGGACATGTCCTGAAGGCCAGCAGCCTGTGGAGGACCCAGGCTGGAGCAGGGAGCAGCACGAGGAGGATGGAGCAACAGAGGGGAGCTGGCACGGACCGACCACAGCCCCTGCACCGTCCCTCTGCACCACCCGGGGCTAGGGAGAAGGCAGCGGAGCTAGAAACAAAGGAGTGAAGTTGACCCTGGTAAAAAAGGGTGAGGGCTGGGGGGAAGGTGTTTTAGTGTTTGCCTTTATTGCTCATCATTCAACTCGGTTATTAACTGGCAATAAATTAAATGCATTTTCCCCAAGTCAAGTCGCTTTTTCCCATGAGGGTGAGTGGTGGGTGATCTCTCTGTCCTGACCTCAAAGGTTTTCATTTTATTTTCTCCTCCTTTCCTGTTGAGGAGGCAGATAGAGAGAGTAGCTGGCAGCTAGCCGAGGTCAACTCACCATGCCTCTATAGGTGAATTTTCAAGTGCTGCTGAGGGATCTATGTGGGCAGCACCTATGTATTGTGTATGTACTATATGGGGAAAAGCCAGCACATCTGCCGTCTTATTTGCTGCTGTTTTGGAAAACACCTGGAAGAATGATGTTCAGTAGTTTTAGGGAACTTAAGGTTAGTTTTGGAGCAGTCTAACTGTGAGTAGTGTCAGATACCCATTCACCTGTCCTTAGGATCTCCACACCTGAGTTACTTTGCTTAAGCCAACATGAATTTCCTTTTTGACAGGTTTACAAAACCAAAATGATGTTTCTGCTATGGTGAGTTAAACCTTTTTTTTTTTTTTCGGAGATAGCTTTCTCACTAATGGAAGTTCTCATACAGAGAACACACTGAGGAAGTTCTTCAGTGAAGTATCAAATGAACTGGAAAAGATACTTGCTCACATTGCAACAGACAAATCAGCACTGTGCCGATTCATACAACTCCACCTCTAGGATGCAGGTAATATTTTTTGATCATTGACCTGGAAATTTTTCAAAGACTGTGAGTTTGCTACTCCTTACATTAAATAATTCACTTTCCATTATGTTTGCTAGAAAGAATGAAAAAACTGTAGGAGTGTTTTGAAAAGTGTAGTAACTTGCACAGAAATTGGGATGAGGAGAAAAGGCTTTAGAGGAATCAGTCTGGAAGTTGTACCAAACTAAGTGTACGGGTAGCCAGTCTGTGGTTACGCGGCTGCAGTGTTAGCCAGGATCTCAGCACTTCAGCAAAGTGTTCTGTAATAACATCAGGTTAGTTAGCAAAACATGGAGACCCTTCACATACGTATGCAGGACATGGTACAGGAAACTGTATAAATGCAGTAAAACATGACTTATTGCTAGAGCTTTAAGTTGATACACACAGATCTTGAAGGGTATATAATTTTGATAGCAATAAATAATACTGGCTATTTAGCACCTATATAGATCTTCCATTACTATGGTATCGTAATAGCACAGTAGTGCTAACTGTGAGTAGTGATGCTGGACACTGAAGTGAGCTCAAGTCTGACAAACTTTAGTAAAGGCTACCGGTTTTGAACAGATGAGAATCAGAGAGTGATAGAGAGGAGTGGAAAAAACATGGAAAAGTTCAAACCCATTTTAGTCTGTGTATTCATGAATTAGTAGAGGGTGATGGGCAAGTTTCTTGTATACACTTACAAAGGATGAGGCCAAACTGTGGTAAAACAATTTGCTGTTAATGTTCATTGCTTGCCCATCCCAATCTTCAACATTCTTGTGCAGTATCCCTTTCATGTGAGTGAGGCTATCACTGGTTGCTGGTATGCTGTGGAAGCCTGCACCCTCCTAAAAGGAGTACCATGGAACACGTCATACAGCTTCAAGAAATCTTGACTGAGCGCAGTTGGCACTGCTTATCTTCTCTGTCACAGTAGCCAAAGCAGATACTCGGGGGAGGGAAGTGTGCCACCTGACCACCTGCAGTTCTTCCTCTCTTTCTTTTGGAGCAGAGCAGTTTACAGAACAACAGAACAACAGGGAGCTGGAAATCCCACTCTGGGGATGCCTCCTTCTTTTTCCCCCGAGATTTTCTGCAGGCTTCTGTGCTTCGCCCTCCCCTGCCCAGGAGCATACAAGCAAGTGGCAGGAGGACTGGAGCCTGTCTGGTGTGTTCTTGCTGTACACCAGCTGTCTGTTATTCAAGAAATGTTGTAAAACATCTCAGGGAGTCTGTGACTAACACGGTTTCAGTAACGATCCAGAAATAGGCAATAGAGCAAGAGTAAATTAGCAGCCACCCGGCAGCACCAAAGTGAGATGGGAAGAGCCTGTGTTTAAAACCCGGAGCCTTCTCCAATCCACATCATTCACATTCAGCACTCACTGTAGAAAAGCAGGCACTTAACTGTTTGATTCTCCAAGTGCAAAGCCAAAGCAAGGCAAGTCTTTTCATGTGCTTTGTAGTACCAGCTGCTGTAGTGCCCTTTTACAGCTAATTAAAAACACATGATTTTCCAATTCACTCAATACAGAAAAATGTGTATTACTGTGCCATATCACTTCAATAGAGCACGTCATGCTGCAGACTAGAGAGCAGTAAGTACAGTCCTGCTGAGATCTGAAAAAAAACGAAGACAATAATGGGTGGCCTTTATCACCAGGAGTCTTAATAAATTTTCACCAAAGTCCCCTGAGGTACAGCTAGGTGCCATCTCTGCAGCAAAATCCCTGCAATTCAGCAGTGCAGGAAAAGGATTTGTCGTCTTCCCTCAGATCCTTGCATATGGGTGGAAGTTATCCATAGGGAAATGTTGATCTGCATGGCTGAAGTTGTTTCCAAGGGCCCCAGCAAAATCTTCGCTCCTGAGCTGGGGCTGCTAGGAGAAGCAGCAGACTCTTGAAAGGTAAGAGGGAAAGAAGCAGGGGCAGGGAGACCGTATTTTTCATTAGATACTGGGTTGTAATAAATGAATATTTGTGATCTGTTTTCAGGGCTCTGAATAAAAAAGGCAACATGAACAACCTACAAGTGCTGAAGTTCTACTCTTCTGAATTTGCAGTATAATTAATTTTATGGGAATTATGCAGTCAAAATATTCACAAATCAAGTCAATTTCTTTTTCTTTAACAGCTTTCAATATCAGGATAATTATCTGCTTCAGAGTCAGTAGTGTGTATTTCATACCTGTTCTATGTTAATATTCATATCCATATACAAAAGTCATGCCCATAAATTAGTATATTCTTCTGGGGCGTTCCAGCAGCTATTTTAATCAGTTAGGATAATTGATTGAGAAACTCACAAATTTGAAAAGCAGTTTGCACTAACACAGAATAAGATTCAGGTAGAGGGTGCGGCACAGTTTATATTAAAAAAACAAATGAAGCCAGAATTTTATCTCAATTTTCTTTTTGTAGTTTAGTCTGCATGTTATGATTCTGACTGAACCTAATCTCCACCTTCCCACACATTTCACTTTTGCTCATGGTGATCTCTTCTCAAAGTTGGGTGCACAACTTTTTCTAGGGACGATTTATTATCAAGGTAACACAAGACAGAGTGATGATTTTCCTTTTTTTTTTAATCCTGAGCATTTTAAAAGTGCATGCAAATGGTTATGCCGACACTGACACAAATTTATTACACGCTAGTGTTAAACATGAATCACACTAACAAATGGAGGATTCTTTTGTGTATATTTTGTAAATGTTTGGTTTCATTGTTGTGTGAAGCCAAGGCCTAAAATGTACATATTTATGCTGATAAGCATGAATATGTTCATAGAGATCATGGTCAGTTAAAGACTGGGAAATGAGCTACTCCAGATTCACATATTATTAGACAGTCACTGCTAGATATGGAATGCTAATAGAAAAAGACAAAACATGGACTTTTTGGATTAACTGCTCCGAATATCTTCCTTCTGTATTGTGCTCAGAATTTTTGTAAACAAAGAAACATAGACCCTTTTCAGAAGTATTCATAGAAGCCCTCAGGGAAGCAAGTCCTGGATGCTGGGGTAGTAGCAGGAGTAATGAAATTTTAGAGTCTGTAGAAATATTTTTTTCAAGAAATCTATACCTTTTACCCTTTAGTTGTGCTACTGCAATATTACGAATTAACTGTAAATGCAAACATTACGATTTAGTGTAATACAGTCTGTTATCTTTTGACACAGCAAGAATATGTATTCACTGGAGTGAAAAATGACTGGAAAACTCTGACTTTGTAGCACAACCAAAGAGCTTCTGTCAATACAAGTTATACCATGCAAATGCACCCCAATCAATAGGATTTGAGAGCAAAGTGTTAGTGCTGTACATCGCACACTGTGCAGTTCTGTAGGTCTGTGAAAGTACTTCTGGAACACTGTAAGCCTGCTACAGATCAAGGTGCAAATACGATAGAAAATACAAAGGAAGCAACTACAAAAGAGTGAGCCTATGAAGGGCAGCGTGTTTATACCCACTGCCTTAATGCAGAGCTTCCTGAGCAGATGTTCAGACCAGGCTGCACTCGCGGCGTCTGCTCCTCTTGCACTTCTGCTACTACCCTATTATTTAATGTTCATTCATTTGGTCAGCCTATAGGTCATAGGTGGTA